>NW_026294813.1:5117500-5517500 GCF_026119805.1 Tympanuchus pallidicinctus | reverse complement strand
GTGTAACTAACACAGAGAAGAAAAATAGAAGTTAGAGATAGGTGGAAATCGAGAAATATGACATACCTATGAAGACACAACAGGGAGAAGGAATAATGTGGAATAATGGCATTTTTCTACATTAGTTTCAATCAAACAGAGAATACAGAAGTGAGAAAAGTGTAATTTGAAAATACATTAACTGAGTAAAAAAATAATTTAGAAAACAAGTACGTTTTCCACAAGCAATGCTGCACTAGGGCTGCTCTAGAAGTAATGCCTGTTGGTCCATGATGTCAAAGGCAGATGCTGGTGATATGGCAGTAGAGACTGACCTTTCCACCAATGTCTCATTCCATGTTGTTGCCATGTAACAGATGGTAGCAGAGGGGCACTCAGGCAAAATGTGTCTGACATGGAAGTGCACATGGAGCAAACGTGTGTCATATTACTCCTCCATGTGGAATTAATGGTAACCATTGACATTCATTAATCTTTGCTGAATGTTTATGGGGCTCAAACAGTGGATGTCAGCACAGTGAGCTGGTGGGTGGCACGTTTCTGCTGTGATGATGTGCCATAAAAGATGTGCCATGTTATGGACAGCCATTACAGCTGCCAACCACAAAATAAAGAATGTTTCAATCAATCCATCCATGCATATTGGCAAACTGCATCCAGGGAACTGTGTATGAAACTGAATGTCAGCTTCTATGTGCTGAGAACAATGGTGGAAATGCTGGAATAATGCAAAGTTTGTGCCAGATGGGCTTCATAAATGATCATGTAGGAACAGGAAGAAAATTGTAGGGAAGTTTGTCAGGACGTTCTGAACCAACACAATGCTGAAGATGACAGTTTCCTGGATTGTGTCATTAATAGTGGCAAGACATGGTGTCATCATTATGAGTCGGAGTCAAAGCAACTGTCCATGCAGTGACAACATATGAATTCCCCATTATAGAAAAGTTCAAGATGCAGCCTTCAGTGTGTAAGGTCATACACACTTATTTTTAGGATAGGAAAAGGGTGATCCTTCTGTATTTCATGAAACTCAGACAAACAACCAAGTCTGATAACTACATCACAATGTTAACTGAGCTGAAGGCTCAAACTTCCAGAGTCGGGCCAGGGAAGAAGATAACCTTTCTCTTGCAACACAATAAAACCCAGCCCCATATCAGTCTGAATACCATGGGGCACACTGCTAATCTCAACTGGACTATCCTAACACATCCACCACATAGTCTAAATTTGGCATCTTCTGACTTATAACTTTTTGGGCCAAGGAAGGATGGACTATGCAGGCAACGCTTTCCTAGCAATAACACTGTCATCTGCTCTATCAAGAAGCATTGTTATGCTCTTTGTATCTCTTATACTTTCTATAGAAATAAATAGGAGGCTTTACTATCAGAGCAACCTACGTACAGAACCCTGAAAGGCAGAAAGGTGACAAAGTCTCTTAACACCCTTAGGAAATGTTGGCCATTATTTAATCAACAAGTCTGGGTAACTTTCTCCACAAGAGTCATAAAAGAGGTGGCAGAGATCCCAGGAGCTGTAATGTTCAGCTTTAGTGAATTTTGAAAGACTGCAAAATGTTAATTTTGTGCCAATTAAAATTTGTAAGCAGTATGGCAGGGTAACTTCAGGCACCTTTGTAAAATTTAAGACCTAGGTAAAGCAAAGAAAAATCTGAAGTACATGTATTTTATGCATTTGCTTTGTAAGGAACTATGAAGAAGGAATGTAACTACTGCTAGTAAATACTGTTTTAAGCCTTTAAACATGTTATATTTTTGAATTATTGCAAGGCATTTGATTTAGTGCTATACACTGTTCTGCAATAGCAACCTTGATCTTGAGAAAGAGCACAATAAATAGGGTAGGAAGCACTGTTGATGGATTTCTAACAGCCATCCACAAGATGTCTTCATCTAATCAAGCAACTTTAAATCACATTCTGCAAGACCTGAAACTATCTTGCAGTATTCTTTTTTCTCATTCATGTCCTGGAATTAAAGTCACTGCTATGGAAACTTCCACATAACAGAAAAATTGAAAGGAAAAAAAAATACAGTGAACCGTGAGGATATAGAGATACAGGAAACACTCATTTAATATTATACTATTCATGTAAACTACAATTCACAGAATTTACCTGCAAATAAACTCAAGGCAACAAGGCAACATAGTTCATGGTGTACTACTGAAGAAATCAACAACTCTGAAGAGGGTTCAGGTCTATAGACCTGAAAGGAGAAAGAAGCTAAGAATGGGCTAAACCACATTCATTCAAGGGCTGACTGTTGATGAAAGGCTAATGAGTCCAGAAAATTAACCTTCTTCAGATGAAATGCTACCTTCTAAATAGCTTGTATCATGGAGGATGATTATACATCTCCTACAAAAATGCCCTCCTAGAAAGCAACTTTAATAATTTAAAAGTTGTGCATTTGTGATGAAGTAAAAGTTTGCAGTGAGTTACCATAAACATTTACATTACAATCTAAGCAATAATCTTTACTTCTATACAAAGTTCAAAGTTCTAGAGTTGTCAGCACTCATACTACTTAAACTATTTATTCCATTTTCCTTCCAAAAGAACATGAGAAGTTTAATTGTGTTGCTTTTTTCTATAAATACAGGATTTTACCTACACTTGTGAGGAATTCCATTCTTTTTTCCATCTGTCATATTAACAGTCGTGATTTGCCAAAAGGACCTAGAGTTGCGTGTGATTGACTCTAGGATACAAAGACTGGACCAAAAGATCCTGTGGAATAGAATACTGTCAAGGAATGCTCACTTATCCCTGAGATCTGATGCAGGGCTTCTGATATACAAAAATTCATAAATAACAAGAAAAAAAAAAAAAAAAAAAAAAGAATTATATCTTCAGAAGCATGGCAGAAAGTCTGATCTTCCAAAATAAAGTAACCACATTCCTTCCCCTCCCTTGGTTGTACATAAAGATTCCTGAAGGTGCAGTCAACTACAAAAGAAAGAAGGCAATGCTTTAGGTTTGAGGAGAAGGACAGAAAGAAAGCACAACTTTTCATCAGTCCCAGGAGAAGTTTACAGTCTTGGTCTTCCTTCTGCAGGGCAGTAACCAGACATATGGGAGATCTCATATAAATGTGCTCAGCTTTGAAGACTGAGAACAGTACTTTTTAACACAAACACAATGCCCCAGATCATCTATAAAGCTGCATCAGGAGCCTCCAAACAGATGTCTAGGCATCAATTGTGAGTGCAAGTACTCTGGATGTAGTGCATATGTGACAAAAAGAAAAACTAAGAGGAAGACAGCTAGCTAAATGCACCCCAGATTTTAGCTTTTAAGTCTGTAAAACAGGAACAGACTATCTGAATATTTTTCATGAACAAAATGAGAATGCCACCTGAAAAATAATAAAAAACATTTTATAGATTGACCACTACACGGTAGACAGTGGAAGCAGTTAACCATGTTATATCTGAGTCTTACTGATCATAAAAACAACTTTTTCCATAGGACTAGCCAACTTCATCTGACATTCAGGCTGGCATGTGTCCTTGCAGAAAAGACTTCCCACAGACTGGAAGTCCACTCACAGCTAAGAAACCACTAGCAGCAAAAAGTGGCCATTTCATCCCACAAGCAAGGGCATGTGGATGGATTCAAGTGAACCAAAATCAAAACTGGTTTGGAACTAGAAGTAGCAGAGCAGAAAGGGAAACACCAAATCAACCAGCTTCACCAATCTTCTCTGAGTTCCACCTAAGACTCCCTTACTGGAAGGAGTGTCTCTAGAATGTAATTTAAAAGGAAAAAAAAAAAAAGAAAAAGAAAAAAAAAGAAGGAATTTGGAGTTTGAGGAGATGTTCTGGCTGCAGCAATCAGCTGCCACGCACCAAGAGAAGCAGGGGTGGAGATGAAGTTGAGTTTCATGCTGCTATCAAGAGATGAACTCCACCAGTGGCTAAGAACTGACAGCTGTAACTGAAACAAAACTGTCACTCTTCTGAAGGAGTCTCATCTTTAAGGACCAGAACTGTAGCATAATTATGCAGCTTTTCAATAGCATAATTTTCTTGGCTGCCTTCTGTTTGTCACAATTTCATTCACTAAACACAATGGAGAATTTTAAGTTTCATGGATCATTTTATTTGGGAAACGATGCATAATTCTCATGCATCAACTATGATTATTTTGTGTTGCTGAAAAGAGAGATGACAATGTTTGCCTGAATTATTTTAGTAGGAAAAAGTAGTAAAATCCAGCAACTGAATTGTTTAATAAAGAGTTGAGCTCTTCTACTCATTTAAATATAAAAATTAATTTTTAAAAATCAGCTTTCTTTCTGGTAGAATACGTAATTCAGTGTTTGTATTTACTGCCCTCTACTGATGATGGATGCATTAGCTACAGGTATATAGGAATACATTCGATCTTATTTGATAACAAATTTGACAATGCAACCCACTAATTTCCAACTGTGCTGAACCAGGATCTTCATATATATTCTCTACAATTAACTTATTTTCAATAGGCACTCCAAAATAATTGCACAAACAACAAAAATTACATCCTATTTCAACTCATGCTTTGGGGACCAATGTCAATCTTTAAGACATGAGATCCATCTAAAGCCTTCTTCCAGGGATTGCTTTACAGAATGATAGGGAAACAGAAACACATTTAAAAAACAACAACTAAAACAGCAACAAATATTCTCCAGAAAATGGAGTTTAATTTCCACTAATATGTTCCAGTTTACAATATTCTCTGATATACTTACCTTTCCCCTCAAATACAACACTATGAAAATAATGCAACTTAGATAAAAGCAACTGTTAAAAGCTAATTTAGATCACAGAAAAGTGGATTGGGGCATGATTACAGCTGCAGTTATGACTGCACAGCCGCTGGCAGATGCAGTGACAAATAGCTCAGGTAGTTATCTCTCTATCCCACTCTGCAATTGACTGAACCAAATGCGTAACCACAAGGAAGTATTTTTGTCCACAAAATTACTACTGCAAACAGCATCTGATGTGAAAAGAGAGCCTTTGAAGTTTTGCTGTTAAAAAACAATGCTAAAATGAAATACTTTACGTTTACTTGCATGTACATATCACATCATAACCAGAATAAAACTATATGCTTTCATGCATCCAAATTTATTTTTATAAATATAAAATACTTCTGCATCATAACAGGCAAAGCTGTGAACCAACAAGCAGTTAGCTACGCTTCAGCTCTGGATATGCTTCAAAAAATACCCTAGGTTAAAGCAAGATTAAAAAAATACATACATTAAATTACTGCAATGTTAGTTGAAATACAGTTAATCCATCATATCTGCATGTTTCTTAACAGATATCTGCATGTTTTGCTCAAAGGTTCTTGTTATATTTATGAAAGATGCTGGCACACAAACAAAAAATCAGCTTAAAGTGGACATGAGCTCAGGGACCTTGGAGTAGACTACTTTTTTTTTTTTTTTTTTAAAGTCTCTGCCTGGCATGTAGAAATGTATATTATTTTAATGATGTTTGTCTCTATCTCTTTCACCTCCATGACAACCAATTTTGCAGTGAACAATCTCAAACAAACCTTTAAAAAAACAGTGTATATTTACAGCTACAGTACTAAACAGTTTCACACTTCATAGAAGAGTCACTCTTTGGCCCTCTAATCATAGCAGGATAGGAAACCATGAACACTATTCAAGTGAAAGTTAAAATTTTGGACAGAGTATACGCTCCTGTGAGGAGGTGTTCTTTCTTGGACAGATTCAAGAACTGTCATTTATGGAACAAAAACAGTATTTACTCCTCTTTCCTTAGCACTTGCATTACATTCACTGCAGATACGGTATCTTGCACAGGATGATGCATAATACACAACAGTAACAGCTACACAATTCCCCTCAAAAATAACAAACAAAAACAAGTTTAAAAAAAAAAAAAAAAGTCAGACACAGGACAAAAGATAAGCCTTGCTCCTTAAAATTGCATCTATGGATGCCACAGCAGGTCATTTTTAGTTACATCTTTTTGTCCATCTCTTCTTAAATGCTGCCTTGAGGAGGTGATACTACTACATTTTGGGACATTTCATCTCAATTCTTTTAATTGCAAGCATCCACTCATGTCTTTGGAGCAACAATGGACAAACAACTACAACACTGCTATCACTCTCACCCCTTTCATTTGCAGCTAGAGAAGAATCCTGCCTCTCCACTGGCTCTTTACAAAATGTAGGAACAGAACCATGTAAAAATCAGCCTTGCATAAAGCTTCGTGATTTAGCTTATACTGCATTTTCATAGAATTATAGAATCCTTAGAGTTGGAAAGGGCCTCTGAAGGCCATCTAGTCCAACTCACCTGCAGAGAAGAGGGACACTACATTTTGATCAGGTTGTCCAGGGCCTCATGCAGCCTCACCTTGAGAAACATGGACATTTCACTGGGTTGCCCTTCTTTGTCATGCTTTCAATCACATCATTTTCCGAACATATCAATAAGCACTGCTTCATTACCAAAGTGCAGCCCCAGACAAGGATACTTCATCAGGTCAACAAGTAGATAAAAATGGCACATTTTGCTGTAAGCGGAGTCTGAGGGCTTGTACTAGGCTACAGTACCACCATCACAAAAAGGAAAGCCAAAAAAAAAAAAAGTAAAGAGACTGGTGTGATCCAGCAAATATGCCTCCTTTGAATGCCTATGATTACTTCAGTGCACCTGGGCAGAGAATATCTGTCCAAAGACATAATGAAAACAAAGAGTAAAAATATCAGAGGTACTGTAAAGATACAAGGCTTCAATAACACCCCTAAAGCTAACAGTACTGCTGCTGGAAGAATGCTACTGTTAACAACAATTACTGTACCATGGAGATGTGCATGTGCAAGATAATAGCCGCAGGTAACTGCCTGTCCTGCAGCACACTAGTTCCTAGAACTTATAACATGTCGCCCAAACTACAGTAAGGGCAGGAGCCTTCTATTACAGCTTACTGCATATGTTAGGTTTACAAGTTGCATCTATATCACACAGGGATAGGAACAGTTTCCTTACAGTGTAGTTAAAAGCCTTTCCTAAAACAATTTCAGCTAAATCCATAAAGGCATTCAGACTAAAAAAAATTGTAACCTCAGTTTTTCTAATACCAAAGCACTCTGAAAACAAGCATTCTGTCATTTAAGTACTGTGAAAAGATAAACTTTTCTTTTTTCCTCCTAGAAATTTTTAGGAAATTCTAACAGTTCCTTTCTGAATTGAAAGGATTTGGCTTTAAACAGTATCAGACCAGGTTTTTCTTCTCTTCCTAGCTCATATCTAGCTAACACTTGCCTAATTAGCAGCCTCATCTAACAAACACGCTTGGTGAAAAAAAAAAAGCAAAAGCTTGCCACCAGTAAACAAAAGCATGGTACATATTCCTTGAGCATGCCACAGTCTTCATGCAATTTTGCATTTTCCCATTTTGTCCTTTCTTGTTTTTGCTTTTTTTCATCATGTCAATTCATGCTAATAAAACAGTTCTGTAATAAATGAATATAAAATACAAAATTATCTGAATAACTTAAACATATTATACACACTTTACATGTTATGGGTATGTGTGTCTGTGTATGTATGTATATCTGTGTGTACATACATGTATGTGTACATGAGTGTATCTACCCACAGATACCTACTGTGTGATAGTTACAAGAGAGGCTTGTAGACAACACTGTGCATGTTTGCAGAGAGGTATGCCTGACAAATCTGCAAGGAACAATGACTCCTAATTCAAAACTGTGATTTGTTCAAAGACTGATACAGCTACACCAGCAAAAAATTAGCTTTAGAGATACAGTCTATTTGATGCAGAAACTGGGTTGCTATGTAGAAACAAAATTCAGCCTCGATGGTATGCCTGCATTCATCTCCCTTCTGCCCGTAACGTGACATTCTTACTTTAATGAGGTGTTCCTGCTGTAGACCTGGCCAAGCACATGTTTTAACAGTTCATCAGAGACCTTGTTGAATGGTAGCCATTTCATACTAAAACAAATGAGGCTTTTAAGAACTTCTTAAAGCTGCAGTCATACTTAACACACATGCTATTCTTGCGAAAAAAGCAAAAATTAAAACAAATATGGCATTTTTTTTCTAGTTTTACATTAAAACTAGGCATGAAAAAAATATATTTTCTATGCTTAGAATTGCTTCTGATTAGCTTATAAAATCTGACAGAAGGTAATAGCCATCCTATGAAATAAAAAAATCAGACACTGCAGACAAAAGCAGAGAACTCTGGACAGAAGTAACACTACTCATACTGACACAAGCTCAATATGGCTCTGATAGATATGCGCCTTAGCAAGCTTCTACAAATCATGCACAGCAGATATCAACATTCTGAAAGAGGCTACAAGTTGCTTCATGCAGTTTTTTGGTTCAGATTCCAGTTCTCATTAAAGCATCACTTATGTACCACTAACAAAGTGCATTTGATGGTGTAATTGTTCTTTCAAAGAAAAAAAAAAAAAAAACAACAACAGAGAGGGTTATTAATCAACAAACACTCATTCTATTGTGTCCTCTATATCTTTCTTTTGTTTCATTAAGTATTTAGACTACAAGCTGTAAATAGATTTAGATAGAAAAAAATGAAGATCTTTCTGTCCAGAACAGCACAGATAATAATTTCATCCACAATTCTGTCATATGCATACATGGAAACATACAAAAATCCAGCAGGTCTGTTTTTGTCAGAGTTGAGCACTGCACCTATCCCCAGGACAAATGAAGCAAACACAAAGTGGTTTCCAGTTCCACAGTCAGGTACGATGTGAGATTGGGTTTCCCGGTCTACATGAAAGAGAGATGAAGACAAGATAAAACCAGGGCAAAGGCAGCTCAGCAATTTCCCAAATTGCTTACCTGCTACCTCTGTGTTTTAAATCTCTCTTACAAAATGCGTCAGTATTTGCATGAGGAAACTTGCGGTGTATTCATGGAACTGTACTGAAGCCCATAATTTATCTCTCATCTTCCACACAGGATCCAGTTTTGGGGCATAAATGTATTGCTTTGTGCTTGCTGATCTCAGTGGCATTACAACTGTATGCTACACTATCTGCCACCCAAGATAGCATAGAAGAGCAGCTCAGGCTCACTCTGGTGCTTCCTAGACAACATATCTTGCAGACCAGAGCCAGCTGTCAGCTCACCAGCTCACAGCCCACAGGTACAAACAGGTGCTGCCCCATACATGGCCAATTTTTGTGCTTATTTTTGTGCAGTTAAGGTGGCTACAGGGAGCCATTAAAAAGAAAAAAAAAGTAATTACCAATCCCCACACCTTAGGCTCTTCAATACAATCCAGTCAAAGCAGTGCTCCTGTTTAAAGAATTTAGTACAAGCTTTCTCATCTGAGAGAATTTTGATGTTTATTATGGGTGGTGCATTTCAACAGTGGCAAAAGTGGCTGACCTCTGCCAGTACAGATTTTTAAGCACATGGCAGGGTCAAAAATCATGGAATCATAGAATGGTTTGGTCTGGAAGGGACCATCAAGATCATGTAATTCCAACCCCTGCTACAGGCAGGGACACCTCCGTCTAGCCCAAGTTGCTCAAAGCCCCCTCCAGCCTGGCCTTGAACAAATCCAGGGAGGGGACAACTTTGCTGGGCAACCTGTTTCAGTATCTCACCACCATCACAGCAAAGAATTTCTTCCTAATATCTAGTCTAAATCTACCCTCTTCCAGTTTAAAGCCATCTCCCCTATCCTATCACTACATGCCCTTATAGAAACTCCTTCTCTGGCTTTCCTGTAGTTGCACAACTAATTTTCTGCAGCTGAGAATTTGCTCTATCTAATAGTATTATTATGCTCTTTGTAACTATTGTAGTTCCTGCGGAAATAAATAGGAGGCATTACTTTTAAAGCTACCTAAGTAGCGTGCAGTATACAAACAGAAAACAAGGTTTACTTCACCCTCATCAATGTATTCAACCCCCTGTAAAATTACAGTAGGTTGTTCCTCAGCAGTCCTGGCTCAAGAGAGTGCCAATAAATCAGTATTTACAAGGAAATAATTTTATAGCTAAATCAATATTTCCTTTGAGAACACTCAAAGGCAGCTATTATCTAACAATTTTCAGTATACATTATGTGGCCAAACTGTAATAATCTTCTGTTAACACTGCTTTTATTCATGGCTTAAACATATATATATATATTTATATATATATAAAAGCAGGTATCATATTGTTAATTACTTAATTTGCTTTCCTTTTATAATTTAGGTCACTTGTGAACTCCTTGCTTGAAAAAAAAACATGTTAATATCACAGAAAACTAATATGCTTTAAACAAATCTGGCATCTTCTTCATTTTTTTACTTGAATTTTTATTTTTTTCAATAAGAATAAGCTGTGAAAATGTGGCTTTTTAAAGTATAGTGTTTGGAGAAGCCTCAGTTAGTATGCATGAAACACTAGGGATACCTGATTCATGTGTTTAGAGAAGAGGCTCACACTTGTGCACTCACGCAGTTTTGCAGTATTAAGCACAGAAATGACAAAACTATGAAACAAATGAAATTGTTTCCAGTTCTTCAGAGCTCCTGCTCAACAGTTGATTCTACCAGCTCTTGATAAAGAGATAACAATGCTTAATAAAACTGGCTATGGGCAGAACCCAAAGCCTGGCAGAGCTGATTTGGAGACGCTCACTAGCTCCAGCAGACATTAGATCAAGTTCTAGCTGAATCCAAATGACTAGTTCAGATGCCCCAGGGCCTGGAAGGCATCACTGGTGCCACCTTCCAGCCCCCCATGCTTTCACTCAGGCACTAAACCAGAAAGCAAAGCCAGGAAAGTTCCTCTCTATACAATTACATAGTCAACTAGAGAGCTGGTTTCTCATCTGATGGAAATTCTACAAAAATGAGTTAGGATGCAGCATTTGATAACTTTAGCTGATACAAAAATTAATTTTTAAACTCACTTCACAAGATTGACATAGTTCTTCTATTAATTACTGCTTAACTCTATATAATAACTGTAAAAAACATGTTCTTAGCTTTAAAGCTGGTTTTTATGTTTCTGGTTTTTATGACTGTTTTCTTAGCACACATTAGGTAATGCTTACTCCCAGTATTGTACAGTTTACCATAAGCATAATACATGCTTCTGCTGACTAGAAACAAATATTTGCCTTGCTTGCTGTTCAGCTTACTGTTGTCTTCATCTTCACTCATGTAAAGTAACAGTCTAAACACAAACGCCTATTCTTGCTTGGAAAGTTTTCCAAGAACAAAAGGATGCACATCTCTCAGCTTTGTGAGCCATCAAAACAGCTCAAAGTCCTCCACTCACAAGAAGGGATGGGTCACAATAGATCTCACACCACTACACCAGTGCCTGCACTTCGTGACACACTGCAGTGCTCCCAGATGCTACGTGCACCTCCAAGGGTGAGCACATCACTGAGCAGAATGCGGGCAGCAAGGCAGACTGGGGAGCAGATAGGTTTGTACAGTGTTAATGCACAGCAGTCAAGGCTCTGAGAAAGGAACAAGAAAAGAGCACAGAGAGAAAACCCCATCACCCCTCCTTCTAACAGCAATTAAGGTATAGTTTCATTCTTAGACACTCACTAAATGACGGAGAGGAAGAAAGATTTAAGACCCAAATCTATCCTCTGATCCCCTACTTACGTCTGTCAGCCAGCTTTAGTATTCCTATCACCAGGAAATTGTTCAAGCTCTGATAATAATTGAAAGAACAAAACAAAAGCAAAAACCCGATGTACATCAGCTTTGTTTTATTTATGCCACTTCTAAACCATCTAAAAGATACATCAGTATAGGAATAATAGCTATCTGGAAAGGAAAGAAGAACCCCAACAACACAGGGACAAGATAATTTTTTCTTTTTTGCAGTTCTACTTTATCCTAACAGCACAGTTTTATTTTTTTAACATGGCTGTAACCAACCTATTTTTCACATGGCTAAAACTGTGAAAGAAAGATCAGACTACAGATGTACATCTCTGACAACAAAAGAAAAAGCAACACTTAAGTTTTTAAATCCAGATGATTTGTTGCTACAGAAGTTCTCCAGCGTGCTTTATCTTTTAGCAGAACTTAGTCATTATCCACCAGCAGAATTTAACCATTCTATTAAACAAACAAACAATCATGCATTAAGCTCTATACACAGGGATGTACTGAAGGTTATCCAAGAAATCCTAAACACTATGTAGGCATCAGCCACCTTCATCACCTTCATAGCAATAGGCTCTTTTTAAGAACTCATCTAAAATAAAAAATAAAGCCTCTAAAGCCTAGAGAGAGGGGAAAAAAAAACAAAAACAAAAACAAAAACAAGCAAAAAACACCAACCCTGCAGTAAATCACCCCCAGTTAGCAAATGTACACATTTGCTTTAATAACATTAGGAAGATAGAAAAAGGAATTAATTACCAAATTATCAAGTGCAGTCTTACCTGTGTCCAGCATTCAAACATACAAAACTTTGGTCATGCTTCACAGCACAAGAAAAACATAGTCATTTTTACTGAGAAATATGAGCTCTGGGGTTTAATGTTTGTGCATCCTCAAAGATACACTATGATTTGTCAAACAATTCATCGCATTGTCATTTCTTAGAAGTAAATATGCACAAAAAATTTCCAGCTGAGGTTTTCAGTTAGAGTGAAAAATAATTTAAAGACATGCTTACATACTTAATTTCAGATTTTTTTTTGCAAGCTGTGTTTCTGCCAGTAGTGTTTCATAAAATCTCTGACATGCACACACAGAACAGCTCTGTAAATCCAGCAAGACACTTTCTGTTGAGCCACACCAGCCTGCATGCACTCCAAAATGGCAGCCTCATCACTGCCTGTTGCCATGGCCACAACATGCATCAGACTTGCATTTCTTTTTCCCCCCCAGCCCTTTTTGCTTATGACAGGCCTAAGAGCTTCCTATTATGGTGCCCAGGGCAGCTGCCAGCAGCATGCAGCAGGGGACAGAGGTGCTGAGGCATCCAAGTATGCTCGTTGCCATGCAGGCTGCCTCAAGGAACGTTAATCAGCCTGAAGCATAACGAGCTGGGCTGGGCTGGAGTCCCTTTGGCTCCAGTTGCCAGCAGCGGCAAAGACTGAATGTGGCTCAGCTAAGGCTGAGAAGGGAGAATCCGAGGGAAACACATGTTCAGAAAGCAAAACAAATAAGGCATTCTGAACGATCTCAACCATGTGCCTGTCTCTCACAGTTCCCAGATGCTGCTCACTAGTGTCAAAGAGACAAGCAATTTAATTCCCATAACAAGGCCAGAGCAAAAAATATGTTCCTTGTTACCTTTCAAGTGTAAACCTAGCATTTTAAAGCTTGTTGTCAATCATTTCAGCTACAACAGTGCAGAGAACTGGGCCTGTTCCATCGGAAGAGGAGGAGGCTGAAAGAGACCTCATTGCTCTCCACAACTGCCACAAAGGAGGTTGTACCAGGATGGGTGCTGCTCTCTTTTCTCAGGAGAGAAGTGGCAAAACACAAGGAAACAACCTCCAGTTGCATCAGAGACAGATTAGATTGAACATTCGGAAGAATTTCTTCACAGACACAGTGGTTAAGCGATGAAAGTTGTGGAGTCCCCATCCTTTGAGGAATTGGAAAACTAGACATAACACTAGGAAGCATGGTTTAAAATCTTCAATATCTTCATCAATGATATCAACAGTGGGGTCAAGCGCACCCTGAGCAAATTTGCTGATGACTCCAAGCTGTGGAGTGTGGTTTACACACTAGAGGGACAGGATGCCATCCAGAGGGACCTAGACAGGCTTGAACAGTGGGCCCAGGTGAACCTTGTAAGGTTCAACAAATCCAAGTGCAAGGTTTGCCCCTGGGTCGAAGCAACATCCATTACCAGTACAAGCTGAGAAAGGAAAGGATTGATCGCAGCCTTGTCAAAAAGACCTGGGACTGCTGATGGATGGGAAGCAGGGCATGAGCCAGCCATGTCCCCTCACAGCCCAGAAAGCCAACCATATCCGGGGCTGCATCAAAAGAAGCATGGTCAGCTGCTGAAGAGAGGTGATCCTGCTCCTCTGCTCTGTGCTTGTGAAGCCTCACTTGAAGCACTGTGTCCAGATGTCCTTAGTACAAGAAAGATACACACCTATTACAGCATGTCCAGAGGAGGGCCAGAAAAATGATCCAAAAGATGGAACACCTCTCCTGCCAGTACAGACTGAAAGAGCTGAGGGTTTTCACCTTGGAGGAGAGAAGACTCAGAGGTGAGCTGGTAGAGACCTTTCAGTATCTAGAGGGGAGAAGGGGATGGACTCTTTAGCAGGGACTGCTGTGAAAGAAGAAGGGGAAATGGTTTCAAGCTCAAAGAGGATAGATTTAAGTTAGATATAAGGAAGAAGTCTTATACAGTGAGGGTGGTGAGGCACTGGGAGAGGTTGCCCAGAGATACAGTGGATGCCCCCCATACCTGGAGACTTTCAAGATGAGGCTGAATCATGCCCTGGCAACCTGATCTTCTGTGCGTGTCCCTAATCATTGCAGGGGAGGGATTAGATGACATTTAAAGATCATTTCCAACTCTAAGGATTCTATGATTCTATGCATGAAAAAAAGTCTATTTTTTTTAGTCTTTCATGCTTATTTTTCAACAAAACATTCCTAAAGTTATGTAAGTCCTAAAGATATGTAATGCTTCCTTGGCAGTCTACTTCCTAGTTGCTTCTGTTCTTAAAGCTCTTTCTTACTCTTCTGATGAAACATCACTATCTTGCTAGTTTTTTAGATCTTTGCTAAACCCTCCTATGCTTTCCTCTGCCATTCTTTACTATTGGATTTCCACTACTTTTCTGTTGTCTCACTGATGACTTTGCAGAAACACCACTGAAGAGCACAGCCAAATGTCAACTTAGGTGTTTGCCCATTCTTTGTTGAAATCAGCTCTGAAAGCTAACGACTACTTCCTTGGGTCATCAAGTACGCCTGAATCATATCCTCACTTAGCAAGTTACTCTTTATTGAGATCACCCTTTGAAACTCCTGTGGGTGACTGATGGATTGTGAAAACTATTGTTTCTACATAAAAGAAATTGTTCAGGGTGAGCTACCTTTAAGTTTACATTTTATAGAGCATTCTATACACTAATACCTTGAGAAAAAAAATAGAATATTTGGCACCTTAATTTCTGTCTCTTGCCATTAAAATAACTTTTTCAGAACAAATTAGTGCAGCACTGTCTTCCTTAATCTATTGAGTAGTACCAGTATACAACAAGATAAGGGCATTTCATGATAAAATCCCACCTTATCACTTCAAGAGAAGGCTAGTGGTCCTCTTTAAATTTGATTTCTGGTAATTAAAATATCAATAGCTAGTCATTTTGCTCTTGGCTACTAGAAAAGACATCTCTTGTACAACTGTTCACACTAAATTGCCAAAATCAGTTTAGGAAAACAACATTACTACTTCAGTTGGCAGCATGAGGTTGTCTCTGATTCTGGTTAATATTATTCCATTAAAAGCTGAACAGTCAACTTTGGAAGCAACATCATCAGACAGCCTAGTTTAAATACATTAATACTTACTTGAACAGGTACTTTAAATCATATGAACTAATGCAATTGAAAAATATATATCTCTATATCCATCAAAAAACAGACTTGGCCTAATGGATCAGAGGAATATTACTGATACATAATAATGGCTACAAAGTTGCAGCTACATATTTCCTGTAATCTATCTATTCCAGAGCAAGTGAACTCTGGTTTTGTTTTGGTACCTTTATATGAATTTGAAAAATTTATAAATTTCTTCAAAACAACAAATTTGTGGTAAAGAAAAGTAGTGTTTCTGGTTAATGTATGGTGTTCATGAATGCAAGCAGGCAAAACCTACCATTAACACTGACTAAATTAGTGCAGGAGAAGGATGGAGGAGCTTAAAAAACCAGCCTAGACTAGAACGCATTAAAATAATTACTGCCTCATTAACATTTTGCCAACATCAAGTGTTGATGAGTGTGGATTGCATTCTGATGTTCTGAAAGCCCATGAACGAGTGATCTTTCTAGCTGGAAAACAAACTCACATGTGGATGTGTGTTCGGTGAAGTCCTGCTGCTGAGCTATGCCATATGGACACTATCTGGACAGCACACATGAGCACGTAAAAGTGGGAGCAAGCAGCTCTGAAAGATGTTTTCAGACACTGACTTTGGCAACCACAAACACATCTTAATCACCCAGTATCATATATTCTGGGCTTTTTTTTAAGCATATATATAAGCTACTTCCATGCTTTCTGTACAAGTTGGAAACTATCTTGAACTGGGAGAGATAGGCTATTGCTATGCAAATCTACATTTGTATATTAATTGCAAGTTTGGTATTTCTTAGCTATATAATGTAATGTAATAAGACACAAATCAAACAAATTTAACCAGGTCTGCTTCCAGTTTACCCTCCTTCTGTCCTTTTGATTTTCCTCCCCAGCTGAAGCCAATAACAAAAATGCACCAATAAGCTAATAGCCTTTCCCTAGGTAATTATGAGAGCACATTTTAGTTAAATTCTTTCTATGCTGAGGAATCCGATAGAAGCATTCAGTCAACTCAATTTCATTAGCTGATCATGTTGTGAGTGGCTTACGACTTAATTAATAGAAGAAGCAGGCTGTTTAAGTTTTATTTGTAGATAATCTTGTAAACAGGCGCTGCGCACCAGTTTGTCTCACTGCTCTGTTTTGTGATTTATGGCAGATACTACTGACAATGTAGCTCCATTTCAGCACCTGCAAAGCAAAGCCAGCAACAGGCAATACTTGTGCAGCAGTGTTAGGGCTAAAGAGTCAGATGTGCCTTCACAGCTGGGCTCTGCCAGCAGCCAGAAGCAGCTGTGCAGCTGCAGCAGCTGGGCAGCTCAGAGGAGATGCACAGCTCAGCAGACAGCTGCTGCCTGCGGTACTGCTCAAGGTAGGATGACTAACACTGCTTTCCACGATGCCTTTCCTTGCTTGTATTTGGTTTTTCAGCTATGCAAAGGACTGGCTGCAAGCATCTAGAACTGAGATCAACTTCTGTTGTAGGAATGCTCACCATACTGAAGGACATACTCATCCGTAACATGCTTTATTTTATGGTAGGTCTCCTAAATGTGGAAAGTTTTGGTAGATGATGCAAACCAAGCCCCTTGCTAACGTAACTGAGAAACAGAATGGTTTCTTAGGGCAGTTTCTTTATGATTCACCACATTCATTGTATCATAACTTCAGACAACAGCATAAGCTGCTTATGACTGAAAATACAAAATTTAAGAAAATGAATGCCTACATCTCTCTGAAGTGCTTCATATCTCACCATCTAACCTTGATTACAGCAACACACTCTACAAATAGGAATTCTTGGCTCTAAAGACAAGTCATGAGCCACAAGCAGCTAAATATTTATGCCTGCCAGTAGCCACCAACTCCATTGTTAAGCAAGGAGTTACAAAGTACTCATCTTTGTGTTGTTTTCTCCAACTAACACCTTTGAAACATATAGCATTTTACATAAATGCAATAAAAAGACACATTAATGTCTACAATTTAACTTCAGATAATTAAATGGCTGGCAAATTCTTCATAATTTCCAAATTCTCTATTATGGTGGTTGAAATCAAAGTGGTTTTTTTTGTTTGTTTGTTTGTTGTGTTTTGTTTTTTTTTCCTCCTCGGATGTAGTCCCAGCTATTCATATGATTTTGTCTACATTATTCTGTGCCATTACACTACAAGGAAAGAGTCTCTCATGCTGTGACATTTCCTATTATTAAAGGGGCTACAAAAATAGGCTGTTTGTGAGATAGTTTGGGCCATTTGCTTATATTTATGGAAAAAATTATCCAGTTATTGGTGAATGAAAAGCTATGCAATTATCCTGGAAGAAGCTAAAAAGCTTAAAAGTATTACATCACAGCAAGTCTCAAACATGCACTGTTCATCTTACATAAATGGGAATATGACATGCAGAAATCAATTACATTTTTTTCTAAAATTTAAAGTAAAGACTGAATCTGTGTGATAGGTTTCTGATTTGTTTTAATGTCTTAAAATGCCACTATGTTTTATTTAATATTACAGGTCAAATCTTGGCTCCTAGGTTTCCGAATCACAGCTACCTGCTTCTCAGCACTAAGCATGTGCAAATCCTGCACAAAGAGAAGGGGCTGCTCCAAACCCAGATGTTTAGCCTGGCCCACCACACTCATTTCTGTCCTTTTCACAAAGAGATCTACAACTCCAATGAGGCAGGTGTCTCCAAGAGACCTACAGCCCCAAAAACCCTGCTTCTGGCTTCATATGATCTGGTCTTTCCTCATTTGGTTTCTCCTCATTTGACACCATCCTGACAGACACCACATGCTGGTACAGATGAAATTTGACCACAGCCAAATTGACCTCACTACCCTGTCCCCTTGTTTCCAAGAGGATGGACATGCTGGTAAGCGATAAGGAGGTGCGACCCGTCTGGTGGAGAGCAAGCTTCAGCCATTATCTCCATGTGGCACAACCTTGCACAGTACAAAGTGCTGTCTCCCTCTTATATAAATATATAAGTACATAAATATATACCTCACACGTCACTGCGGTTACCCAAGGGCAAGTTTTCTGTTCTCCAAAAGCATGAGCAGTCTGACTTGGCAGCAACTAAGGCTGCGCACAAGGATCAACAGTCCAGCCCAGAAGTCTTTGAATTCATGAGTTCTGGCTTCAGATTATGAAAACAGAGGAGTGCAGCTGAGAAGGAAGTCCTTCCTCACCTCCACAGTCCTCTTTTCCTTTTTTCTCACTACGAAGTATAAGAAAAGTTGCGCATAAATATGCATCAATTCAAACTCCATCTCCCCATCTCACCACTTCATCAGGATCCCTTTACTTCTCACTGTGCAAATGAAAATCCTTGATGAATGACATTTTTCCTGATGCTGCATTGAAACAAGCTTTTACTCACAAACAGCTGCCCCCAGCTTAATTGTAATCTTCATCAGAAGCAGCAGTTAAAGTGCTAACCAAGTCCTTGGATTTTCCTAGAAAGATCTGGGAACGTCAAGAGCCAATTAAACTAGCACGTCAACAAGCCATGTGCAATGGCACTGCCAGACGTTATATAACAGGACTGTCACAGGATAAGCTCCATCAAGTTTTCACCTGGTTATCCGTGCTCTTTATATCTGAAAAGCAAAGCAGAGGTCCTGTCTACTTTGCAACAATTTGGGTGTGATAACAATAAAGTTCTTTTCTATTCATTTCCAGCATGTACTTTTCATGATCCATAGCTGAAACACAAGAGAATGACTGGTGTTTAAATCCTTTTAAATGGATATGACAGCATTATCCTTTCCCTTAATTGGAAACAGGTCATTCTAATGTGTGGCTAGGACAGAAGAGGATACAATTTTTCTTTGGCTGAGCTTTAACGTTTGGAAAAATCACAAGACAATAATGCTCTTATGAATGAAATTTCTGAAAACAAGCTTATAAATGGGAGGAAAATCTGTCACCAAAGATGGTGCTGACAATTCAAAACAAAGACAATACTGACAACTAACCTGTTAATAAACGATCAAGCTATATCAGCCACTTTCATCTGTTCTACACTCAGCCCATTCAGGCTCCTGTAGAGTTACTTACTGACCACCGTGTCATCCAAGCTTTTCCACAAAATAAAACAAAAATAAAGCAGGGATGCAGGCAGCAGGAGCTCTTTCCTGCCACTGGGACACCCATCAGTGGTAAAACAAAACTTCTGTTAGAACCATGTTAGGGAATTTATACAAAGCCCATTATTTCAAGTAAGTAATTAGTTTAGCTTCCCTCTTCCCCTGGATATTACGTTAGCTGGCTCCCTGTTGCCTGTGTGAACCTTTCAACGCTGTAGAGGAGGAAAGGAAAAATTCTTTTTAGCAGCAGGAAAATGTGATTATAAAACAGTTCTACTCGGTAGGGGACATCAGGAGAGAATGTGAAAAAAAAAATAAACAGGAACTTTGTAGATCTCAAGTTGCCTGTTTCCTTCATGAATATCTTTCATTTGCACTAAATGTTTACATCTTGGAAACTGGGTTGTTTTTTTAAAAAAAAATAAAAAACCAATACAGTTTCTATCTGAGCATAAGCAACAAGCGGCAAGTATAGGACCATAAACATACATATACCCACTAATACCTGCAGTCAGTATTACACTTACTGCGATCCTTCGAAGGTAGATGGTAGGTAACATTGATGCTCTGGGCATCTTCAATCAAAAACCTCAGGAGGATTTGGACTAGTAGCTAGCATTGGGAACTGTTTGTAAATAGACTTCTGCTTTAATCCAGGAACATTTTCACATCCTGGTGCACACACTGAGCAAAGCAAAACAGCTCCTGTTTTAAAAACTATTTTCATAGTCATCATGGTCAAACTAACTGAAAACTCACTCTTCTCAGCATTAATACCTTCAAAGATTCCTCAAGAAAGAACCTATATGTATGCTTATATAGTTGGAAAGAAACCTCTGAGACAATCCTTGTATTAACTTCCATGGACCTTTTTTACTCTCCTATTCATGAACAGTTGCCAGTAAATCCTGCAAAAAAAGCAGTTAACTACAACAAACTTAAAATTCCAGTAGAAGACTTTACACAAACTGAAACTTTTCCATGTCTAAGCTCAGGTAACGTAGAGCAACACACTAGTGTTGCTTGTAAAAGTTGTGATTACAGAAGTTAAAATATATTTTTGCGTATCAGTTTCATTCTAAGTACTACTTTCATGTTTGACTGATTTACAATTGGTGCTGTCCCACAGAAAGTTGTTGCTGCATCTTTGTATTGGCTGTCACATTAACTTGTTGTCTGCCACAGTAGCAGCGGCAAGTCCAAACCCAAAATCATAGACTTCATCTCAGGTTTGGAGAACCATATGCTGGAAGAAGACAGTTCTTCTCTCATTCCTCCCCAGTACTTCTCTCATGAAATAGGAGAAATTTTCACCTGTGATACTTTGCTTTTATCTTGTTTAGCAGAGAAAGGAAGTTAATCATGAAGAAAACAAAGTAGTGGTGAAAAAGAAATATAAAATAAGCATCACCTTGCAACCTTACTATTTTAAAAAGATTACGTGCTTGTGCAAGCATAATGAAAGGTGCCTATATCTTAAGATAGGAATCACAATCAGCAAGCTAATAGCCCTATAAAAACTACAGTTTTCAGAGATGTCACTCACTGTTAACAGAAACTGTTGCAGGTTAGTTACACAGAGGCATCTGATTATGCCTTGGGGTCCTATGTTTAGTGACCCCAATTAGCAAGATGTTTCCTCAAATTAATTTATTTCTGTTCAAACAAATATCACAGAAAAAAAAAAAAAAAAAAAAAAAAAAACCAAAACCATGATAGAGACACAGTTCACAGATGTTAGTCAGGAGTTTCTTCTCTGTTTGTTGTTGTTTTATTTTTGTTTGCTTTTTTTCCCCAATGCTGTGGTAGCCTTTGCATGTTGGACAAAACATGCAAAATTCTTACCTAGCACAGAGCTCAGCTCCTCTGCCACTCCTGTTCATGTAAATATGCCGAGTTAACAATGATGAAAATGTCATTACTTGCTAAATAAATAAACAAGTAAATAAATATTGCAAGATATTTCTTAAAGAAACACAGATAAATGGAAAGGCAAACATCATGAGAAACCACACTTATATACCCACACACAGTCACCTTTTTCCTGATTTTCTTGCATGAATTTTAACAATTTACTCTTCATATGGAGAGTTGGGTAACCTTGGATATTCCTGCTGAACTGCGTTTTATTCACTTGGCTTTGTTCATAAACTAAAATTATATCACCTACCTAAGTGTTTTACAGTGATGTTGCAGTTTGCTGTTATATTAAAATAGGAGGTAATGTATAAAAGCTGGATTTATTTTAATAATCAAGAAGGAAATGATTCTTTAGACAATCAAAAATCAAAATCCTCCTGCACTGTTTTCTTACACTGTTACGCAGGCTCACTTATTAAAGAAAAATTCATATTATGGTTAATATGTGTTAGTATACCAGCATGATAGAAAACAACTCAAAGATGTTGAAGAGATTTTTATACAGGGGAGAAAGATCTTCTGAAAAAAGGAAAAGAAAAAAATTACCTTAAGAATTGACTATAGCCCCCAAAACCAGAGGGTGGCTATTCCTTGCCAGAACATTATATTACATACCAGCCTCTTCCTACATGCTGCAGTGCAAAATAGTATGTAGGAAAGTGCTTTAGACATGTACATCCATATTTGATAGACCAAGCAGACTGGGGCAATACATTTCTGCAATACAAAATCCCAGTTTTGCTACAAAGCTCAGGATCAGTCTTACTGACTCTCAGATTAACCACAACAAAGCTCAACATGTATCAACCCCTCATCTGCACAATACTATTTTTGAAACAGGACAATAAACTTTTTCTAAATAACATTTTCCTTTTCATTTGAATAAGCATGTGCAAAGACTGCTTATCCTGCAATCTGTGGCAAATAACACTTTTAACTAGTTCAAAGAAATAGAAGAAAAACAGCAATAGATGTAGCATCTTTGTATTTGCTCATCGGAGAACTGAGAGAACTCTAGAATTGACTTGTAGTCAGTTTTATATTACCCCAAAACTACCTTGCCATTGTTGTTCATAAGATACAACACGTCTGCCTTAAGGAGGTAACAAACAGGTGAGGACTTGGTGAAGTAGTGGTGATACAGACATAGAAAGGACACCAACAGGTGTTCAAACTTGTCAGTAAGTCAGGACAGGTCCCAAGACCAGCCATAGCCATATTCCCTTTGGAGCAATGATAATTGTATCAGTGGATTCATGAAGTTCTGAAACAATTCCAAGATTCCTCACTTGACACATTTGCGGCACATACCCAGAATCTTTCAACTGACAATTAAATCTGAAAACAGAACAGGGCAACTCTTAAAACGGATATTTAATTGCTACTAAGTGTGTCTCAAGACAGGAGAAGCAGAAGACACAACAAAGAAATAAACTGGTTTTATCACAGGACAGCCTGCACTGGAGTGCCAACAGCCCATATCTCACCCCCAGGCTGAGCCGGGCTCAGACCCAGACGAGAGGAGAGGATATTTGGTAGGGGCAATCAGAAGGGATAGTAGCTTTTAAAAGAAGCATGAGCTGAGTCAAAAACATGACTTTAAAGAAACCTCATTGCAACAAAAATGGTTATAAAATATAGCTGTTTAAATACAGATGATGAGCATACATTGAAGAGGCAAGAAACAACCCACTTATTTGCTGTAATTAAGACATCATTCCCTCTCATTTTACATGTTGCTCCCCAAATACTTGTGATATCTGCTAAGAAATGTGAAAATACATTCTGAAGCAAAGCAGCAGGATTACTAATTTCACTTCAAAAATAAATGCTAGCAATATAGCTACATGTTGTTTGTAAATCAAAATCACAAAGAAAAGTATACGTACGAATGAAGTTGAAAACTGCAGACCGGGAGAAGAGAGTTCCACGCAGAGCAGTGTCCAGCACCCCTCTCTGGGCACTGTGAGCTCCACTGAAGACTTGGTTTAAGAAGTACATCCCTGACCTTGCTATCTGTCATGGCAAATAACAGACGTACTGGCACAGACGGTAGTTAGGTTGGCCATTGGCTCTGAGTGTGTTCCTCCAGAGGACACCGCGTTAGGGAAGTGCCGTGTTAGGCATTTCTATTTACAAACAAAACCCGGTTGGTACCACCGGTGGAACCAAGCGCTCCCTGCCTCCACCACCTTTTGCGATGCTGATTCCCACGCACTGTCCTAGACCAGTGCTCCAGCTCGCAGTGGGACGAGTGTGAAACAATCAGAAGAAAGGATCATCACGGCAGCCAAAAATACCTGTTTGGGTTTTGATAACTCACAGGGTGCCCGCGTGGCTCCCCGCAGGCAAGCGCATTGCTCGCAGCACGCCTGGGCTCACGGCAGCGCCGGACCCCGCGCCCCACGCGGGCACGGCGGCGACACGGGCACCGACCTCCGGGTGGTTCTTACCTTGTTGGAGGCCATTTCGCTGACGGAGTGCCTTGTCTGCAGGGTCTCCAGTTGGTCCAGGCACCAGTCCAGCTCCTCCAGGGTCTCGCTGGCCAGCTTTTGGTAGGCTTCCTCTGCGAAGAGACAGGGAAAGGCGTACTGAGTCCTCAAGCGTTTCATGGGACTAACAGCGAGCTCCAACGCGCCTATCCTGCCGCGGCCGACCGCGCCGCGCTGCCCGGTGCCCGCACATGAGTGCTGCGCCTTCATACTGCCAGCCCGGACACCCTAGTTCCGCTCCGCGCGGCTCCCCGACCCCGCGGCCACCGGCGCGGCGAGCGGCGGCCGGGACCGAGCACAAACTTTCCGCTGCCCGCGCCGGCCGCCTGCCCAACCGGGTCCGGCTCCGCCTCGCCCCGCGGCCGCCCGCGGCGCCGCCTCCTGGCAGGAGCGCCGGGCCCCGGTCCCAGGCACGGCCCGCGGACGGAGAAGCTCGAGCGGGCTGAATCACGCTTCTTGCCTCGGTCGTCCCGCAGCGCTGTGCGGATGGACCCCTGCAGGCTGTCCGTGCCGCCGACGGGGAGCAGCGGTGATGTCTGTCACCTGGGGCTGGGGATGTCGTGGGATTGATCCAAGTGGGCAACTTGGAGAGAGCGTGAGGAGGTGTGAAAATCAGCGTGACCACTCTGCTCTGCCCAGCAGCGAGATGCCGAAGGGTCCTTAAATACTGGAGGAGGGTGTGCTCCTGCCCAGTAGCCTATCTGCCTGCGTATCCACGTGCAATGTGGGCTGTAAGTCTAAGTCTGGTGAAAGTTTTGAAAATGGACCCGGGAAAGGCAAGGAGGTTTAATCTCAACCGACTGCACATTGCAGCTAACTTCTTAAAACTCACAGACGCTGCACAAAGGGGAAGACGCTGCCTCCCTCAGCAGCAGACCAGTAGGTATGCAGCTCCTAACGATCCCTAACTACAATGCAACCTCACCTCCACACCTACACAGCACAGCTGCTTGCTTCCTATGATGCAGCTGCAGAAGATGCTTTTCTACACTGAGTACAGAGCTGAGCATACTTCAGACCAGGCACACTGCCGTGTTCTGTGTCTGAAACATCCAGTTCTGAAACTCCTGGCATGCATGATGCTACATCAGCTACATGCAAACATACCTCCAAGGCAAGGCAGAGAAATGTTTGTCAGTGGGCTGATTATTCCCACCTAAAATAACGACATGTTTCACACCAAATTTACTTCCCCCCCACATCCCCACACACCTCCCCATATGTAAAATCAGGCAAGCAAATTAACTAAAACTCCTTTTAAAATAATACATTCCAGCATGGATTAGTTCCCAACAGATGAGTGCATTATGAGTGCATTACTTTTTATCATCTAGGATACCATTTATATCCTTTTATATTGTACTGCTCACACTCCAGACCTTTGGATTTCTTCAAAGCTGCTGAACTTTGCATAACTGTGGGATGGTTCAAAAACACCTCAGAATTTTGAATAATGTCCATTCCCTTTTGGAAAAAGGATAAGTCTGGGTTGACATTAACTGGCAGAAACTCTTAAGGGAAATGCTGCAGTGCTAGCCCACCCTGTGGTTAATCTGTCACCTGAACAAACAGGACTCTGATATGCACCAAATCCCCTTCCCACTGAATTGTGGATACTTTATTTTAAACGTGTCATGCTTACTATAATTGCTATATCTGATCTTAAAAAATCGCATGGCACAATAAATACAGGATTTCCCAGAACATTTATCTATCAAAAGGGTATGTGTGAGTGCCGGCAATGCTGCAGACACCACAGCTCACAGGCTTTGTACATTATTTTTAAAGAGTGGCAACTGCAGCTTGTTCTTGAAGTTAGGTGGCATTGACCTCAGATTTCATCAAGATCCATACTGGAAATAGAAATCACTTTGTTTACAGTACATTTGTAAGTGTGTGTGTTAAATGCTTTTGATGAAGCAGAGAGGAAGTTAACATATGCACAGTTATCTGATGACCTTATGCAATGGTTTCATTGAGAATAACACAAATAATAAAGTGAGGTAAAATGAATCTGTGCAAAGCTATTTTGCTGCTAGCCGGTGACCTGACCTTCAGCAGTTCTTGAAAATCAGATATTGGGAAACTCATGTTTTTCTTCATAAGTAAATATCATCTTTTCTTAAGACTGTAAGAGAGATTTTTCCAAGGAATATGAAAGCAACAGAATGAACTTCAAGGATAGAATATGAAAGCAACAGAATGAACTCGAAGGATACCACCGTTAGGTAAAAGTAATAAAATGCACAGTTATTTATTTTCAAGCTTAAACTTCTTGTTAGCAACAAGAAGTAGCAACAACATATATTTACAACAGCACTTTGCATTTAGGAATCTTTGCATGGTGCCTACCTTCCCAACATATCCAAAATCTGGCCAGAATGCATTGCCCACAAGGCAGTCCTGTTCACCCAAAGACTTTCTCACAGCCTCCTGAGCTGATTACTATATTCACAAGAGTGAAAGGAACTCTAAACAATGATGGAAGTCCTCATCAAACAAGAATCTCCTTCTGCTCCAGCAGTTCTGAAGAGCAGAATCACAAGGAAAGATTTCCTAAACAGTCCTGAAGCTCTAATCAAGGCCCATACTGCTGTTACATACCACGGTGGAAAATGTTGTCTAGGTTAACTTTTCAAGTATAACACATCGTCACCACTACTCTAAAAATAATTAAAAAGTCATCACCCATGCACACTTGACAGCCTCAAAACATTGTTTCTGACCTCTCTGTTACCTCTAGGGAAGCACCCTGAACTCACTTCCAGGCAGGACTGATACACTAATGAGTTTTTTTGGCAAAGGCACATGACCAAGCATCACCTTTAGCAAATGACAATTTTCAGATATTTCAAAAGTTCTGATTGTAGTTAATTGATCCTTAATAAAACTGGGGAGAAATACATTTTAACAGCACTTACTTAAAAATTTGCATGCTGCTTCTTGTATGCTTTTAGAAAAAAGGAAGTGGCAGCAAATGTTCTCTTTACAGTTCACAGATTAATTCAAACAATCCCACCACACGCAACTTTCAATATCATACACACCTAAAAAATAATAATAATAATAATAATAATAAAAAGTCTAGAGTCTACCAAAACGAAGATCAGCCATAAGCATGTGATGCTGTACATCTTCTTTAAAAAGGATATTCCACTGTCTGTTTTTGTAGAAAACTTGATTTTTAGCATAGCTTCTAGCAGAACACCAGAAATAGCTATGCTTTTGTTGATGCTCTTCTTCAGGAACTACTTCTGGGAAAATTACTGTATTGAACATATTAGGAATGATGTCCTCTTTATTAAATATTTCATTGTGGTTTCCATATACAGCATACTTATATTCCTAGAGAACAAAAAGCAATGCTGCATTTTTCTACGAATTCAAGTGCACTTATATTAACCTTCTCAGTACTTCAAGTAATTTCAGTACAGCACTAGGAAAAAATAAGTACAAATTCTTCTTTGCTGTCTGATCAGTTGGGATTGAATGATACAAAGAGGCTGGAAATGAATTGACTCAACAAGCAGGTCTGTATGAACTTCATGAAGTTCAACAAAGCCAACTACAAGGTTGGGTCAGTTCCAAGGACAAATACATGCTTGGGCTAAGAATGGATTGAGAGTGGCTCTGTGGAGAAGTACTTTGGCGTGATAATTGGTGAGAGACTCCATATGAGCCAGCACTGCATCCTTATAGCCCAGAAGATCAACTGCATCCTGGGCTGCATCAACAGAAGAGTGGCCAGCAGGGCTAAAGGAGCAACTGTTCCCCTTTGCTCTGCCCTCATCTGTAGTACTGCCTCATCTGTAGTACTGCAGTCAGGCCAGGGGCCTCTAGGGCAAGAAAGACATGGACTTGCTGTAGTAGGTCTAGAGGAGGCCATGAAGGCAATCACAGTGCTGGAGCAGCTGTCCTATGAAAAAATGGGGAAATGGTTTTAAGTTGAGGGAGGGGAGATTTAGGTTGGATGTCAGGGGAAAGTTCTTTACAGAGAGAGTGGTAAGGTGCTGGAAGCTGCCCAGAGAGGTTGTGGATGCCCCGTCCCTAGAGGAGTTCAAGATCGGATTGGATGGTCCCTGGGCAGCCTTGTCTGGGATTAAATGGGGATATTGGTGGTCCTGCATGTGGCAGGGGGGCTGGAGATTCATGATCCTTGAGGTCCCTTCCCACTCTGGCCATTCTGTGAATCTGTGATTCTGTGCAGCTAAACAGTGCTATGCTCCAGATGGGCTCAGCACATGTATTGTCTTTTGAAGATGCTGGCAGAAACTCTGAAAACCTCCAGACTATTCTAAATAATGACAAGCTAAAGATCTTTCATTAGACTCAGGCCCTCAACATCTTACCTGAATTTGCTGACCACCTTCCTGATCTTCTGCAAAGTGTAAGATTGAAATTTAGAACAAGAGAATTACTGGGCCAAGGATTTTAGTTTTTCTTATCACTGCATCATTTAAAGAGAAAAATAAAAAATAAAAATCTTTGGTTTGAATAAAGAATTTTTCTGTAAATGAGGATGTTAGTAGCCTTAACTGATGGCCTATGTATTGAAATGTCTTTGACGTTTTAGTTAACATTGGTTCCTGCTATTATAAATAAACCTATTAACACTGACTCAGCATAGAAATTACACCCGTTTTCATAGACACCCATTTCAGAACTGAATTAAAACAAACAAACAAAAAAAAGTTGTATTTTGTTATTACTGAGAAATTCTTACTGTGACTCAAGTACTTTCTTTGTGGAGTGTTCACATACAGTGATGTTGTTGACCAAATGAGATTATGAAGGATATTTTTGTTCAGCAACAAGAAATCTGAATGCATCCCCTCACAGTCACAGATAAGACAGAATACTCTTGATCAGATTTTGGAATGAGCATCTAGGCAGACAACTCAGCTGCAACAGATTTATCAGAAGCTTTTTTGATGTTTCCACTCTGAATACTCACTTTCTTCCAGGAATGTCTCCAAGTTTCCATTCTAGTGAAGAAAAATCCTTTGTACCAGTTAGTAGCCTTACTCATAGACAGACTGCACCTTGAGGATGAGGACTAGTAGTTTTTCAGAGTACAATGAGCTGTAGGGCTACCCCATATACTGCTTTACACAGCATCAGTAGCTTCTGCCTTTAGCTATGGAAGACAGTCTATCTTGAATAGAAAACACTGTAACCTCCAAGAAATAACAGTAACAAAATGATAAAGTCCAGTTGTGCAAAGCTTGTCAATACACGATTGCTCCTGTATCATTGTGTCAGAGAACTTCATGTATGCTATGAAGGATCTATTTGTACCTTACACTGCACATTTCAGGGACAAAAGCATAAATAACACACTTACATTCTTACAAGATCAGGTAAGTAGTCCAGAGTCCTTTGACTCTTAAAAAAAAGTGTAGGATAATCAGATTCTCACTATGAAGTTCAGTTCCATTGAGTGGAGATGGGGATTTTACTTTTAGTGTTGTTTATTTTTTGTTTGTTTGTTTGTTTGTTTCTGCTTTTTTTTTTTTCTTTTCTTTTCCTTTTTTTTTTCTTTTTTTTCTTTTTTTTTTTTTTTCCTGTTAAATATTTGGTTTGCTTCTTGGAAGAAGAGTTGGAACTAAGTCACTCATACCGGTATAATTTGTGGTGGAGTCTCTAAATATTTCTGCATTAATTATTTGCAAATTCATCCCAAGGTACAATCTTGTAATGCCAGAGAAATAAAGCAGACTATTAGAAAAAAACATCCTTTCATTGAAGCCAAGCAAGAGAATTTAATATATACATCATATTACAATAATTTACTGCTTTAATGTCAGAGTGCTTCAAAATGTTTGCAGAGTGAACGTTTGTTTCAACTTCTAGCTTTTATCAAAAATCCCACAAGGCCAAATGAACTTTTGCCACCATACATCCCTTCCTAGTGCTCTTCTCCCCTCTAGCTGATTTTAGCAAAGGGCCGTATCTTCCTACTAATAGGACAAGAATGTCCCTACAGTTCTGCATTGTCTATAAGAACCTGCCAAAAGAACACTTGCTCACCAGCAAAAAAACAAGCCTCTCAGAAAGCAACAGACTTTGCTCAAAATAAAGAGGAAAGCTTGGCTAATTTTTTCAAGTAGCATTGCAGCAAGACACCCAGCATGCATTTTTATTGTTTTCTTTTTATGAACAAACCATGTTTTGAAAAAAAGTCTGTACCATTTAAAATTTCTTTCTTTTCCCCAGAGTTGTAATTGGGCTCATTCTAGGACTCTTGGACATTGAATCCAGTACTGGGTTAATTCTCCAGGTTGTTTTCAAGTTCTATTTTTTGTATCACATGAAATGTTAGGTGTTGGTTCCTCACTATCAGTTTCCCATACAATTTGTATCTGAGTACTGTACTGTTGTTTCAGGATAATGAGAGAAGGGACAAATTTTCAAGATAGAACAAAATTAAATTAGCAGTTGAGAAAATAAAAGCCATTTTGGTAAAAAGTGTGAGTTAAAGATGTCACACTCCCATGTTTGCTTTTCTGTAATAGTGTCCGATCCTAGCAGTAGAGATCAAAGGATATTACATTGTCCTCATGAATATTTTTCTGACATGCCCAACTCTTCTAGATTATGTTTGGCATGAGGATGAAGACAACGCGAAATACAAATCACTACACTGATGCATGCAAAACTTAACTGTCAAAAAGTTGTACCAACAATTCTGATTTCCTGCTTCCTTAGAGCACAAAATCAGAATACAAAGGAATAGCTCAAGTTTTTGTCAAAAAAAAAAAAAAAAAAAAAAAACCAACAAAAAACAAACAAACAAAAAAACCAAGCCAAATCAAGCCAAAACAAAACAAACAAATAAAAACACAATATGAGCCCATTAGAAACCACAGACTTCACTTTTAAGCTGATTACTGATGGTTTTGTCTGAGATTCCAATAGATCCTAGACCCATGCCATCACAAAATTTTTATTACCAATTGAAATTTCCTTAGAATGAGCTGAAATTTGTAATCTAGAAGCCTTATCTTGGGAAAGAATTTAAGAATCCATTTTCTTTTTCAAAAGAAAGAGTCACCTCAGAACTCACCACAGAATAAAATAAAAATAGAGATGTCTGTGTTTATTAGAACTAGCAAAGCTTGTTTACCTAAGCTTTTGTGTCCCCTGGCTGATACTTAACAACACCTACTGGTGCAGAGTAAGCTCACACTATATTAAAAATTATAATGCCAAAATTTGGAAAAAGCTTCAGCTGGACTTGCCAAAGAAACACCAATAGAATTCCCAAGGTCTGATGAAATAAGAAAGCTGAGTTAAAGCTTTCCAAGAACTTTAACATTCACACTGGCTCTTTTCCATGCAGATTCTCTGGTGTCTAACAAGAAGTATCCTTGAGCTACATTTTTTTTTTTCTTAAAAGGCACTATTAGTAGGGTCCTGCATATAGTTGCCCATTTTCGCATTACACTAAATAAATTTAGCAAATCACTACCTTGCTATCAGACTTAGCAACCAGGGGTCAGTTATTTCAAAAGTTTATACTTTTTTTTTTTTTTTTTTTTTTTTTTTTTTTTCCCCCCCCTATGGAGAAAATGCTAAAAAACATCCTGTGTATTCTTGGTAGTAATTCTGATTTGAACCAGATTTGTACAGTATTGATAAGACTAACTAAATGAACTGATGGTGAGAGAGAGCAGTGGAATCTAGGCTTTATCAGGGCATTACGGGGCCCTGGAAATGCAGCAGAGAGAAAACCTCTTGTCTTGCCACACTTAAGCAGTAGGAATCCTGCTGTCTCTTCAGTAAAGCAAACAGAGAAGTAGAAAACTCAACTACAACTTCACTCCTGAAAGCAGCAGAAAGGACAGTAGCAGGGATTAGTTTTCCTCCTTCCCTTCTATGAACTGTTCTCTTCATAGGCAATTAGCTGGACTGTGTTTACAGGGGACAAATGGCTACACTTCTGCAGTCTTCCACGAACCAAGAACACAGGCAACTAATAAACATCTCATTTAGCTTCAATATTTACTTAGTTCTGAAAGCCTCTCTCAAGTCAAGTGCCATCTGAATCAGCACGTGGGCTAGCAGCATGCTTCGTATCCGTGGACTCTCGTGCCCTTCTAAAGATAGTAGAAAAATGAATTTCCTGTCTGCATGGATACTCTTGGTGAATTATTCCCAATGAGTACGTGCTGAATCAGATCCTTACTCAACAAGGCCTGATGGTCATCTACTGCATCTCCTGTCTCCTGTGACATTCCAATTCTAACATAATGTTTACTGCTATATTAAATGTTTGTCTGATCTCTTTTGTTTTAGTGTTATCCTTTATTAGTATATTTAAAATATTAGTAGCCAGAGTTCATTCAGGATTAGATGCCATTTATATAATAGATGATAAAAAGCCATCAAGCCTGTCTTCTCTCAGGATTTTTTTAAGCGTAACCTCACTTTCTATTTATGCTCTTTTTAAGATAATAATGTTTCCACCAGTGATTATTTGTTTTTTGCAGAAGAACACACTCCCCTGAAAGTCAGATACCCATAACTGTTATTACATTCATGTCATAGATAAGAAACCTACAGTTTAAACTGAATGAACTATGTTAGTCATGAAGTTTCTTTATACTGGACCATTAGTCAATCATGCTTTCTGCTACACTTCTGTGTCATAATGTCTCAGGAAACTATCTCAGAGGCTACCAAGCTGATCCTGAAAGTATCAGTCACTGTTTTTGCTTCTGTGAAAAGGCCAGGCTGGGTGAGGGTTTGTTTTGGACAACAGGTATGCAATGGACAAATGTCATCCAGCAAAAAACCACAGGACAGCTCAACCTGCTCCTCCATGCGTCAAGAAGAAAACTCAACAAGCACTTCGTCAGTCTTTCCCTTACAGCAAATTTCAGCACATCCACAATATTCATTAACAGTTAATTTCCCTGAAACCCAAGGAAGGATTTTTTTCCCTGCATTTTCTTTTAGAAAAAGCCCTGAGCCAACTGTTCAGCACTGATTTAAGTGGTGTCACAGTGCTCCACATTCACTGATGATCTCTGCCCCCACCTTTTAGGCAGATGAAGAGATCAAAAGCAGAGTAATAAATAAAATGTGAAGGCAAGATACTTAACTCTAATAATTAATGTATCTCATTTGGAGGTTTATGTACTGAGGAAGATTGCCCAATGTTTTCTTTTCACACCAGAAATAATATGAGCATTTTTAAATTCCTTTAATTTTTTGAAATGTCAAAAAAGCATCTACACACACACACTTATAAATCCTGCTCTGCAGAACAGTGGCATCAAATTTTATTTTTTATTTTTATTTTTATTTTTTCTAACCTCTGAAGGTAATCAGCAACGCTGTGCTAATGGATCTGGGATATGACCAGAGGCAATTGTCACAAGTTTCCTAATGCTGACCAGGGGAGAATGAAGGAACACTAATGGTTCCTCATTGTTGTTGCAAAAGGAAACTCGGCAAGAGAAAAAATCAAAAGCTTATTTCTCAAAATATTTTATTTCCTAACAGCAAAGAAGAGTATTGCGGAATAGAGATCTAGACTTTGTGACTCAATTTGTCATTAAAAGCTAACTGTCCTAGCAGACTCACCTGCTCAAAGAGTAAATTTCAACATATCAATGTCTTTTTCTCATTTTTCATTTTATTTTTTCTCTTTGAAATATGAATTTTGCTAATAATCTTTTTCAGGATATCTTTTACCAGGTGAACAGTTGGTCCAATTTTAAAACACCATTTCTTCCAGAGTTTCTCATCTATAGGGTTTTAAATAAAATTCTGGAATAAACTACAGAAACATGAATTGTGTTTTTGTTGTTGTTTGTTTGTTTGTTTGTTTGTTTTTTCCACTGTGGGTTATCTCTTTCTTTTTTATGTACAAACCTGTAATAGACCTTATAGCTCTATCCCAAGACCCTACACAAGAACTGAACTTCCTCTTCCAGAACACAAAACTGAGCAGAAATCTACAATTCTTGTATTTTAAGAGCAAAACCATTAAATTTCTGCAACTCAAGGTGTAAATATGAAGGCAGCAGGAAGATACAGACACTGCTGAAAGAGAATTATCAGTTGTCCTGTTCTGGGAGATCTGGTAAAAGCAATCTGTGATTTTCTGCCAGCAGGGAGAATTTCACAGTTTCAAAAAAATATCTTCAGTTGTGAACTGTATTCTGCTGTGATGGAAAAAAGAAACCGTCAGATTTTTTCCTCATTTAGATGTAATGTACATGCTTTATCTTCTATCTCTACTTATTTACTACTAATGATCTCTCTAAAAGTATAAGAATTTTGCCAATAATGAAAGAGAATTTCCCACTAGTAGTTTAGGGGAAAATTTACAATTTCAAACATTTACATAAAAATATTTGTAAACATTTGCTATGGCAAGCTTGACCTTAATAAAGACTAATTCTGGTTGAAAATTAAAAAAGAATCAAACAGTGTAGGTTGCCCAGGGCCATCCATGCCTGGACTGCTGTACTTCTCAGTGGGTCCTTGACAATTGTGTTGTGCATCTCTTGATTTTAACTTCAAATTAAAATTTCAAATTCAAATTTTCTTGATTTTAATCTTCAAAAGGCTGTTATTAATTTTGAGGGGGAAATTGCATTTCTATTAAAATAAATAATGATTTGATGAATTTAAAAATAACTTTTATACAGTATCCTCCTCTTGTGGCACAAACCTGGATTAGCAAATCATATCTATGTTGTATCCATTTAGATTACATTAATTTTGCTCAACACTGGCACAAAGGAGTGCCATGGCACTTACAGATTAGCCCATTATACCATGCAACTGGTAACAAGATGCTGTGCTATACAGAACTACAGCACCTTTTCTGAAACTACTAGAGCTATTTAGCCATGGAAGCTTTTTCTGCAGCAAGCCATGCCTACAAATACCAACTTCAAATCTTGACAAATACATCCTCATATTTTAAACCACTAGCCACCTAACAGTGTGCTACCTACTGCAGCGCAACAATGATTTAGAAGAAAGGACTCCAACTGCAGCATCTTCTTGCAGTTGTATGTCCCTGAACGAGTGGTGTTGGTCTGGCCAAAGAGGACTCTACATCTTCTGTGAGACTCTACAGGTTTGCAGCTTCTTGTAAAATGGCTTTGGTCTGCTCAGAAAAGGCTGCTTAGTCATCAGTTAGAGCCAGTTTCCAAAGCACTGGTTGTCCCCTCATAGCATTTTTGCTAGTTTTAAATTAACTAGAATTGTGTACGCAGTTTGATAAAGCAATTGATACCATGCTTGGGCATAACAGCATTACGTATACACCAGTTGTTTTTTTTCCCATTATTTCTCTAGAAATTTTCCATGTTATGGAAAGATCATTATGATATGGTGCTCAGGTCACTCAATGATCTCAAGAGATCCTATCCAACCCCTACAGTTCAGAAATTCTGTGATTCTTCTTGCAAATAAGACAACTTGATAAAACAGGAAAAAGCCTATAAAAAAAGTGGCATTGCAGACAGCTTTCAAGAGTAAGTCGTTGTTAAGCAGACTCTTTTTAATTATTTGATCATTAATATTAATTCGCCAGCAATCTTTATTGTATTACATATGTGATACTAATACAACTAATCTTTTCTAATTTTCTAATACAATTGATCTTTTCTATACTGGCCATACTTTCACAGATCTCTCTTAGATGCAGTAAAACTTTTTAATCACCTGTACAAATTTCTTCATCTGAAACCTGTATTAAATCACTGGGTGCACAAACATGGACAATGGACTAATGTCTTCTACCATCTGATTTCATATCTAATTAATACCGCCTCCTTGCTATAAGTTACTAATGTCACTACCTTGCTGACAAAAAAAAAAAAAAAAAAAAAAAAAAAAAACAGAACAAAAAATGTTGAAAAAAGGTTGAAGGAAAAAGAGCTAAGGCAGTTCAAACAGTTAAAATTGCTGATCTGAGCTGAATTAGCTGCTTTTGTCTGGATCATACTAGGAAGCACATGCAGAAAAAGAAAATACTTCACTGCAAGATAAATTTGGGCAGTAACTTTTAGCAGCCTGTAGTAACCTCTGTGATAGGAATCTTAAAGAGGACATCTGCTTGTGGTTTTAAATAATGATATTCCCCTGAAAACTTAAGCAGAAAACAAAGTAAGACCTGTGGTGCTCCTAAGTGTAGGTAGACTGAGTTCAGCTTGAGAACAACTCCAGTGCTTATTCTAATTATTAAAACATTAAACTGAAACATAGTTATTTCTTATAAGATGACACAATGAATGTTTGGTGACTTTCCTACAACATTATTCCTGCAACCCTTAATATTTCTGATCAGTATGCTTTATTGTATTTCCATTTAATCAGGAAATACACAAGAAAAACAGTTATATATATTGTGAAGGGAGGAATGGAGGGAGGCAAGGAAGAAGGGATGGAGGGAGGGAGGGAGAGAGAGGAAGGAAGAGAGGGAATGAGAGAGGGAAGGAAAGGAAGGAAGGAAAGGATGGAAAGGAAGGAAAGGAAGGAATGAATAGAAGGAAAGGAAGGAAAGAGAGGAAAGGGAGGAAAGGAAGGAAAGGAAGGAAAGGAAGGAAGAAGGGAAGGTAGGAAGGCAGGAATGGAGGAAGGGAGGCAAGGAAGAAGGGATGGAGGGAGGGAGGAAAGGAAGAAAGGATGGAAGAAGGGAGGAAGGAAGGTAAGGAAGGAGGGAGGGAGGGAGGGATAGAGGGAGAGAGGGAAGGAAAGGAAGGAATGAATAGAAGGAAAGGAAGGAAGGAAATGAAGGAAAGGAAGGAAGGAAATGAAGGAAAGGAAGGAAGGAAGGAAGGAAATGAAGGAAAGGAAGGAAAGGAAGGAAATGAAGGAAAGGAAGGAAAGGAAGGAAAGGAAGGAAGGAAAAGAAGAAAAGGAAGGAAAAAAAGGCAGGAAAGGAACGAAAGGAAGGAAATGGAGCTAGGGAGGGAGAGGGGGAAGGAAAAAAAGGAGGGAGGGAGGGAGGGAGGGAGGGAGGGAGGGAGGGAGGGAGGGAGGGAGAGAAGAAGGGAGGGAGGGAGGGAGGGAGGGAGGGAGGGAGGGAGGGAGGGAGGAAGGAAGGAAGGAAGGAAGGAAGGAAGGAAGGAAGGAAGGAAGGAAGGAAGGAAGGAAGGAAGGAAGGAAGGAAGGAAGGAAGGAAGGAAGGAAGGAAGGAAGGAAGGAAGGAAGGAAGGAAGGAAGGAAGGAAGGAAGGAAGGAAGGAAGGAAGGAAGGAAGGAAGGAAGGAAGGAAGGAAGGAAGGAAGGAAGGAAGGAAGGAAGGAAGGAAGGAAGGAAGGAAGGAAGGAAGGAAGGAAGGAAGGAAGGAAGGAAGGAAGGAAGGGAATATGGTAAATGCAAACATATGAAAATATGGCACTCAGTAATAGCATTATATAGTCACATTTAAAGATAAACTTCTATGAAGATGGTTTCTCCATGTCCTATTGCATTTACTGTTGAAAAGGAGCAGTGATTATACAGGTGTTGTAAGGAAGAGAGAAGAAAATGCAGAAGCCGGCTGTACTTTCTGTACGAAACTGACCGCCCAAGCCATTTTTGTGGTGCTGGTACTGAGAAGCCAAGAACCAGTGGTAAAGAACAGATGGTATAACTATTGTTTGAAATACAGCCTTTATTTTAAACAGCAAATCTAAATACCTAACTCAAGTTCAAATTTACGACAGGAGTGAGCGGAAATTCTGAAGAATCTTCTCATCTGACAAAACGAATAAACTGAAAAAAGTACTTGTTCTTTCAAAATCATCAGTAAAATGCAGAGAGGAATCACTTTAAGTGTCTCCCAGCAGTTACTGAGAGGCTGTTGGTGAGATGTTCTTGTCCTTCCAGCCCTTGCTCCAGTCCCAGAGGTATAACACAAGATAATGCGAAGTCTGTACACTCATGTTTCAGACAATGGATCAAAATTACTTTGCAGAGTAGAATACAACAGATGAAGGATTGTTTGTAAGTAAAAATCAAGGCAAAAAAAAAAAAAAAAAAAAAAAAAAGCCACAATACATTGTGATGTTAAAAAATAAACATAAAATTGAGTTATGGAAGTCAACTAATAGCTTCTTTTCTTTCTTTCTTTCTTTTTTTTTTTTTCTTTTTTTTTTTTTCTTTTTTTTTTCCTTTTTTTTTTTTAAAGCAAAATATGAATAATAGTAATAGTTCTAGCCCCATTAACTAAATATACTGTGGACTTCAGTATTTCCAGTGACTATGTTTTAAAATCAAAACAAACACTTCTTGAGTTCTGGGAACCAATAGTATTTCTCCTGCTGTAGTTAGGATGTTAATAGCTGAGTGTAGCAGAACTCCTTCACAAGTTACTGAAGAAGTCAGCTCACATAAGTGAAACAGAAGTCCTCCAAATTTTGCCAAGAGAGAACAGACAATTTATGATACTCTCATTTAACATTCAGCTATGGGAAGTTTCAAGTTAAGAGAACACAATTTTTTGATATGCATCTCATTTATATTTTAAGGACTTAGGTTCATTTTTTAACTTGGATAAAAAACACATTAATGCCAATTTTTCAGGGGAGTAAAGTTAAACAGGAAAGCAACAGTTTATATTCAACCACTGCATGAATTTATAGGTACATATTAATATGAGGTCCAAAGACAATGACAAAATAGAATATGAAAAAGTAAAATAAAATGTGTGAATGATGATCTTCCAGCAATAGACAAATACAAATAAAAAACAGACAATTTATGATACTCTCATTTAACATTCAGCTATGGGAAGTTTCAAGTTAAGAGAACACAATTTTTTGATATGCATCTCATTTATATTTTAAGGACTTAGGTTCATTTTTTAACTTGGATAAAAAACACATTAATGCCAATTTTTCAGGGGAGTAAAGTTAAACAGGAAAGCAACAGTTTATATTCAACCACTGCATGAATTTATAGGTACATATTAATATGAGGTCCAAAGACAATGACAAAATAGAATATGAAAAAGTAAAATAAAATGTGTGAATGATGATCTTCCAGCAATAGACAAATACAAATAAAAAACAGACAATTTATGATACTCTCATTTAACATTCAGCTATGGGAAGTTTCAAGTTAAGAGAACACAATTTTTTGATATGCATCTCATTTATATTTTAAGGACTTAGGTTCATTTTTTAACTTGGATAAAAAACACATTAATGCCAATTTTTCAGGGGAGTAAAGTTAAACAGGAAAGCAACAGTTTATATTCAACCACTGCATGAATTTATAGGTACATATTAATATGAGGTCCAAAGACAATGACAAAATAGAATATGAAAAAGTAAAATAAAATGTGTGAATGATGTTCTTCCAGCAATAGACAAATACAAATAAAAAATGTTTTTGGATTGCAAAGGAAGCAAATGCAAATTATGAAGAAGCCAACTGTTACCATACTAATAAAAGACAAAGTAAGAAGCCCCAAAACACATGCAGGCCCTTTACTTTCTGGCTGCCTAGTCTCTATGGCGTACCTGCACAACTCATGCTATATGTCATTTAAGTACTGACTTGACATGGTCCTGGACAACATGGTTTACATCACACTACTTAAGCAGGGGATTTGACTGGACTTGCAGAGGTCCCTGCCAACCTCAGCTTTCCTGTGATGCTGTACAAGTCCTTAAATGAAGGAGTATCAGTTGTTTCTGATGGCAGTATTCATACCAAGCTTCCTGTATTATACTGAGGAAGATTTCTCAGAGGAGGGGACACAAAATGACAAATACAGTTTATCACAAACATTCTGTTTAATTGTTTTCAAAGTACCTGTTGAAGATAACGAAATGCAATGAAGTATATATGAGCTAATTCTGAAAAAGAATAAGATTAGCTATAGAACAAGAACAGATCTGCAACCTGACTAGATTCCAGAATGAGAGAATGAGCTTTTCAAAATGAAACAAGTAGAAAAAGGGAAGAAATCCTAGATGAAAAGCACATAAAACTTTTCAAAGGAAAAAAACACAGCAAAGCCACATCTCTAATGAATTCTGTGGCAAAAATCACACTGATTGCAACAAATCAAAATTTCACTAAAGAACCCCTCCAGAACAAATTGTCAGTGATGCTAATAAGGAATGAGTACTAGAAGCGGCAAAATGACAGCGCTGTTTGTGTTTTCTTATTTTAGGATCTGAAAGTTAGGGTGCTACTATGTATCACAATTTGTTTACAGAAATGACCTTTTTTTGGTTAAGGCTTTTCAAGAGTTACCATTCACTAAGCACATAATGTTAGTGCTAGTTACACATAACTCTTCTTTTTCTTCTAGCACTTACTGAAAAAAGACTATGTGAAAGACTACTTTAGAAAAACTTCCCATGAGAAATACAGCATACAGTGCACGTTTGCTGGCTTCTTGTATCATCTGGAGAATGGCACATGGTACCTTTGCTGAGAGTTTCAGACTTGCAACATTCCTAATTGATTATTTCAAAAGGAGTGTTTACCTTGTAAAAACACAATTAACCTAGTAGCAAGCTGATACAAGCAAAGTGGCTGAACCTTCTACCATAAGAAATACTAAATCAAGCTTTTAATTTTAGGTAAATTATCTTAATTTCTTTAACATAACTAATATAACACAGTAAAGCACATCCTTATCTTAATTGCTTTTGTAACTTGTTTTAATCTTAAGCACTGAACAGTGTTCTGCTGTAAATTCCATTTAGTCTAATGTAAAAAAAAAAAAAGGCTTTTGCTTTTTTAAAGCAAGAGTATTACGCTCACAGTCACAATTCTAACACCTTATCCTCTCTGCTACGGTATTCTTTGCAATGGAAAATATATATATATAAAAAGAAGGGCTACATCTTTGTCAATAGACAGATACTAGTGATTTTACTGAGAGTACACTCATTTAGATGATGAGGATGTGACCAATGGCTTCCATTGTTTACACAAATGTACTAAAGCATGCTGACACAACTGAATTCAATTTCATAAGTAAGTAGCTAAATAAATATATCAATTTATTAAAGCAAATTTGCCACATTTTCTTGTGAGATTAGACAAGTGGTTGAGGACTGGTAGAGGATTAAATTGTGCAAGAAAAATGTAAGTGCTTAAAATAAACTGCAAAGATAGTATGAGCAATAGGGGCAAAAAAACCCACTTTTCTTGGCTGCTGCACCAGTTTCTCTCTGCTGAAGTGGGGCTGCCAATATAGCTTGATATTAGTACTTCAATAGCTTAGAAAATTGCTAGCTTTGACTGTGGGAAGGTAAAAGACCTAAGCATTTAAAAGCTTTTGAGCAATTCCTAGTATAAAAAGAAATAAAATCTTTCTCTCCTATCCCTTAAAGTTGAAGGAGAACATAGTCCAAAGGCATCAAGAGAAGGATATAAAAATTCTCTGAAAACAAGACAGATTAATCTATCTGAAGACAGATTGAACTGACCAAAGAATTCCTGGGTCTCTACGTTCTACAGATCACAAACCTGAAATAGCACAAACCTGTTTCTGAGAATATTGCTAAGGTTTAATAATAATACTTGATATCAAATCTAACTTTTTTTTTTTTTTTTTTTTTTTTTTTTTTTTTTTTTAAGCAAGCCATACAATGCACAACTGTTCTTGCCATCAACCTGCATGCACCAGCAAATGGATTTTTAGATTTAATGAAAAATACAAGAGTGACTGGCAGAATATGACAATCATTAGAAAAGCAAATGGACAGAAAAATGACTCAGGTTAAATTCCATTTATTTCAAAGAAATGAATAACTATAGCTGGAAATGACAGTCTTTTTCTCAAGTGCTGCATATAGCTTGTTTAATACACTTAAAACAAGAAAGCCAACAGGACTCTCAGCTTACCACGGGAGACTACAGAAATACTTAGAACTACAAGTAGCACGTACACCCAAATTACATATTGCAATACTCACAATAGTTGACCTGCTCCACAATGCAGAAGCCAATTATTCCTGGCAAGCACTCCCACTGCGCCTTCCAGCTCTCAATCATTTATGTGTGGAGTTGTACCACACCAAAAGAACACAGTCATAAATCCTTTAAATACTTGCAGATGAAGATCAAATGGAAAAAAATGTACTACCTTTTGGACCAAAGAAGATTTCAAATACAGTAGCATTCATCTGCTCAAAGGTGTTACCAATGGAGAACTTTGCAAGAAGACCAGTTTGGATAGACTGATAAGTTTAATATCAATTCTTTATTTTATGTTATACTGTAGAGCAATAAAGTAAGGACATTACCTGAAAAATAAATAAATAAATAAAAATCAAGTAGCTAAATTTTTATGGAAATTACTTGCATATTCCCATAGGAATTTGGTCACTAGTTGATGTCAGCGGAGCTACTTATTATAGACTATAAAAAATCACAGGACTCCAACTGAACTTGTGTTTCTAGTGCAAATAACCATAGTGCATTAGATTAGAGACAATTCATGATCTAAGATATCTATATTCCAACAAATACAGAAGTACAAAGAGGCAAAATAAGGTGCCCAACTCAATACTACCTACCTTGTTTGTCCCACAACTCTGAATAGAAGCCAGGTCTCTGGAATGCTGTCCAGGACTTACATGGGGTTCACTCTGCCTCAGAAGTGACAAGACTGTTCTTAGGTATGATTTAATTTTCAAAATTTTCTATTTTTCTTCATGATATGAAAATTCTTTGGGGGGCATAATTAGACCTGCAGCTCAATTCACACAATAATCACTTTGGGGCACAATCTGGCTTGCAGCTCAATTTAATATGGTGGTGACGACAAGCTCTAAGAGAAAATAAAAGATATATCTAACTCAAGTGTTCCATAACACTGCACCACCAAGGGCTGTGATATTTGAATGACAGTCTTTAATGTACCCAAATGAGCAAAATGTTATGCTTGGGAAAGGAGCAAGTGTTCCATTTATATCTGCTGTAATAAATAAGAATAAAGGAGTTTTCCACTTGAGGCAGCTAGGGAATCAAATTAAAGAATTAAGATCTGCTTGCTTATCGTAAGAATAACTTCAATGTTAGCAAAACAGTGAAGCAGAAGGAAGAAAATCTGAAGGAATAGGATGTGAGAAGAAATGTAACCTCCGTAGTATTCAGAGGGAATATGATATACTTGTTGGGTTGCCTATGTGCTAACATAGGTCACAATTTGGTGATATAAACGCAATTAATGGCTTACAATAGTTATCACACAGCAGTCCTACGTCAGGCCTCAAAAAACCCAAAGTTTTTGGCAAAGAAAATAAGCACACTGGTGCCAATGTTGAAGGGGACTGTGCAATTAACTTGGGCAGAAAACAAAAAATGACGACATCTATTTTATAAGCTTTTAATCAAAGTGATCAGCATAGCAAAAACCTTCAGATGCTTGGACTATGTAACCAAACGTGGCACAGAAAATGCTGAAACTAAAGCAGAAGAATTTTCTCTTGTTCTTTGAAGGCATGAGAAGTTCAAGAAAACAAAAGTTAAGTTTTCCATTTTCATAGTATTTTTTTAAGATGTAAATCATGATTTCAGGAGGAACAGATGACACATTTCAGCCGCATGCTGTAACATCCAATTTGATCTTCAAATATAAGACTGTATTACTATAATATACCACGTCATCAGGAATGGGCTGATTGATGGGATGAGAACACACCAAAGCATGTGGCCTAAATGTGTGACCAAAGAACATGCTCAGCTAATCCACCACAAATGCAGTTCCTGTCAACTAAAACTCGTCCTGAATCAATCAGTAGTCAGAAGTTAGAAGTAGAAAGTTATATTGTTCTATTATAACCTTCCAAATGATTCAATCCTAACACATATGAAGGCATAGCTAAAGCACAGCCCCCAGAATTGCTAATTTACACTTTAAGTGCTTTGGGAAACCTGTAGATCACTGACGCCTATAAGAAAAGGGCTGTTTTGGGTTAGCCCAGAAATGCTGTACTTCACATCACACCCTCCACAGGTCATTGCGGCAAGGGCTCTGCCCTTGAATCCTCATATTTGGTGTTGCCCCAAAACAAGACTAAGGTTCATTTTTGCAGACTTTTAAGTTCACCCACCCTTTCTCAAGTACTTTAATGCCAATGCAGGTAGTTTTTTGTATAATTATTAGAAAAAAATCAGAGTTCTTCCATTCGCTATTTTTCATGACTAAATAATTTACCATGCACCTGTAACACCAGTTTCTTATTAAACAGAAACTATAAGCCTGTGTCCCAAATTCATTAGCAACGATTCTTTTACTGATATTCCTCTTAATTTTACACAGATCATCACATCACCCCCTAGACATAAACTACAGAGGATTTCATTGCAACACACTGACTTAAAAAACCCCACTCAGGAGCACTGCCTGATCTACTCAGATTAGCATTTTCACCACTGAATACAAGTGTAACAACAAACACATGGTTAAAGCTCTCTAATGTGTGTAAAAATGTAGAAGCACTCACCCAAAGTCACCCCATTCAGAGCAACAAAACATGTAAAGGCAGTCAGTGATGAAGGCTAAGATCAAAATCTTGCCTAATACAGTCACTGAAAGACTGATGCCAGAAAGTGGTTTAGTACCTATGCTGTTGCATGCTTAAGTCCAGTCTGCCTCACTTTGTCTGAGTCTATCTGTCCTGGTTTTCTGATGGAGCTTTCTTTCCACAAATGCTTAATTAGAAATTGCCACAACACAGTATAGTAGTGTTAAGTCCAAGTTTAATTTCTCCTTTGCTCCAAGTATAAATTTCCTTTAAAATGATTGTAATTTCAATTATTTAATCTTTCTTTTGAATAATGATTGGAAAACAAATTTCCACCAAAGTACAAACTGTGCTTAAGTCCTTGCTATTTAGCCACACAATGTACAAATTAAGGCTTTTGAGGAAGGTTAAATATGTTTATTTATTTGCAAAGCAAACTGCAATTGAACAGGGAGAAACTACAACACAAATACTTTTCTGATTCCATACAATGCCTCTTTCACACTGTGAAAGATTCCTATCAAATCAAAGTGCTCTGCAAGATAATTAAAAACCCCACAGCAACTCTTATGGCACTAATGAGGTAAAGAATAATGTCAGCCAACATCCTCTGGTAAGAAAGTTAAAAGCTGAAGGGAGAGGATATATAATGTCAGTAAACTTCAAAGAGAGTGCCAAGTTCAAATGTAAACAACAATACAGTTCTAATTAGTGGTTTGTAATGATGTCATTTCACAGTCTGATGTCAGGCTCGAAGAAAACAAGACACAGGCAGTAGAGGCAAATACATTTGTCCAAAGTCCACAAGAAATGTCTGTGTTTTCCCCATACAATTAAATTTTTTTTAAAAAACCACCTCAACATTGAAACAAACAAAAGCAGTACCCATAGCAGGATGATTATTAAATTTTTAAAAGCTATTATTCTGTATATGGCAGCATTTTCAATTTTTTTCTTGAGGTGGTGGCTTTAGTTCTTTGCTGTTCTTGCTGTTTGTTATTTTTCTATTCTGTCTTTTGGAACTTGCTGACAGAAAAGGACATTTTTGTAACAGTTAACATAGCCCTGCAAATATAATGTTAATGGAACAAAGAGATATTGATTTCATGTTTCCTTTCAGTTGCATTTTTAATGTTCTAACAAAGTATCAAGGGGGGAAAAAAGTGTTTTATTATTTTATTTTCAAGCTAAGCAGAAAAATGACCTTTAAAACAATGTCTGTATACTCATCTTAGAGGATAACTAATAGTTTCAATTGTTGAACATTTTCTAAGCTATTACAAAATCTGTATGCTATGCTCTTATTTCATACCCTGTTTTGCTGTTACTTCTTTTATCAGAAACCATGCAAAAGCACATATTCTTGTTTCTCTGACAAGCAAGAAGCACAACTATAAAGTCAGCATGCCATTTTCACCCTTCCAGTTTCCTTAAGCTTAGTGTGAGCAAGATTTCATGACAGTACTGGCCAATTCGTTATTATTATTTAAGTGAAGTTACCAAAGAACCTTAAATTCTGCAAATAGTTAACAATGGGACAAGAGCTTTCTTATTTTTCCCTTGATACTGCCAAAAAGATCCTATGTATCATTGTTCCTATTGACCAAATATAACTCACTTCAGGCTTGAAAAACTGTTGCTTTTGCTTTTAATGCTGTTAGCACTGATTTGCAGAACATAAAAGTTCAGGCTTGCACAAGCAAATATAGAAAATAAATAGCTCCTGTGATGTACATGTATTAAACTGCTCAAGGAACATCTACAAGCATATAATTTGCCTAATTTTCTTCAGGCAATAGGAAAGCTATAAAAATCAATGCAATTACAATAAGAGTAACAAGAGCCCAGTTACTTGGGAACGATTTTGGAGGTCAAGTGAGAAGAGATAAGAATAGCTCATGCATAGCACCAGGATGTGGCTTACATGACCAAAGTGACAACTTCCATCAAGACAGCAAAAAGGGACAGCTGAGGTGAATTTCTGTCACCCTGCTTTCACATACATAGCATTCTGTCCAAATGTTAGCAAAGCTATCACATTACTTTCACCAAAACTGTGTCTGTGAATTCCCTACTGCTCAGAAAACACCAAAACCTTCCATAACTGTGTCTGTCACTATGTTAGGTCTGCTGTCTCTCATGCCAAATAATACTGCCAAAGTTTTTGGCTTTCCTTTTCTTCATAAACCATCACTTTGCTCTCTTCTTCTGAATCAACCCTTTTCTAAAATTCTGCTTCCATATTGTAAATTAAAACTTCTCTGAGACATACAGCAAAGGTATAGTTTATCAGTATAAACACTAGCCTAGGACTGGAGCTCCCTGACAGTGTCACAGTAATGGAAACATCAATTAAATGTTTAAATTTTCCATATGTTTAAGAATGTTTTTGACATCTTTATTATCTTGATACGTTCACACAGAAGGCCCATCTGACCTTACTGCCTCTATTACTGCTTTTGTATTTTTAATTGTGTAACAAAGGACAAATATTTAGCATTTTATATACATATCTATCTATCTATGTATTTCTTTCAGGACACTGTTTTAAAGGGTTGTCACATTATCCACTTAAGCTGCACAAGATGGAATTGGTGGAGAAATACACATGCTCATTATATGCCAAAGCTGACTGTATCAGTTAACCTTAAATAGGATTTTATTTTTTAATGCAGCTCTTCCACTATAAATGCTAACCCAGTAAGAAAAAACAAACAAACAAACAACAAAATTTCCTTCAGTTAATAGCTTAATTCTGAAATGCCATAAAATAGCACTGTCCTGTTGCCTCTTAAGTTGGTCCTGGGACCAAAGGCAAGAAAGCTGCAAGAAAGCTGCTCTGCAAACTTCCCTGAAGGTGACTGCTGCATGCTCTAACCCAAGGACAACTAACTGCTTCATACAGTTGCTTGCGCTGGAGCCAGTGGACCATGAAATGACACTCGGAAGGACTGTAATCTTTTGCAACCCTAGTCAATGTTGGCTGAGTAGTAGTGGGAAACAATCAGGCCTCTGCTTGTGTGAGTCACGCTTTTATTACAGCACATATTTCCTGGTGAAATGGATTAGGCTACACCATGCATACTGCCTTATGTATTAATAATGCACATGTAATCTGCTACTTTATCACGAGGGTATGTTTTAATATGTACAATGATGTAAATACAACCACTCCTATTCCTGGAAGCTCTTATACCCAGAACAATATTCATAAAAATAAACATCTATATTATAGTCTGATGTTTTGAGCAAATATATCACAAAAGTGGAAGATAAAAACCAATAATGAGTTCATGCATTGTTACCCAATTTAATAACATGCAAACAACCCATGCTAAGCATTACGCAGCAAGCCAGAGTCAGTCTAGACTTATTTCAAGGACTGCTGAATTAAAATGCAACTGTTAAGCAGCATTACACAGCAAGCCAGTCAGTCTAGACTTATTTCAAGGATTGCTGAATTAAAATGCAACAGTTAACAGTTAATATACACATCAACACTCTAGAGATTTTAGACAGTAAACAAAGTCAGGTTATGCACCAAATCAAAGAATACTGGTATTGTCCCTCGTCTTTTGCTTTGTTATTTCATGCAGAAAAACTGTCATTAAGAAAGGGGTTTAAAGCCAATTTCCTTGTGGGAAGTAGCATTATCTTCTTTTTTTGTATATACATGCATGTCTTGTTAACAACACACATATGATACTCATCCAATATCAGACATATGATGCGCTGGGTTAAGATGAGGTAAGCTGTGAACAGGAAACCTAGAGCTCAAAGCATTCTAACCAGACACAGGCCCTTAGCAAGACTGCTCTCTTTAGAAATCAGTTAGAAAGTGTTTTATTTAATTGAATTTATTCCCATATCCATAAAGCCATGGAAATTTAGTCATCTTAAGTAACATCCAGATATAACCCAGTTACAAACTTCCATGACTAGATAGGCAGAAATGGTTTATTTTACTGACACTTCCCAACCCACTGCATTCTGAAGATGGAATCTGTTTCACATAGGTATGTGCATCATGATGTCTGGAAGCTATTGCAACATTGCCAAAGACTGAGGTGGCTGTCAACCCTAAGCCAATGTCATTCAGGTGTTAATGTTCTAGATAGAAGAAAGCTGCCTGTTTCACAACTCTATTGCTGTGTTCTCATTTATTATAAAAACATGCAAATTCTTCAGAAATGTACAACACTCCTGAGTATACTTATTTTAAATATCATAATGTAATCCCATCCTGAAACAGAAACCTGTCATTCTCCCTCACTTGGTGCCACTTTTTGGCAATATACAGGTGGTGAGAACATTACATTTATGCAACAAAAAAAGGCGTAAAGTCATAAATAAGACAAAAGTAGGTGGAGACTTGCTTATAAATAGAAAAATACAAGTGATCTTGCTTTGACACACTATGAAGATACTGCATCGATGCTTTTCGGGATTTTATGGGCATAATCATGACTAAGGGAAGATACAGATGCAGCGAGCACATGATTTTGTGCGAAAGCACATGAATCTCAAGTCCAGCAAATGCAGAGTACTTGCAAGGCAATTTCAGTCAGAAGATATTCAGGGATGTATCCACCAGCAGCTCAGCGACATGTCCTACCAGCCGTTCAGAGACTGTCCTACCAGAAGTTTTCAGACATGCCCTACACAGGCAACACTGAGACGACCAACCTCGAAGGTGCTGAGCCACAGGCCACGGCTCGCACGGCTGACCGGACACTCCCCTTTACAACAGTCACAGAGCTAAACTCCTGTCACAGAAAGAATGTGTCTTGACGATCAGTACCGCTACGTACCGATTTCACATTTTTTTCTGTAAAAAGCCATTTTTTCCTACAGGTTGCATTAACTATCCACGTGTAACGCTCCGTCCGGCTCCAGCACAACCACGGTTTCACTTATTTCTGATCGGCACATCCGCACCGGCCTCGAGGAGGTCTTACTCAGGTGGGGGCAGGGGGTCCTTCGGAGCGCACCACCCGCCAAGTTCCCCGCCCCCGGCCCGGCAGCCTCCCGCTGCCGCACGGCACAGGAAGGAGCCGAGGCCGAGCCCCCCCGCCGCCGCCTCGCTGACGTCAATGGCATTCTTATCGCGCCGCCTGCGACAGCAGCCGCAGCGCTCAGCTCGGAAGCGGGCGCGGCCGCTGCTAAGCTGCGGAGTGGAGCCGGCGGCAGAGCGGAGTTCGCCCCGCGGTATCCCGCCGCTCTCCACACTCTATCCCTGCAGCTCGCCCAGCTCGGGGCCGCGCCCCTTTCAGTCTCTGCCGGGCCGGGCAGAGTCGCGAGCACAGCTGGCCGTGTTTTGTTGCTCGTCTGCCGCCGAGACGGCGCTTCTCTCGGCCCCGCCGCCGGACACGGCAGACGTGTTGGCCCTATGGTGTCTCGGGGTGATACGGCCAAAGCCTGGTAGAACTGCTGAAAGTAGTGTGGCAGAGGAAACAGGGTACTGACATGCAGGCGGATCTGATGGTGAACTACACAGTGCACTGTGGAAGATAAAAAAAGACAAACACATTTTGAGGTGGTGGAGATCAAAGCCTTTGCACATCTGTGCTGATGGGAAAACTGGGGCAAACAGGGACAGCGACGGTTTTATCGGGCTGGTTTGATGGTCAAGTCTAAGGGGACTTTGGACAACATCTGCAGCATCCACATAGTGAATTCTTGGAAGGTTTAACATCAGTCTCACTTGCACCTCACACCTGACTCAACCAATCGCTTTTTATCCCGATCAGCTGTTTTTACAAATTGCCAAATAACTTGCTCTGACAAGTATTCCTCTGTGTCTGCATCTCTGTTACATATCCACACCTGTGTGTGCTGCCTGTACGTGCATATGCATCCACATGCACATTTGACATACTATACATGTACCATATGTGTAAAATTCAGCAGTGTTTTAAAGCCCAACTGACTTTGAAATGAAATGCATTAGCAATATTTAAGTCCAAGTTTTGGTACCTCATGTCATCAGTCACTGGGCTGATTTAACCAGATGTCTACCAACAGTGTTTGTACATCTAATATCTAGACATCTAGACTAGCGTTAATGTCCATAATATGATGCAACAATACTCCTGTTCATCTCACATGTGTCAAATAGTCTTAGCAAAAACAGTTTAAACTCCATTACTTTTCTAAAGAATTACAGCTATTTCCCCTGTGCCTGAATTGGGCTACAAAGATGAAAGCAGTGCTCTGATGAGTCTGTAGAGGCAAACTGTGACAGGCTGCAAAGCTGCATACATAGCTGCCGTTCATAAGATCTTTGCACTGTTATAATGTAATATCTGCATTTCACAATTCTGCTGTTACTTTTGTTTTGAAAAGCATTTCTTCAAATGCGTGGCAGAGGAGCTATGCAGATAATGGAATAGAAAGATGATATGTGGACTATACTCATTCCTTTCCTGCTCAGTAAGCACAGCCTCATTTCAGATGCTCCTTTTTCAATTTCAGGAAGTGAGCAATTCCACAGAAGCCAGCAGAAGTCAAACAGGTTGGGATTGGTCTATAAGAGAAATGAGTGGAAATCTAGTGACTTTTTCTTAATCCAATAATCATTTATTCCTGGTATGGTGGCAATTGTCTTTTGCAAGACCAGAAGAAAATTTAAGGGAAAAAATAGTGAAACAGAAATTGTCCACATGCCTATATTATTCAAAATGAATGGTTTTTCTTCTGCTGATCAGATGTATTATAGACACATCCTGCCAATGTGAATATGATTAATCCATAATCAGCCTATTCTGGATAAGAGTGAAAAAAACTTTATAAAAATTGTTTACCCCAACCAGTCTTAATTTACAGACATTGCCCTAAAAGCCATGACTAAATTCCTTATTTTTTATATTGGTATATTATTACCATTCTTCCATATTCAGATATGGTGCAGCAATAAATGCACAAATACAGCCATTAGATTTGACACTGAAAACAACTATTACAACACCAAGTGGCAAGTTGTGACAGAACTTACAATTCGTTCTTGTCATTCCTGCCACCATTTCAGTGAAAGCAAAACTGAGAAGTTAAAGAATTCAGATCTAGCGAGCCCTGAAAAAGCTTAAAATCCCATTCACCGAGGTAGCTGTTTGAATCCCAAATCGGGCAGCCAAACCAAACCGCAACCTGTATGTTGATGAAATGAAACTAGGCTTTCTATTTGAGAAAATGTACTTAAAAGTGTTAAGGCTCCATGCATGCTGACCAGCAACAGAGAACAATTTTTCTTGAATTCTGTTTATATTGAATGTAAGAGTTTTAAGACCCAGTGGAACTGAAAGCTTTGAATGGGGAGTCCGTAGCTATAGGCTATGATGAATTCAGATTCTCCAGCACTAAGAATCTTTGTGTGGATTTTAAATGAAGCTCAAAAGTCACTGTGCAATCTCTGAATGTAAGCTTATAAAAAACTATTTTGGTTGCATAGCCTTTTAAGTGGGATAAGAATTCAGTTTATCTAGGAGGTAGATTCCAGTTAAGATCATCAACATAACAGGAAAGATTGCCAAAGAATTTCTGCACCATACAATGAGCTGTCTCTCCCCACTTAGTGACTATAATGCAAAAATAAAATCCGAGTAATTGTGACATTTATGACATATTCCGAGAACACTTAAAGATAATAAAATTGATCCCTTTTATGAGCGTATTAAAGAATATTCTTTGTTATGCCTAAGCATAATAGTAAGATACTATAATATTTCTTGACAATAGCAAATATGCGCGTATACAAAGCCATATGTGTAAGATATCAACATATTGAAAAGTAAAAAGTCAACAAATCAGAAGTCTCCTAAATCATTTTCCTTTTGCTAAAAAACTTTCAGATGCTGAACAACTAATTGTTCAGCTCAGTCTTTTCTGTGAAATGGTCCATGCTTTAGTTTATTATGCCAATTATATAGACAATTTTTTAATGAACCAGAATGGCTCCTGGTAACAGTCCACACTTTAAGAACACAATACATAGACTGATTTGAGAACTGCTACAGGCAATCTTATATTGCAGGAAAGTGGCAGCTTTGAACATCATAGTTTTGTTTAAAGCTAGTTTTGTTGACACTGCTGGTAGGGATGCAATCAGAGCGTGAGCAGTTATAGCAAAGCCAGCTTAAATCTGACAGCCACAAAGCTGAGAGAGTATGGGCTTTAGCCTGGTAATCTAGTGATTCACCAGGGCACAGACCTTCAACAGAAATGCACACTTTTCTCCTTCATTCCCACTTAATAAATACATTAGCTCAGGTATCTGCATGTGTTGCAGTTCTCTTCTGCAAGACAAGATTTCCTTTGAAAACACCAAGAAATGTATCTCCCAATACTGAAATGTTAGCAGTGGCTTGCAGATAACCTTGGCTAGGCATTGCCAGATGGTGACAGAAAAATCAGATGGCCAGAAAATCAGAAAATAAAAAGGTAATTAGCTGAAATAGAGTAATATTGGTCTTTATTGCATGGAATATTTGAGCTAATGATATTAAATTCATTATTTTTCCTATTAAAAAAAACCAACAACAACAACAACAACTTTAGAAGGACTTTAATATTTATCATTTTGTGTTGAGGAATGGTTTAAGTTGTAGCACTGGAATAACCCACGCCCAAGGTAGAAAAGTGAATGTTCCTAAGTGAGTTAATTACCCAAAAAGATACATCAGCAATGGTGAAAGAACTGAAAGGCTTAAAATTATAGATATTGATTTTCAGACAACTATTGTTATTTAGATTAAAAAAACATAAAGATGTAATTGGATCTGGTGTTCCAGGTAGAATTGTTTCACTCCAGTCCTGCTTTTGTAAATGCTCTATACACAATCTATTTTGTCTTTTTCTTTTTTTTCTGTAGAATTATTCTAATCTCTCTAAGCCATTACATCTGAGATTTTTTTTTTGACCTTTTTTGTTTGTAGATCTTGCAGCTGTTTTGTAAAGAGGATGCTAATGAAAATAAAGATAATAGAGATAATTGAGCATAAATATATGATAACACGTTCTAGGGTTGCATTTAAAGAAAAACATGACATTTAAATAGAACACAGCTGAAAGTCGGGTCACAAGATGAGTGAAAGAAAAAAAATGCATGAAAAAATAGGCACAAGAGATAAGATAAATAAGGATTGTCTTTGTTTTAAAGGAATACATGGAAGAAAAAAGGTAATTTTAAAGGAAGAAAAAGCCATAGATATTTTAGCAAGATTCTCTATTCTAGCAGAAGCCTTTTCAGCCCTTGCAACTTGCTGAACAAACACAAAAAGTGAAATTATAAGTGTAATAAACTCAGTTTCAAGACTTTTTCAGAGTAGTATCATGTAATATACAGTTATTCCATGTGTCTTTCTCAGTAGTTAGATTTTTAAATGGCCGATCACCAGACTAGACTGTGAAAGCATCTCCCAGACATTAACGATTTATCCTCACCGGAAGGCAGAAAGGTGAGATGAGATCAGCAGTCACAAGAAAGAGTGAGATTGAATAAGAAAGATCAGGGCTGATTCCAGATGTGAGTCTCGGTGCAATGCTTTATCCGTGCAACCTCCTCCCATAGGGAGCCTTTGTTAAGAGTCAAAGTCTTTACTGCTGCTGGTTCTGATCAGTCTGCCTTGTGCAACCATGGCAGTAGCAGCTTTAGAACCGTGGAACTGTTCTTCTCAGGCTACAGCTCGCAGCTCTGCAGTGAGTTCCAAGATGAGCTCTGCACTCAGGCTACACTGCTTAAGCTTTCCTTTGTGTTCAAACTTACACATTTATTCAAAAAGCTGCAACAAATGAGAATATCATTCAAGACTGTGAGTCATTCAAGGCCTGTGAGTTTGTTTTATCCTGTTGGAAATATCACTCTATATCTTGCCCACTTTATTCCCAGAGCAGAGATTGAAAATGTTCCAAAACAGTTTAAAAACACTGTGTATAAAGTGAAAACTAACTTGCAAGTTTATGTCTAGTTTCTGTTTTTAAATAAATTAACAATTGATTGCATTACTTACATTTTGAAAACTAGGTGAATATGCCTTGTTAATGTTCACTAAGTTCATTTCTAGTAAGCGGTGAATATTTATTTTGATATACAGTCATTTTCTCAACTAAAAAAAAAAATAAATGAAAACTACAACAATACTGTTTATTTCAGTTTTTAACACCCTTCCTTTATGCTCACTATACAGCTGAATATCTATAATCAAATTTTACTTTGGACCTTTTCCATCCAACAATCACACACAATTTCAGCTAGAGTCTCTCTTGCTTGTTTTCCTTTTTTTCTCAAAGATGTGAACTTGCTGTGCTATTTGTCTGTGCTTCAGCTCTGGATATCATATGTGGATAATGATCTCTCCTGCTCTTCGATTTGCAAGGCTTTTTCACATATGTGAGAAAAGGGCAGACACATCTTTAAAATGAATTACTGTAGTTTCAGAAATAAATTCACATGGGACAATGACATTAAAAGAAAGTTGAAAAAAATCTTTCTGTACACAAAAATATTTCCAAACAAAAAAATGCTTTTGTGTTTTAAGTGCTAATCAGGTAAGTGAGGGATATGAAATATGTCTATGTCCCATGTAATTTTGTTTGAAAAGCAGCAAAACCCACACTGCATTTACCTGTTTTACAGAGATTTCAGTGTAAATATTTTTGCTTTAGGATCCTTCTTGTCATATTTCAACACACAGTTTTAATTTTCAGCAATTCAGAATGCCACTTTCTCCTTAGTATCTTCTCCCACATTGGTTTATCACTGTGTCTTACCCTGCTGCTAGCTAAATCTCCTAAAGAATGGTTTACTTCAATGAAATTGGAAAGGTGATGAGACATCAAACTCATGGGAATATAAATTTGCAAGGAGGATAGAACTGCACCAGATCAGAGTACTGTAATAGTCTCTTTGATGCTGCAAGTCCAGTTTTTACAAAGCAAAATAATGCCTTACATTCTTCATCATGAGAATTAGCTGGAGAAAAAAAAAACAAAACAAAAGAAAACACATTTTGGTTTCACAGTGTTATACAGTGAAAATCTGTGGCTGATAAATAACATGCTTACACATATTTCCAAGTAGAAGAAGCATATGAGAACAGACTGGTTTCACCACCTGACTATTGCTTTCCTGTGTGAAAGGCAGGTACATGCTAGGTATGTCAGCTGCTTGTTTTTTCTCTGAAAATGTCTTCAGGTGCAAGAGCATAAATTGCTTCAGGACTACAGAAACCTTCTCTGCTTCTTTATCTGATAGATTTTCAGGATTGAATACTGAGTGGGGTATGGCAGCATTCAAGCAGATTTTTCATTTTATATCCTCCCAAAAAATCTCTAGATTTACTTGCCTCCACCCCCTTCCCCCCCCCCCCCCAAAAAAAAAACACCCACAAAAAAGAAAACAAAACACAAGAAGAGGAGTAAGAAAAGTATTACATTACTGCAGCTGAAATGCTGAAATCCATCATACAGGTCTCTTTTCGTTTAGGAAACAGAAAGAACAGAACATGAAAAGCAGATTTGCAGTTTTTTATTTCCCATTCCTGCTGCTTCTATTTGACAAAATCCAATAAAGAAACGAACTTGCCCCAAATTCTGATTTTGCTTCACTCCTGATAGAAGTGGGATTCAAAAGATGATGCTAATAAATACTACTACTACTACCATTAATAATAATAAATGTTGGTTTCTTTTCCACTAGTTGCCTCTTCTCATCTTTCAGGCCTTACTGATTTCCATCACTAGCACTTCACTGACTCAGGTGACCAGGCTACATCAAACTGTTCCAGTTTTCTCCTCCATTTCTTTGGCGTTTAATTCTTCGTGGCGTTTTTCTTATGTAAATCTTAGCACTCTTTCAGTTAAAGACTAAGCAGTCAATGGCTCCTATAGTGTGTCCACTAGCATACGGCTTAATAAGAGGTAAACTTCTAATCCAGTTTTCTTGAGTTATTTCCTGTTTCTTTAGTGTAGTAGTAAGCTATCTAGTGGAAAAATTCACTCACTCAGATGCACTCCTACTCCTACTTAATATCATTAAAATCAGAAAACTGAATTGTTATCCTAAAATGTAAGAGAGACTATCTTAATTTATTGTCTCTCATCTTTTTTTAAATCGGAAAATAAATGTGATTTATTATGGCTTAGAATTAATTCAGCTTTGTATCTATGCTCCTGATACAAAAGATCTGGTCCAAGACAAGTTGGAGCTGAATATTCTCAACTGTAAGTAGACAAGGACTATGATTTAAAAAGCAAGCAAACAAAAAAAACCCCATATTTTCCCAGTTCTGTTACACAGAAGTTCATTTACGGCTGTGCAAACTTGCATGAGAACTATGGTTTGTATCTGATTAGGAAATTTGAAAGAAGTTATACTCTGGTGCTTTTAATATTTAAAGTAAGAGCTGTCCAGTAAGGTCTTCCATCTCTTTCACTGCTTCCTGTCACTTCTCTTCATGTTCTCACAGCAAACCACTTCCTTTTTGCAACTCTTTCCCAGTAGGTTTCTGCTAGGAAATATGGCATTTAGGATTCTTAGGCTGCTCAGTGGTGCCTTTTTTGCAAATAGTGATACCAAATTAGTTTCTGTTGGGTCTTGCCCAGTTATGCACCTGGGAAGTCAGTGACTCCATAAAGTTTTCAGATGGTATAAGACAGTTGCCTTCCTTCCTCAACTGTACTGAAAGCCTGTTCTGAAGAGATTTAATATAATAAGCTATATAGAGCTAGCTAATTGGAAGTATGAAACACAGAGGCATGTCTGAATATATGATAGACTTAACTGTATCATTGAATGACTTGAGTTGGAAGAGACCTCCAGGATCAAGTTCCAGTCTCTTTGCTGCGGGCAGGGTTGCCAGCCACTAGATCAAGTACTAGACCAGGCTGCCCAGGGCTCCATTCAACTTGGCCTTGAGCACCTTCAGGGACAGCATGTCCACAACCTCCCTGGGCAGACTGTTCCAGCACCTCACCACGCAGTCAATGAAAAACTTCTCCTAACGTCTAATCTAAATCTTCCCTTCTTTAGCTTAAATCCATTCTCCCTTGATCAGTCACCATGTATCTGTTTAAAAAGTTGATTTTCCAAGACAGCTGGGTGATCAGGTTCAGCCAGCAAGAAAGATACGTCCTGCTTGATCAACATGATCTCGTTCTGTGATCGAGTGTTACTTCCATGCAGAACCATGTTTCAGCACAAACGGTCTTCTGAGATGAGTCACCTAACATAGGAAAAGCCTCATGCACAAAGACATTATGTCAACTCACTTGTGATCAGAAGTCTGAGTTTTAGGTATTGATCATTCTTAATTTTTTTTTTTTTTTTTTTTTTTTTTAAATTTCAGTTCTTGATTAAGCGCAGTTGGCACAAGTACCACCAACTTGGAATTATTCCCTCCAGCTGAAGATGACTCATTTTGCAGAATGTAATGCAAAATGCATGAGGTCCAATAGGAATGAGTGAAAATGAGGTGAGCCTGTAGTCTGGTAATGAGCTCTTTCCTGGAAGACATGTTAAGCAGGCCCAGGTCCTAAACCTTATTCATTCAGTTTTTCTGCGTATTGGCAAAGGCTGCAGAACTCCATAGTCCATAACAGAAGAGCTGCTATTCTTGCTTCTCTCTGGGGTTCTCTGACCCTGGCTGCTGTGTGTGCTGATTCATAGCGTTCATCAGGGTCAGTACTCAGAAGCCAGCCTATATTAAAAGCAGAACTTGCAGTCTTTAATGGGTAGTCCCAGTGTAGCCCCTGATTTCTAAATGGATACTCAAGAAAGTGAATAGGCTTTATGGAACCAGTTTCTCAGTAACTTGTCAGTGGAAGAGAGATCTACTTTCAGATCTGTCTTTTCAGTTGGACAGAAGACAAGGTACCACTGATCACTGATGCCAGAAGATGGAGAAATTGTGAAATGAAGATGCGCTTAGAGTACACCCAGCAACCATAACTGAACTCATATCTACAGTTTTATTTTCTATATTCATCACTGATGGGCTGCATTTGCAACAGGAATGAGAATAATGGCATAAACAAAAGTCCTGTCTTTCTTCGTAATTCTTCTTACCTAATCCTACAGAACAATCTACTTTTCACTCCTGCAGTTGTGTTATTATTATCAATACTGTAAACGCAGTCTGAAACACATTTCTCAACTAAGAGTGACTGTAAGTTACACAGCTGGGCTGAAAAGAGGAAGCAAACAAAGTTTGTTATCCTGTCTATCTTTCCAGTAAGATAGACTGTTTTGATGAAATGATGATATATTAACATTCACTGATGCAGCAAAATATGAGACCAAGTTAAAGGTAAAAAGTGAAAATCAGTGTTGTGTTGCACATCAAATTCTCAGTGCAGTGATTGATTACATATTCCAACTCTACAATGTGTAAGTCTATTTCAAAATCAAGTATATACTACAATACAGTTGTAAGAAGGAGTAACTTGAAGTGCTGAGCAATGCTTACAAGTTGGGGGAAAGAATATCTTTTCAGAATACATGTTAGTCCTTTTAAATAACCTAACAAAAATCAACATTTTGCAATTAGTATGGCTAGGAGAAGACACTGCTTAAACATATTGTAGGTGATGGTAATAACAACTTAGGTTTCTCTTACAGTATACAAAGCCTAAATTTCTCCCAATATTTTTCATAGTATAATGCAGTAGTCTAATACAGAGATTATTCTAAATTGCAGCCTGATTTTACTCACTTCCTTGAATGTGAGATGATACATAAACAACTTGCTTTGTCCAAAACCACATCAATCCTTTTCCTTCTATTCTGCCTCAAGGAAGTTAACCAGTGTTTCACAAACCCACTGAATGAACCAGCACTATTGTCTCAGTGAGAAAATTTCTGCAATGTTAGTTAAGGGTCTGTGGATGAAAATAGAGAAAGTACTCATCAAACCTTCATAGAAAAACCCTGGCATGAAAAAGGCTAAACTGGGAGTGTATATTACTCACTTTAAAGGGAAAGAGAACATAATAGTTATCCTTTGAAATAACACACGTTAAGCTTTACATCGCACATGACAGTTCCACAAGCTGTGAAACAGAGGACTAGGTGGCTGCTTGTTGTTACTGTTTTTTTAAATATAAAATAGGCAAACATGGCCTGAATTTACTCATTAAAAAAGCCAATAAAACCAGGTGCAGTGGAAGAAGCTGCTAGTTCACCCCCTAGGTGAAAAGTGATTATATGAGCCTGAGTGAAGAGTGGCTTTTCGTCTCTCCTATCCCTTGCTTTTCTTGACATTCACTGTTTACTCTGTGCAGGAAACATATTAATAAGTTTCAGTCTGAATGTAGCTTGTGCCCCATATCTCATAAAGCAGTAAGATTTTGTTATTATTCTGGATAAGAAAACTATAAATGAGATAACTCTCCTTTTAGCTATCATGACTTAGATAAAGCCTTTAATGATTAACTGAAAGGACTAGTTCACGTAAATACTGCTGTTTTCCAAATCTGTTTTATTTATGCAAAGTATTATTGATCATTAAAAAAAATAATCTAGCGAGGAGGTTTGCTTCAGCTTAACTGAAACTGATTCTTGTCAATCCTTTATGATAACACTTGCTGGAAAATTGTGAGCTTATTTTGGAAATTGTGTAGTTGAAACTAGCTAAAGCAGAAAACAACTGCATTTCTAGTTACTGAATTACATGGACGAGCCGGAGGGATTTCACTGAAAGCTGAAGTTGTATTCACTTTGGGCTGCCCAATATAAATCTTTTTTATGTTACCTGAATGGCACAAGAAAAAAATATTATAGTTCATATTATAGTTCATAATGCATCACCCCAAATTTTCAATGGTATCACTACTTCTCCTTAAACCAACATGTATGCATGTTGTAAGAGTTTAATCCCATAAATGTGAATTGGAGTCTGGTATAAAATAATAACAAGCAAAATAAATCTTTTCAAGAAGGGCCTGTATACAGCATGAGGATTTTAATCCTTCCAATCTCAGCCATCTGTTTCTGCTGTCCTTTCAGTATGCAAAGCCCTAAGATCAGTGCCTTATGTAACTCTAAAAGAGAACAAGGATGCAGACTACAAATAAATTTCAATATTATGTAATAACAGGTTAATGAAAAATACACACAGCCTTTTAAAACTTCATTCCATGCCAATAACTGCTGATCTTTTTCCCAATTACATTCTTATTGTATGTATTGATATCAATTTTATATTGAGTATTCCAAATAGCGGATTTTAAACAAATGCTAATTATTTTAAGATGTTTTGTTTTGTTTTTACAAAAAATATGCACCAGTATTTTTCTCAACAATTTTCTCTGCAGATTTATATTGGCTACTGAACTTCAGAACTTGCACTGTGGCTGCTTAAAGCTGTCAGAAATGCCAGAAATGAAAGCAATAGCTTGAGAGAATCGCCTGTACACATTGCTCTGTGCTACACGAAAGTCCAGATAACACCACCAATCATTTTTTTTGAGAAAGGAAATTACTTCTTTAAAGAAGATGGCTATGTTCTTGAAGGATGTTAGAGAGAACACTATTGCACAGATGGTGGGTAAATGAATAGCTATGCAGAAAACAGGATAAATCAGCTCTAAATTCCACAACATTTATTGTTGGTGTCAAGTTCTTCAGTATACTATAAATTAGTAGATTATTAGCCTAGCATGTGAGTTTGTAGTATTTTTATTTGTAAGGCAGAAATTGCGTTGCACATAAATAACAAAATGAAAACTACTTTATCTGACTGACAGTGATACAGAGCGCTATGTTTATAGCATAGCATAAAAACCACACCACTGAGTCCAATGTGTCAATGTGGCCAACATGAGAAAAAAAATTAAGTCAACATGAGAAAAAAAAAAAAAACCTTGTAATTAATACAGCTTCTCTTCATACAGTTCAAAGAAGGAGAAATTTCAAAACCATTTGCAGGAGGAAAAGGAGCCATTTAACTACCTGGCATTAAGAATTCTGATCCTAAATGAGAATTTCAAAAATACTTCCCTAGGAAGCAAATTGAGATGAACTGGCGTGTGTGTGCCATTGACTTATAGTGTCTCTAAAGCAGTTCTAATTACTGAATTCAGCTGCTGGTGATACATACTGTCACACTCATATTCTAAGTCTGCAGATGAACATCTGCTAATTTCTCAGATAATAGATAGAACTTACCTCAGGCTGAAATATGTGAAAATGCTACAAAACACATTCATATTTGAAAATATAAATGCTTGTGGTATGAGCCAGAAAGTAAAATAGCTTTCAGAAGTGAGGTAAATTCTTTTTAATTACACATAGAGGCACATGTGTAAGCAAAACTGTAAAGAACAAAACATTTACATGTCATTCCACCTACTGCGGAAAGAACAAAACCACAGCTGTTGGGAGTCAGGTTTCTACACTAATACAGAAAAGCACTCTTTTCTCAATTCAGTGAGAATTTCTGACCATTTTATTTCACCTCTGCCAAACATTTTGCAGTGCAGTAGAATACTCCTCTGTAATGAGGTAGAAACATATTCAGTGGCAAATTAAATGTGAGTGGGAAGTTCTCATAATAATATACATTATAACTATAATCTTGCTGACTGTATCTAGAGAAGTGATGTATAGATTGCAGTTATCACCTAGGTAGGACACATTCTGGATATCTGTCCAAACCTGGGTCTGAAATATCAATTCTTCAGCATTTTGAAATATGACAGTGATACTGCATTATGAGATTTTTGTTGAAAATCTGAACTATTGTCGTTTTTTTTTTTAACCCTCTATTCTCATGGGCATTAGAACCCATTAAGTTCCATATCCCTGTTTCCAAAACCTGGGAATTATCCTGATATTGCATGAATTAACCTCTGTAAGGCTTGCATCTTTTGCTTTTTTTTTCTGTCCACTCATGTGTTCTCTCATTTGCTTTATCCCCTGCTGAATCACAGATACAGGAAAGAACAAAAAGCATATAGATTACTCAGGACATCTCAGTGTAGTGAAGTACTGTACAGAACAGTTTGGTCAGCAGGATATTTAATACTTTGTCATCTAGACTTTTGAAGAGTTTGAGGCATCTCATTAACAGAATTGTTTCTTCCATTTAATTCTTAAGAATAAATTACTCTATTTTAATTTTATGTCATTACTTATTAAATCTTTCAGTTGTAGAACTGGAATGAATGAGAGATAGGTTACATATAGATGTACACATCAAAATAATCATTTCCAGTGCCATACAGTAACAATATCTTTATTTTCATCTATAACCTTTACTTTTTTCCCATATGACCGTCTGCATGTATTCAGGATTACAGCCTGTTTAAATACAGATGCTTAACTTGTCCAAGAGATGTTTAAGTGCATGATACTTCAGCAGTCTAAACACTGTTTAATTAATTAAAATGGTGTAATTATTAAATAATGATTTATTATATATCCAGTGTATTAAAATAAAAACTATACCAAAGACTGGCAGATTATGCTTCAAAACCATAAATTTCCCTGGGAAGCCTGTAGCTAATGTGTACCCACCATGACTTGTGTTAGACAAAGACTATGAAAAACATGCAAGAAGCTCAATTCAATAAAAATGATACCAATTTCTGCTGGATTTAAGATCCAGAGCAATGCCTGTAAAGGCTATAGCTCAAGTCCAATAAGAATCTATGAACTCCAGTTTCCTATTTTTTACTACTGCATTTTCTCCCACGTTTCTACCTTGAGACAAATTCTTAAAATAGCAGAAAATACTTTCTGATCACTGCGGGAGAATTTTTCTCTTGCTATTTCTGTTACTTTGCTTTACTTAATCCATTTTTATCTTTCCCTTTTCATCTTCCCCATACCATCTGCAATGGTCGCCCTTGCTTCACTTCTGCTTTTCCTGGAAGATAACTCTTAGCAAGTTAAACCTTCCACCTTATGTGTATAATTCTGTTTCAGCATTGACATTGTTTAGTAAAACTGCGTCTTCCAGTCACCCAGATTGTAAGGCTCATGGTTGTTTCTCACTGAGATTGCAAGCTGTGCCATCTGGGTGATGTGGTGGGTCCTGTCTAGTGCATTACTCTGGATACTCACTGACATGAACTCTGAGAACAGTATGACCAGAAGAATATTTTCAGCAGGAAAGACTGCACAATCTGCATTACAAATATTCCTGAGAAAACAATTCAAAAAGCATTAACAGCATCCAAAAGCATGTTTAATTATTCTAAGAATTGTTTGTAATACATTTTTCTCCTTGGCATAGTGCCAGCGTGCAGTGTGCTTTACTAGGATTTTATATGCTTCAGTAAAGTATCTATGCATACTTCTTTGCTTAGGCTATGAAATTTGTTGCTATGGAAATATCTAAAATGGTCTGTGACAAAGAGTGGGAAAATTCATTCAGGCAAAAAAAGGATCCAGCCTGAATCTCCATTCAGTAGTCAAAGTGAATGGTAGCTGTTTCTCTGCTTTTTAGTAGCTTAATATATTCTCTGTATTATTGATATCTTTCAGCCACTTGCATCCAGTTCATATAGGTTCCAGCTCAGTGCATAATCTGGGCACAGCAGTTCAAGCATCATCTCTGATAACTCAGATTAAACTCAATTAGATTAATTTATCCTTGCTATTCTTTGTCTTCTACTTGCTTCCCTAAAATTTCTTGGCACAGGATCACTTTCTAGATTAGCTGCACCACTGACTGCACTACCTTCTTTCCAAACATTTAAACCTCAGATGATTTATTGCTTCTGACAAGTACAGTGCACTCTGGGAACTAACAGAATAGAAACCTTCAGATTGGGGGGGAATTTAAAAAGAGCAACAGTAACTTCCAGCAAAGTGTGTCTTGGGTCCTGCTGTCTGAGCAGTTTCTCTTGCTGGAGAAGAGAAGCTGGCCTTAGGCAAAAAACTGTGAGAGAGCATGCAAGGTAGGCTCACATGATGTTCACATGCATGCATATATTCTGTTCTGCATATACGTTTTTCTTTTGGTGGCAGGATCTTTACTGTGTTGTAGGCTTTCTGCTGTTAGCATCTTGGAACCAAAGAGAGAACCTTACTTTTCAAAATCTCTGTCTCCAATTAGGAAAACAGACTTTCAGATGACTGTGCTGATTGGTGAGACAGATTCTGCAATTAAAAATTGGAGCAGCACCTGTCAGTAACTGAGATGTCTCCTTGCTATTAATTTGAAACTAATACCGAATATGATCTCTTAAGAAATACATTAACAAAGGACTAAGATTACATTGGCTACAGGTAAGAAAAGCAGTTCATGGCTTCATGATCTATTTATTCATCTGTCTCTCATCTCTGTTTATTTAATTACTGTGAATTTAAGTATAATTGCAGAATGCTATTAACCAGGGATGATTTTCTGTGTATAGAATGGATTTGAAGATTTAACCCTCTGTTCCCTGGTAAGTCCTCTGCACAAATCCTCAGATTACATGACAAATTGGAGAAAAGAGTAATACAGAACTACCAAGACTGCATGTTTTATTGTGGATATTGGGTAAGGATAGATGAAAAACCTAATGATGTTACCACATTCCAGAGGCTACAGAAACAGATTATTGAACATGACAAAGCCAGTTCTCCTGAAGAAAGCTGAAGTATTGGTTCTTCCTTGATCTAAAACCCTATTATCATACAATTAAAAAGGCAAGCAGAGGATCAGCAAAAATCAAGCCAAGTTCTGCCTGCAAACAAACAAAAAATGAACTAAAATTCTATAAAGAGTAAGTTTTTGGCTTAAATGATAAATTGCTTATGTAGTAACTGCCTGTTTTCTTTCACTAAGAGGCAAAGCAAATCCTTTCACTCTGCCATCAAGCCATAGAGATATAACTACTTGGAAAACAACATGAGCAAGAATACATGTATTGACAAAATATAAAAAATACGAGGTCAGAAAATGTGCTCCCATAAAAATAATGGAGAACAAGTTGCTATAATAGTAAATAAGTGCTACAGGGTAAGATGTTCTGAAGTATTCACATAACTTACAATGCCAGTCCTCCTTACAAATTAATACTTTTCTATAAACTGTATCTATTTTTTAAAGAATTTTTATTTAATGTGCCTATAAATGTTAAATATCTACCATATTAAATCAGAAATGTCAGCCTTCAAAATGCCTAGGAGTATGTAACATCAAGACTCTGTCAGAATAGCTACAGAACTCTGGTTCTCAGATGGAAGATAAAATATATTTCTTATACCAATTCATTCTACTACAAAAAGTTATTAATGAAGGTAATGACACAGTCACACACTAGTATATAAGAGAAAACAAAGGGCAAGAACCATCATGTCAAAAAATTATGATTTCGGAAATAAACTGAAAATGGAATAGTAAGACAGAAATCAGAAAACCAACATTATATAAGATCAAAAGCCACCAAATTGAGTCACCACATCACTCAAGTTTTCCATAATAAAACAGGATATGAAATAATATAAGATTATTATTATAAAATTCAGTTTTCAGTGGGACTTACAGTTTTAAAAATAAATACTGAATTTAGAAACCTGTGCTGGTTTCACAGAGGCATTTAAGCTAATTCCTCTTACCTGTTATAGTTGCTTTGTTAATAGATGGTTGGTTACACATTGGTGACCGTCTGTTTGAAAAGAAAAGAAAAAAAAAGACTTATCAAGCTGTTAAACTCATAAATGGTTGAAGAATACAAGAAAACATGTTTCTTTGGGAAATTATTTGTGACTGAAGCACAATGGCATAAAAGTTCATTTAGCTATTTTCTGGTAACACATCAAGGAATTCGCAATGGTTGCTCAAATCTTTCTACAGATTGGGATATATCTTCAGCAGGGAAATTTAGAAATTAATTTACGAGTCTGCTTAATCCTTAATTGAATATGTACCTAGCTTAAAGTTCAGTCTCTATCTATAATTATTACTTTTATGGCTTGCACTACCCATGTTCGCTCACTCAGAACAAATTCTTATAGCAACAATTAGTTTTAACTTTTTTTTTTTTTTTTTGCATGCACTTCACAATAATCTTCAGGGCAAACAGCTCAGTTGTTCATTGATGAAAGTTAAAATTTGCTGGATTAACATAGCTGTTTAGAGATGACAGCAGGCAGGATCTGAATAGGGCATATTCCAAATGAAGGGGCTGGAAATATCTTTTAATAGAATTGCATATGCAATGGTGGGCATTTGTCATTATGAGCTTAAGTCTTCGGTGAGAAACTGCCACAGTTCCATGAATGCTACCTGATTCTAATTTAGAATGATAAAAATGGATTCACTACAAAATTTTCCAGTTTAACTAACATTAATGTTAACTATGATACTGTAGCAGAATTGAAAATCATATTTATAATATGTCACTCATTATCATGAACTACTGTGGATATGTAAGACATCTTTATCTTGGATGACTTCTAGATCCAGATCTTGCAATCAGGGTAGCTATCTGTTCACTTTGGCTCATTTGCACAACTCAGACTCATTGCCTGAATTATCATCTCTGAATTATCCTTAACATATGACTTACTGAAAATTGTAGAAATTGCATAAATAAAAATTACTGGATGGTTATGCAAGGAAACCTATGCAAGAGCAGATAGTAGGCAAGAGGGCTTCTGTCTCATCTGTCAAGTATAGGCAGTTTCAACAGATAATAAAACCATTACAAGTTTTACACTTGTAAAGCCATAAAAAATCTATAACATCTAATTGTTATTCTTAGTTCATATTTTAAAAATACCACTGCTAAAAGTTCAGTGGCCAAAAATTGATTCTTACTTGCTGGGTGCCCGATCTTGTAAATTGGTTAATGCAGCAAAGTTATTCCGTACAGTACGCAGGCTGGCCAGCACCTGGAACAGACAAAATGGCTTCAGTCTAAATTTCTGCACAGGCGAGACTGAATTAGCTCCACTCCACTATGCTGAAAGGAAAAGAAAGGACAATGCAAAATACCTGTGAAATGTTCCCAGGGTTGGTTTGACCAGTCTTTGAACATTATCTAACAATAACATGTCTGTAATAAAAGGCCAATAGTTGATTTTTTTTTTGTTCTCTAATAACCAATTCATTATTTGTTTAAAGACAGACTTAGCTGAAGAGGAGGGAAGTTTTTCACAGAATATTATTTAGTTCTCTAAAATGACCATAAAAGCACTCGTGTTTGGATGATAATAGTCCATTCAAGCCTAATACTTCATACATAAGAAATGATTACATATTTTTCCGTTTGCTGTTCAGCCCCCACAAATCTCAAATGACAAAGAGAATGAAATTGTTTAGACAGACAAAGAAAATAAAAGTGGCTCCCTTAAGGAGCCTGATTCATTTGGGTACTTAGTACAGGACACATTAGGAGGAAGGTATTATTAGAGCAGGTGAAAAATGTATGCAGGCCCAAAACTACAGGACTTGCATACTGTGAAAGACAATATAAATGGAGTACTTGCTTCCTGAACTTTTTTAATGGAAGACAGTAGCTAAAGTAGGCAGCAGAGAAATGTCTTAATATAAGTGGTATAGACATTCTCTGCTGAAGGAAGTTGGATGAATGTAACAAATTTTGCATGTTAACAACATGACGTGAGTGTGTAAGTATATTTATAAGTTTTTGTTCAGATAGGTGATTTTTTTCTTTTTTTCAAGCAAACAAGTCTTATATAATATTAAGAGTGGAGAAGAACTGGTTTGGCCTTCTTGGGTTGCACGATCATATGAGGAACAAGGCAAAACTGTGCCTACCTGAGCAAATGGTGTCACAATCAAGTCATCTCCATGTCTGAAAAAACAAGCAGAGTTGTAAGTTAGATATTAGTGAAAACTAATAAAACTAACTAATCTCCCTGCTACTGCTTTAACAGAAAGAAAATAAGGTTTTACAATGCACTGGGGGTATCTCCAGGTTTACTGTTCAACAGTTACTGATGCTGCTTCACAGGTTGTTTTGAAAAGCAAATACCAAATCAGTCATTGTCCAATCGTTCAATACATATGGGATGGCTAATGAACCAGCCAGTTTCTACACAGGACTGCACGGAACAGACCTGAAGAGATTTTATCCCAAACAAACTTGAAAATACTGAGAGATTATATTAAAGCTTACTAGCACGTTCGTGAGCACTGGCCAGGCAAGTAACTGCAGATGACTGGGCAGTGCATCACAGACTAATAAAAACCTAGTAAAACTTTTGAATTGACTCACGCTGGTGTAGTTATAAGGGAGTGTAACCAAGAGTGTGCTGTTGCTGTGCCAACCTCACCCACATCACACTGGCTGACGTAAGGCATGGTGTTGGGATGACGCGTGGCCACAGAGAGGCAGGAAAAGAAGGGTTTCCTTACTTCTTCTCTGAAATGCTTGCACTGAGAGTTTGGCTTATGCTGTGAAGTATTTCCCCTCACTTTATAAATAAAATATTAAAGCTACACACAAAGTACCACGTGCAGTCATGTCTTACTCTAAGAGAACACTGAAAAACCAAAGGAAGAAACTAACTGGAACCTGAAGCATGCATTAACTGTCCACTTTCATCCAAACTGTGAGAAACAAGGAAAACTTGGTATTTTCAGTTATCATGTCTAGAAGTTTGCAGCAAAGAAAAGAAAAAAGAAAAAAAAAAAAAAAGAAAAAAAAAAAAAAAAAAAAAGATAAAATCTAATGTAACTTCATATTTAATTATTCTGTATTTTGTATTTCTGTATTCTGCATTTTCCTACATTTATCACAAAACACTGTAAATTGTATTTGGACCTGAAATCTTTCAACAGAAATTACTATTGTTTTGATACTGCTTTCATGTTATTCAGGTCTAAAGTATGAGAAATTACTATCAGATTTTCAAATCCAGGTCTGTTTCCAATACTAATCAAAATTATGAAGGTTCATTAAACCCAGCTAGTCATTAACTCTCTTGTTAAAGTACTGGGCTGATTTATCTTGTTTATAATAATCAGTTGAATTTGGTTTCATGAGGTAAAGTCTCTGAATTACTTCCATGGTGCTATGGTGCCTTTATTCCTCTTCTACCTGCTTTCCCGTCAAACTGGGACTTTTTTCAACTTAGCTCAACCATTCCTGCAAAGAAAACAATTCAATGAAGCATCCTCACAGCAATGATTTCCTCAAGCATCCAGGAAGGAAATACCCTTCACAATATTTGCATTAGCCGTGGAACATACTTTTTTTCTGCATTCTTGGTAAAGCAGGGAACTAGGGAAATTAATGACTGTGATGTAAAAGTTAAGGTTGGCATCCATGGCATTTAATTCAGCTTCCTAAGGGAATGGAAAGATCATACCTCTTCCTTTTTGATCCTAACTGATCAAATAAAATTGTGCTATTTCTTATAGTCAGTCTGATGTGGTCTTAGCAGGTACATATCCACAGCAAAAGTGTATGTCACACTCTTTGTTAATAATCTATGAAAGACAACTTGAATTTCTTATCAGTATTGCTCAATGCATTACATAGCTAGACAATGGAAGAGCAAGTCATAGAGAAGATGTATAGCAAAGGCTTCAAGAGAACACAAGCAAAGTGCATCTTTTCTTTTTCTCTCATTCTCCACTTAAATAGTCATAATATGAACATGTAAACTATATCACTCCCATAAAAATTTTGCTGTTTTCTTCAAATTATGTGAAACAGTATTATCAGCTGTGCGAAAGCTGGTTTGGTAAAACTGTAAAAATTGAATGCTCCTCTGTTTCACTATCTCATGTATACTGCATTACTGGGAGTGTATTTCATCGGTCTTCTTCCCATTCAATGATCCTGTTTGCCACCTCTTGAAAATACCATCACTCCGTTGCTTTAATTTTTGAATTTTAATCTAGTTAAGCTTTTTCTGGACTGCATTTCACTGGAGAATATTCATGAAGTAGTGTGGCTTGTTATCTGCTAAAGGAGACATTATTGAATATTAAATTAATGCACTGAAACCAATCCAGGATTTAATTTACCTATTTAAAATATCCCTTCTGTCAAGAGTAACAACTACAGAAATTGTCACTACTTGGTAGAATAGCAATATTGGAAGTACAGATATGAATTGTATCGAGAGAAGCATGGCCAGCAGGTTGAGGGAGGCAATTCTGCCCTTTTACTCTGCTCTCATGAGTACTAGTACTAGGAGCCTCCAACACAAGAAGGACGTGGGGTTGTTGGAGTCGGTTCAGAAGAGGGCCATGAAGATGATCAGAGGGCTGGAGCACCTTCCCTGTGAGGCTGAGAGAACTCGGGCTTTTCAGCCTGGAGAAGAGAAGGCTCTGAGTAAACCTTACAGTGACCAACCAGTACCTGACAGAGGCCTACAGGAAAGCTGGGAGGGATGTCTTATAAGCACGCATAGTGACAGGATACGGGGAAATGGCTTTAAACTGGAAGAGGGTAGATTAGACTAGATATTAGGACTAAATTTGTTACTGTTAGGGTGGTGAGACACTGGAACAGGTTGCCCAGCAAAGCTGTGAATGCTCCTCCCCTGGAGTTGTTCAAGGACAGGCTCGATGGGGCTTCGACCAATCTGGTCTAGAGGGAGGTGACCCTGCCTATAGCAGGGTGTTGGAAGTACATGATCTTAAAAGCCCCTTCCAACCCAAACCATTCTGTGATTCTAAGATTCTATCCACAGTTTTCATAAATTAGTTTAGCACATGCCAGATAAATTTGGAAAGAAAAGCAATTTCATAGTGTGTTGAGCAATCTTTAATCCACATTGGGTCAGGAAATCTGGAAAAGGTGAGAGTGTTCAAAAAGGGAGCAGAATTGTCTAAACTGGCTGTGTTATTTTTTGATATAGAACAGCAAGCGTATATGATTTAATCAAAGTGCTATTGATCCACTGTGTACTCTAGTGTAGTAAAACATTGTGATTTATGATTTCCTGCTGTTTTCTTTTCTGATGATATGGAATCTGATTGATGATTCTGTTTGGATTCTATACAGGATAGTGCCACACATCTTTATACAGAGGCATTAAGAGGAGTATAAAACCTGTGCAATGTATCGTAACCTTCCAAATAAAGACAGAGCTGTTAATCTTTAAGGTTAGAAAAATTATTATCTCTAATATAACTCTGTTAAGTCAGTTAACTAGAATGCCTTGCATACTCATTCATATATTCATTTTTCAAAGGAAAGACAAACTTGAAAAAGATTTTAACACAGATCAAAAATTTTAAGTTATCAAATTTGCTACCACTAACAAAAGCTGCTAAAAAATGTAACAGCCTATATGAGAAGAACTAGTGTTACATACAACACAAGTGAAATTACCAATAGTATACCAAATACTATAAAAAGCATTGCAAGCTATTTGCCCCTTAAAGTGATGAAGCTTGGCCTTCTGCAATGTTGTTGGCTTTCATTCCTAACCTTTCCTATGGTACATACTTGAATTCTCCCCATGTAACTTACAATGGTCTCCGTTCTGAAGAAGAGATAAAAATGTCATGCCAAGTCAGACACGTATATTTAGCTAGCTGTTGACAAATGCAAAGTACACAATTTCAGCCTTCCTCTCCTCAAGACTGGCATTAATTTCTTTCTTCTACTCGAATTACAGGACAGTAATTAACTTTGCCTTTTCTAAAGTGGACCTTAAGAGTTACATGCATGGACAGACAGAGAAACAGGAAGGAAGATGAAATCAGGGATAGGCTGGGTGACTGCAAAACCTTCATTTCTTAATTAAGTTGAGATAATTTAATTTAATCATCTAATAAAAGGAGTTGCTAAAGAGACATTCTGCAGATCTGCTAGGATCCAGTTAAAAAAAAAAAAAGGGTGTATTTATGTGGTTGGAAAACAGTCAAGATACCCATTAAAGGGATATGTGTCTCAGACCTTAGACACCACTAGAAATGTGACTTGCACTTGCCAGTGTGGAGCTAGCATGAAGGGTCCTGAATAAGATTTATCCTTGTAAATAATAATAAACTCAAGTTATGACTTTGAGGCAGATGTGAACACCAAGTGAGTCATCTGAAGGACACAAAAGTAAGACTTAAATAGGCAAATAAAAACACTGTCTAAAAAAAGAAGGAGAAATGGACAAAATATATTTATACTAGCTTGACACATACTTTTACATGGACAAGGTACAGTCAAAATGACAGAAACTCCCAGAAACAAGCAGCAGTTAACACAGCAGTCTTTGGCATTGCTTTGAAATTCAGGACCACAAGGTTCAAGCCAGGAGGATGCCTGGCAAACCTTCCAAAAATCTTGTGTGCCTACTGCTTTCAGGCAACGACAAAGAAAGCAGAGATATAGCGGTGTGGGTGGAAGGAAGTTCCGGCAGCTTGAAGTGCGTGTAATTAGCTGCCCTTGACCTAGAGTGCCTGGATCCTTTCCTGTATCAGTCCCCTGATTAGGAAAGGTCAAGCACCCTTCAGCTGCTGCCTGGGAGAGAACTGTTTGAGAGCTGATCGCAGAGCTCAGCCAACCGAGCAGCCAACAGTTGCAGCAATTTGCAGAGAGGACTCATTGTTGAATGTGGATTGTTCTGAGTCTTGGATATTTTGGTGATGCACTACAGACAGATTAGACCAGGAGATGCTGTAAGAAATATCTTTACAAGGCTGGAAGATTTGGTGCAGCAGAACTTCATATGTTAGATGCTGCCCTCCAGGCCTCTGGCTGCTGAGACCGCTGGGGCTTCTCTGAAGCCAGGAGAGAGAGACCCTATCCTGCAGAAAGTGGCAGCTGTGCTGGCTAGGGGAAGACTTAAAACAGGAAGTGGGTGGGCTATATCATATAAGAAAAGATGAAAGTGAGACAGAAAGTATATTCATATTCACTGAGACGCAGCTTGAAGAGCCTCTGACTGACTCCAGCTGCAGGAGGGAAGCTATCCAGTATTGAGGCAAGCATTAAAAGAAGGGGAAGGATGGAAGCTGGTGACTTCCAAGAGGAAGGTTAGCCTAAGTTAATACAAACTAGGTTCCTCACCCTCAGGGTTGAAGAGGAACACACAGACATCCAGGCAGAATTGATGAGACACTGTAATGTGTGGCTCCCTGGTGCAGGGAATGGAGGCACCCATCTGTCAGCCTGATCTGTCAGCTAGAGAAGTTCATGTCTGCCAGAGGCCCATATCTAGGGACGCTGTGGAGGTGCTGCTAAATCTGGTCCAGCCCTTTGACTACTATCCCCTCTTCTTCACATGGATACAAATGTTATCACAGTTTCCAAACTGACTTTAGAGATATGGGGGCAGTAGACGAGAGCCCAGGAGCCCAGGTGGTGTTCTCTTTCTGGTGAGGTTGAAGGTGTAAGTAGGAGAACACTGAAATTACAAGTCAAAAATTATTTGCAGAACTGCTACTGGTGACAGGGTTCTGGATTTTATGACCATGAGACGAGGTTTGCAGAACCCCACCTTCAAGGCAGAGATGGCATCCTCTGCCTTCAGTAGGGCAAAAATACTTCTGCCAGTAACACATCTGATCTCATAAGGAAGTCTTTAAATTTTAAAGAATAAGAGATGGAGAGGGTAACCAGCAGAACCAGCAGCCCTCCAAGGCAGGGCTAAACAAAGGGCAAGGCGAAGCACAAAGTCCTGAAGTTGGGGAAGAACATGCTCAGGAGCTAATACATAAAGGGAGACACTGAGCAGGAAAGCAGCTCTCTTTTTAGCATTCATGAGGCCACATCTGGAGGAGCACAGCATCCAGTTCAGGGTTCCCCATTAACCAAGAGGCTCAGGCATAGTTCAGAGAGTCCAAAGAAGGGCTGCACAATGATGAAGAGATTTCAGCATCTGTCATATGAGGATTAAGTAAAAGATCTGAGACTGTTCAGTCTAGCACAGAGAAAGTTTATAGGGGATCTTATAAATGTATATGAAGAGGACAATACCTGGCTCTTTATGCTGGCGTCCAGTGCCAGGATAAGAGGCAGTGGGCACAAACTGGAACACAAGATCCATCTGAACAACAGGAAAGGAAACACCTGCTTTCTGCACATGTAATTGAGATCTACACAGGATGTTTTATCAGCTCCTTTCTCTGAGATGTTCAAAAGTTCCTGGACACGGTCAGGGCAACCTGCTCTAAGCACCCTGCTTGAGCAGAGGGATTGGATCAGATGACTTTCCGAGGTCCCTTCTAATCTAAATCTAAACTGTTCTGTGAATCCTTGAATTAAATTACTGGTTAACCTTCATATAATTTATATAATGTAAATTATGAGATTAGTGGAAAGGAACCTTGGCATCATTTTAAAGCATGAACATACTGGTTTGCCACACTCCATTTGAATGAAAACTCAGTTATCTTCCCAAGATAAGTACTGGCTGAAAATTCTGGTTGATCTTTAAAGCCAACTAGCATCATCTACCTTGGATTCTCTGGCTACGGAGTTGGAACTATTTGAAAGAACAGAGCTGCTAACAGTTTTCACAGAATTGTTTGGTTTATATATATATATATATATACAAATATATCAGATATAAAATCAAGGGAAAATCCATGCTGTTTACATGTTTACACATAAAATATAGAATATGAAGATTACAGTGGTCTTCTTTTTGAAGAAGTAGGAAGAAAACCACAGTCCCTGAGAACTCCCGTACCCCAGCCAAAACAAAGACTGTTTATAGTAGTTTTCCTTGGATTATCAGAAACCTAGGCAATTTCAAGCTTAAGAGAATACACCAAAGGAAAAACCATCTCTCACTCAAAAATATTGCAGATATGGGTGTTAAGAAGTACCCTGATAAGCTTCATATGGAGCAAAATTAAGTTACTCCTCTGTAACATGCTGAGGAAGAAAATACCTGACTATATTATAATTAGAGATCCAAAAGACAGCTCAGAACAAACGTAGGTCTTAACATGTGGCTAAAAAGCACCAAGATATGTCATATACTAATTGGCCTGGAACTTTCCACATAGAATGAATATTTTCTATATGAAGGTACTAAGATGGCTTTAATTTTTCATGACACCTTTTTATCAACTCAGTTCCTGAACATAGAGCTTACTAGGCTTGAAAGAATCCTTTGAATAAATGAAGTCTGCTCTTTCGTGGTTACCAGTGTTAGGTTACTCAATTTACCATTCTACTTTGAACATTAGGAACAATGAACTATTCCTTTCTTATTCTTAAGTCTGTAATGGATATGATTCTGTTTTTCCAAGTCTCGAAAGAACCCTCATCTTGTGTGCTAATGCAAGTCAGTTGGAAATAAGGTGATTTTAAATCAGGAATTTGAGATTTAATCCAGGCATTAACAGGAAGTATTATCTAGTCAACTATATGTTTTTCAGCATCACATCATACTGGTTATGCTTTTGAGAAGACTAGGGACAAAGGACTTTCCTGTGTAATAAATGCAGCTAAGTAGGTCTCAGTGATGGTGATCAGAACCAAGACCCATTTTATCCAAAGGCCGTCTCATTCTGCAACTTCCTGCTCAGTAAGCTTAGATTTTATTCCAAAGGGACTGCACTCATACAAGTGACTTGAGTAATCTACCCAAGGAAGGACTGTTGTTATAAATACAGCATGCCATCACGAAAAAGATACTGGCACGATATGCAAGATACGAAAACTTGGGACAAATCAAGAAATTATCTGTATCATCCTTGTAAGTGTTCAAGGTCATGTTGAATGGAGCTTAGGGCAACCTCATCTAAAGAAGTATACCCCCAAAATACAGAGTGGGTTGAACTAGATGATCTTAGACTCCTTACAACCCAAATCATTCTGTGTTTCTAATATTCATATTGCCCCAAACAGCCATCAAGCCTGAATGCTGTAATCCTACCATAATCCAACAGAAGTATGATGGGCAACTCTGAGGAGACAGCTTGCTCTAAGTCTAGCAGAGCTATTCAGTGCTAAATAAAGAGAACGGACTTGATAGTGTGTTTCACTGGTATTGATATAGGCTTACCTCTAAAATAAGAAGGCAATCTGCCTGCGTGCCTCTGAGGCAATGGCAAGGGAAAGAATGTTATTACAATGCAGAAGCTTGCTTTTTTCTTTGAAGAAGTGAATGGATTCAATGTGTTCAATACTCTGAACCACAAAAAAGCTGAATTCATTTGGAAGAGCCCAGGTCAATTCAGCCGTGCCTCTGTTGGACTGATCATGAAACAGAAATCATCATTTAGTTCATCATAATTAGCAAAGCTGCAAATAAATGACTGTCAGAGTGACTAAAGGATAGGTTTGTTTTCTGCTCAGGTCAGAGAAAATTAATGAATGGGTGTGCTTGTATGACTGGAAGCAATCAAGTTAGTGCAGCTTAATGAGTTATTATTAAACATTTTTTAATTGCATTACCTGACACACGTAAGCTCTTAGCTTATTGCAAATGAAAATAAAAAGTATTGCCTTGAATTAAGCAGAACTTTGTTACTGCTCCCTGTTCCAGATGTTTAAGTGATTAGAACTGATAAAATAGTCTCATTTCTGAAGAAAACAGTACATGACTTTCCATGGGAATTCCCACTAATGCAGACTGAAAGATTTCCCTTCTAAAATGAGTGAAAGCAGAGCTTCTAAAAAAGGCACTTATTCAAGGTAACTTCCCAGCCTGAGGGAGCTTGCCACAAGATTTTGTCAGCTTTGAGGTTTAGAAAATGGAGTCCCTTAAACAAATACAAAGGCTCCTACATTCAAGTACTTATATTTCAGAAAAACTAACAAACAAACAAAACAAAACAAAAAAACAACAATCAGGCAATAGTTTTTTCCTTCATAAAAAACATCAAGACCTTAAGAAAAACGGGGCAAAAGACATCAGAATTCCAGATTTTCTAATTTCAGAGAACAAACTACATGGTTAGCACAACATGAGCATCACTGCAAGCATACGGAGAGTTGTGTGTGCCCTGAGGGATGAAATACGAGCTAATGATCTGGGTTGTGAAATAAATTCAGCCTGTGCATGAGATGGAGTCATGGTTAAAGAGGCTTCCTCAGAAACACTGAAATCCTTTTTTTATAAAGCATCTTTTCTCCATGCTGCTGCCATCGTTCAGTATTGCAAGTAGGCGTGTGTACACAGAACACACACATCCCGACCGCTGTAGCAGTAGAACTGTGCAGCAAGCAGTGAAATGAACACTGCTGTGATTTAGCTGAAATCTGAGCCAAGAATTGTTTTTGGTATCATGATTCTAATAACAGCCATCTTTGACTGAAGACGTTTAGCAATTCAGATGGCTTTGTTTAGTAAGTAACGTGCCATCAAACATCCAGTATTGCTGAAGTTTTTGTAGTGTAAGTGATCTGTTTTATAGCTAAGAGTTCTATTTGGAAAATGATTCATGATTTCAGTGTTCAGGAATTCAGGAGCAAACCCAATAATGAATGTTTTGTGTGAATATTTGATAGGATCAAATTTCACTTCATCAACAAAAATAAAAATCCTATGCAACAAGTACATGAAGGCATATTAGAACACCTGAGAATCTCCTGAATAAAAATGAATATCAAAACATGCTTTCTCAATGCAAAACTATTCTGGTTTTGCTTACAACATAATTAATACCCTAAATCTAGCTCAAATTTATTTTAAGAAAATGGAGTATGGCTATATTCTTTTTTTTGTTTGTTTTTGTTTTTGGATTGCATTTGTAAAACATTCCAAGCTACTGGAAAGAACACAGTGGTCTTTTTCAAAATACTTTCTACAACTTTTGATATATACTTACAATTAAAAAAAAATAAAAATTAAGTACTAATTACTTAGTTTAAGCTGAAATCTGAAGATTTTATTCAAATTAAAAATCTTAAGAATAAAAACTCCCAATGAATCAAAATATTAGCCTGTTTTCCCTGTGGCCTTCTGAATGGATAAGTTGATAACTAAAGCAGCACACTACAGTTTTTCATTAAGAATTATTTCTAAATGGAAATTGAATTGAAAATACTTCATTTTAGCAGAGTTTTTAGAGAAAGTCTGTCTCCTTTCAGTTCTCCTGTAAGATTATTTCACAAATTCAGAAAAAAAGAACTAGATAAGTTGTAAGATATTCCACAGCAACTTATCAAGAAAGGCAATTATTTCTCATTTATTCACTTCAGGTGCACCTAAGCTGCTCAAAAGCAATGTGGTTTTTTTTTCTGCCCTCTTAGAATGTTAGAAAGAACTTAATGCAGATCACTTTTCAGGAAAAAGGATATTTTTCTCCTTAACTTCAGGTGCATACTCATAGAATTTATTAATAAATCTAAGCTGTGCTGGCTTAGAAATAGAAGACTAAGACGTATTACTGGTAATTTGGCTTCCTGTTACTGATGAAAATATATATCCTCATTTCATGATGTTAATGGCACATTAAAGTCTTCAGTTAACATCAGTAACTGTCTAGGTTGGCCATATTTGTCTTCCATTATTTTAAGTGCCTTCCCTTTATGAATCTGTTCCAAACTGAATACAATGAAGTTTAAAAAACTAAACAGACTGGGAAATATGTGTGCAAATTCACCTCAATTGTTCCACGTGCCAATTAAAGGGATATTTCAGACCATTTGCAGCTTCAGGTCAGGACTAGACCTGCTAGTCATTGGCAAATATGGGAACACCCTATCCTGGAATTTCTCTGTATTTAAGATAATTTCTGCAGCCAGAATAATTCTGTTAATCTTCATTTTTTGGAAAGTTACAGATTATTTTGGCTTCATTTGGGAAAGTAATACCCACACAAATTAAAAAATTACACAATTATTTCTCTAAATACTGAGGACAGGGATAATGCACCCTGACTAAACAAACTCAATGCCTGTATATCATTTTTTCAGACAGTATTTCATCTTTGATGAAATATTTTTCATTAGCTCCCTTTATCTCAAAGTAGTCCACATCTGGGTTTTATTTTTCAAAGAGTGGCATTTTTGTTGTTGTTGTTGTTGTTTTAATATATTTATATTTTGTAGACATGGAGCAAAGGTTTATCAACATGTACATTATTATAGAGCAGCATGTCCTCTAGGAGGCAGTATTATATGGTACATAGAGGGAGAACAAATTTTGGAGTAAATTACATCTTTATACTTGTTTTATCAGGGATAGCAGCAGCAGAACTGTGTATGCTGCTCCAACAGCAATGCCTTCTATTTATTTCCAAGGAAACTATCACAAATATGAAGAGCACAATAATTTTGATAAAGCAAACTGTCAGCTACAAAAAACTATTTTTCAGCACAGTCACGACCACAAGCTATGTATTTTTGCCAGTGATGAACAAGAGTCTCATTCCAGACTCGTAAAAATATGCATCAGCAGAGGTTATCCACTGTTTCAGGCTGCTCTTACAGTGCTGTTGCTAGAAAAGTGTTGTTCACAGAATCTTTCACTGATCTAAATAGATGGAAGTTAAAAGGTGACAAATCTGGACTGTATGGAGGATATGGTGGGACAGTCTGGCCAAGACTGGCATTGTGCTCCATAGTCTTCAAACTGGTGTGAAGCCTGGAAGAAAAAGGTCTCATTCTTCTCTGGCTTGAGTCTGGAACCTTCAGCTCCATCAGTATTGTGATGAAGTGATCAGAGTGTATCTGATTTCCAGGAAATCCAGAAGTATCACTACTTTCCTATCCAAAAAGACAGCGCACATCACTTAACACTCTGAGGGCTGCTGTTGTTGAGGAATTCACGTATTGCCATGCCATGGACTGCTGTTTTGATTTCAGCTCAGAGTGGTGATGCCATGTCTTGTCACCTTTAACGGATGTGATCCATGAAACTGTCACCTTCAGCTTCGCATTGGTTTAGTAGATCCTACTTGCCTATTCTTCCTGTTGCTGTCTGAGCATCTTTGGGACCAACTGGCACAAACTTTGTAATATTTCAACACTGCCGCCATCATTTCCAATATGCTGAAGCTGATACTTAGTTCCATACAGTTTTCTGATTGTAATCTGCCGATTCATATGGATGAGCTGATTGAGAATGTCTCCATTTCATGGTGTTACAGTTGTGAATGGCTGTCCGTAACATGGTTCGTCTTTCATGAAGCTGTCACTTCTATTGAAACACACCACCCACTGTCTCACTGTGTTCACATCTACTGTTTGGTCTCCATCAACATTTAGCAAGTGCCAATTAATGTCAATGGATGCTGTTTTCTCCTTCTGGAGAAATTCATTGACACACTTTTGCTTCACCCATTCTTCCATGTCAGACGCCACTTTGTCAAACTGTCCCTCTCCTGCTGTCTGTCACACAGCAACCAAATGTAATGGAATATTGGCAAGAATGTTCAGCCTCTGCTATCATACCACTAATATCAGTCTCTGATGTAGTGGGCTGCTTGTGATGTAGCCCAGTACTATCTACAGTACTTCTGAAGAGAAGTAGGCTGTCCAGCTCAGGAAATTGATGTGCTGATGGCCATTTGGCCACTGAGCAGACCTCTATGCCAATGGCCCTGCAGTTCACTATAGACTATGCTCCCTTACTTTCTGGTGGTTGAACAGAAATTAGCAAATTTCATGTAACTGTGATAGTTAGAGCTTATATTCACCTGATCAAAGAAACAGTGCTGATCCTCTCTATGGGAGTCTTCAACAATCCCCACACCAGCTAATGTTTTACTCAGTGAAGTTCAGCTGGTCAAGTCCTTGGTTAAAACATGAGTTCTGCCTTAGCCAGTGATTGTTGGTTTCTTTCTAGAGTTTATCACAGTGCTAATGATTTCATTGAATAATCCATTTTTTTTTTTCCATCTCATCAGAGACCTAGGTTTTGCTAAAATTTTCTACAGTGCACTATAACTTTGAAATTAGGGGCTTTTAAGTTTTCTTTTCCATTCTTTATTATCCTTCACTTTAAGTTTGTTTCCCAGATCCCTTCACAGATAATGCCCTGTAATTCCTTATATTGGCTCACACATATATTCACTTCTTCTGCATATCCCATTTCTCTGCTAGCAATCCCACAGATAGGCTTCTCAAGGAAATTGTGCTCTTCTGCCTTGGACCTTGTATCTTTCTGTCTAACCACCTGCCTTTCCAGTTTGCAGCCCCGAAGGGCTTTTGCTAATCTTCTCACATTAGCTCCTTTTTCTCTATCATACTATTTGTTCCAAGAGATAATTAAAAAAAAATGCTAATGACTCCTACTCCTTTTGACTTGCTTTTCCCTCTTCTACTTTACAGCTGCCTTTTCTGCCTCTTGCAACGCCACAATTCAGGCTCATTAACATTCTATCATATGAGCTGCTTGCACTCATCCTGTCTTTTGTTCTTTTCCTCAACTAGTCTGTGTTCTCCGTTCAAAATATGTTTTAGTCTCTCTAAAACTCAAAAAACTAAAACTCAAAAAACTCTCAATCTTCCCATTCTCTGCTGTTCTTTCTGTGATTTTCCATCTCAGCTCACTGAATGAACTCCCTCTGGTTGCTATGTGAGGTTAACTATGCTGGGAAAACGGATCACTCTGTACCTTTTTCCTGAGAATACTACCTGACTGTGCTAGTCTTCTGACTATCATCTTATGTTTTTATTTTAAGTCATTTGTGTCAGAGGACAGTATTTCGCCTTGGGTTTTCAAAGAACAGAGGACAGTTGGTTCCATTTCTTGGCTGCAGTTCAGAGCTGCCACATCACTGCAAATAATAAATAGTGGCAGAATAATGAATTTAGTGCTTTAACACTGCCATCCTCTGGCTGATTTTGACTGTAACATTCCATATTTGACTAAAATCTTGAAGTTTTCTTCTGTTTCACCTTAAGTGATATTTACTGCTATAAAGTTGTACTGGAAATAACAGAAACTTTGTGTTACATCCCTTCCATGCCTTTTGTTTCATTTTGCTTTATAAAGTGAAGTACTGAGGCTGATAATGCAAACACTGAAGAATTAGAGGATTCCAGGTTAAACTGCTATGTTCAATTAATTCACCTGCATTAACTGAATGATCTCTATGTTTTGTAATATATATTTCCCATGCATAACAAACATGCAATACTTAACATTCAATACACATATTGATGCAAAACAGAAATCGTGAGTGATCTGAATGTTGCTGTGACACTTTCCCTGAAAACTCTTGTAGTCTTTACCTTATCTAAGAAAATTTGGAACCAGAGCTTGCTATTTTAATGATCTTTTTTCTTTATATTTTCTTCACTATTTTTTCCTTTTGAATTTTTTACTCTTGTGTTTATTAATCTTCCTTCAGTTAATTTCTGTGATACATTCAGACTCATCATTTTTTGGCTTACTGATACTTGATTAACCATATAATTATGGTTAAAACTAGTTGCATATTACATTTCCTAAACAACTGCAGAAGTATTAGCCTTAGTACAACAGTTTTTCTGTGGCAGGAGACTGTGGAAATCTATTCAGATGTGAGTTCCAATAAATTTAAAATGCTGATGCATTATAATAAATTGTTGACAGGAAGAATCACAGAATCACAGAATGGCCAGAGTTGGAAGGGACCTCAAGAATCATGAATCTCCAACTCCCTGCCACATACAGGGCCACCAACTTCCCCATTTAATACCAGACCAGGCTGCCCAGGGCCCAATCCAACCTGGCCTTGAACACCTCCAGGGACGGGGCATCCACAACCTATCCGGGCAGCCTGTTCCGGCACCTCACCACTCACTGTAAAGAATTTCCCTCTGACATCCAACCTAAATCTTCTCTCCCTCAACTTAAAACCATTTCCCCTTGTCCTGCAGTTATCTACCCTTTCGAAGAGTTGACTCCCCTCCTGTTTGTAGTCTCTCTTTAGGTACTGAAAGGCTGCAATCAGGTCACCCTCAGCCTTCTTTTCTCCAGGCTGAACAAGCCCAGCTCCCTCAGCCTGTCTTCGTAGGGGAGGTGCTCCAGTCCCCTGCTAATCTTTGTGGCTCTCCTCTGGACCCTTTCCAACAGCTCCCTGTCTTTATTGTACTGGGGGCTCCAGACCTGGACACAGTGCTCCAGATGGGGCCTCACAAGAGCAGAGTAGAGAGGGACAACCACCTCCCTGTCTCTGATGGCCACCCCTCTTCTGATGGAGCTCAGGATACCATTTGCTTTTCGAGCTGCAAGAGCACAGTGCTGGCTCATGTTAAGCTTTTCATCCATCAGGACTCCCAGGTCTGTCTCTGCAGGGCTGCTGTCAAGGACTGCTCCTTCCAGTCTGTATGGATGCCTGGGATTCCTCCGGCCCAAGTGCAAAATCTTGCACTTTGCTGTGTTGAACCTCGTTAGGTTCACCTGGGCCCATCTTTCAAGCCTGTTGAGGTCTCTCTGAATGGCATCCCTTCTTTCCACCATGTCAACCGCACCACTCAGCTTGATGTTGTCATCAAACTTGCTGAGGGTGCACTCGATTCCGCCATTGATGTCATTGATAAATATGTTAAAGAGCACTGGTCCCAAGACAGACCCCTATGGGATGCTGCTCATTACCAGCCTCCACCTGGACATGGAGCCATTGATGACCACCCTCTGCCTGCGGCCTTTCAACCAATTTCTTATCCATCGAGTGGTCCACCCATCAAATCCACATCCCTCCATTAAAGATAAGACTGTGATAGGGGACCATGTCAAAGGCCTTGTTCAAGTCCAGTAAATGACATTGGTTGCCTTTCTCTTGTCCACCAATGCTGTCACTCCATCATAGAAGGCCACCTTCTCTTGGTGAAGCCGTGCTAGTTGTCTTGGATCACACGCTTATTCCTCATGTGATCAAGCATGTCATCCAGGATGATCTGTTCCACCATCTTCCCAGGCACAGAGGTGAGACTCACCAGCCTATAGTTCCCCATGTCTTCCTTGCTCCCTTATGGAAATGACATGACCCTTCCTCCAGTCATTCAGGACCTCACCTGACAGCCACGACTTTTTAAATATGATGGAGAGTGGCTCAGTAACCACCTCAGCCAACTCCTTCAGAACCCTGGGATGCACACCATCCAGCTCCATAGACTTGTACACATTCAGTCTAATAAGGCTGCCTCAAACTTGCTCTGCCCTTATAGTGGGGGGGATTTACTGACCTGGACCCCACCTAGAGGTTTAGGGATGCATGGCTCAGGGATGTGAGAAATACTGGAATCCTGGCCACCAGTGAAGACTGAGGCAAAGAACTCATTCAGTACCTCAGCCTTCTCTTCAGCCAGTTCTCCTTTTACATTTACCGAAGGAGGTACATTTGTATTGGCCAGTCTCTTCTGGACAATGTACCTGTAGAAAGTCTTCGTATTGTTTTTCACATCCCTCACCAAATTCAGTTCTGCCTGCACCTTGGCTTTCCTGATCCCATGTCTGCAAGCCTGGATGGCATCCTTGTATTCTTCCCAGGTGACATGCCCTTGTTTCCAGAGTTTGTATGCACCTTTCTTTTCCCTCAGCACGCCCAGCAGATCCTTGCTGAGCCATGCCGGTTTCCTGCCTCCTCTTCCCGCTTTCTTATTCAGAGCTCTTCAGAGATGGAGAGCTCTTGTGCTCTCAGATGGGCATCCTTGAAGGGTAGCTCTCCTCAACATCTTTGTCTTTAAGGGCAGCATCTCAAGAGATCTTGGCCAACAATCCATTGAACAGCTTAAAGTTCGCTGTTCCAAAGTTCAGGGTCCTGAACCCAGAAAGGGTCAAGAGTAGATACAAATATCCAAAGAAGAAAGTGTGCTCAGTGTTTCAGTAATTAATTTTTTAATTCAATTTATTTTCATGTGCTGAAATATTACCCAGAATTCTAGGAAATGTAGAAGAGGATTATGAGTGCAAGGACAGAACACTAATTGAATTCTAAATTGAAATGACTCATCTGAGCAATGCAATGACCTGGATTGCCTGCCTGAATGTAAAAAACTTCCTAAATGGTATCCTTACAAGAGTGCAGCACCAAAAGCTTAACTTTGGTACATCTGTAAGAAATATTACATGTCAGAAAAAGGCTTCCTTGATGAGGGTCTCCATTTACAAACTGAAAACTTTTTTTTGTTAATTATAAGGCAACAGGGCATGGTCTTATTCATTTTGTCTCAGTCAAAATTGGTCACAAAAGGAACAAAGCTTAAAAGTACTTCAATCTACTAAACTTAACTGGTGATGGACCTTAAACAACCAAAACAAAGGCATGAGCTGTGTTCATCTTGACACTTACTTAGGAAGAAAGTTATAAATAGATGGTCTAATTAACACTTCTAAGAACAAAACATAAGGTGAGAATAGGAATCTCCAATTATAATGATTATGAGCGAAGTATCACATAAAATTTCACTCATTATGAAAACCAATTTCCTTTGTTTTGAATACTAGTGCTGTCTGTTGGCTGTTTTTTTTTTTTTAAAGAGGATGCTTATTGTTGGCTTTTTTTCTATATTGATGCTGGATTTTTAATGCTTTCTACATCCTTATTCACTAGGAAACTCTTATAAGGATGGTCATAATTCATAATTGTTCATAAAAGTTCATAATTGAGCCATAAACACCTATTTGGCAGTGAAATTTGTAGAAGATTAAGCAAACAAATGAACAAAAATTCTTGATTTCTATAATTTTCAGGTGACAGAAGATGGGTATTTAACATGTTTTCACTGTATTTCACAATCATCTAACTTCCTCTATCCATCCAATCTGGCATTTACACATATTAGCAAATTATGATTCACTAACAGAAGAAATGCATAACACAGAAAAAATAGACTACTTCAGTACGAGGACAGAATAACTTTCCAAAGATCTTCTCCTTTGCCTCTCTCAAATTTATTAATTTTTCAACCTGGACTAGGACAAAGCATTTGATACAGCCTGTACAACATTCTTTTCACTAAGCTGGAAAGACATTGATTTCATGAATGGAACTGGCTGGATGGTCACATTTCAAATGCTGTGGTCAACAGCTCTATGTCCAGGTGGAGACCAGTGACTAGTGGTGCTCCTCCAGGGTCAGTACTGGGACAAGTGCTGTTTAACATCTCTGTCGTTTACATGGACAGTGGGACTGAGTGCATCCTCAGTAAGTTTGCTAGCAACACCGAACTGTGTGGTGTGGTCCACATGCTGCAGGGAATGGATGCCATCAAGAGAGATCTAGACAAGCTTGAGAGCTCAGCTTTTGTGAGCCTCATAAAGTTCAACATGGCCAAGTGCAGGCTCCTGCATCTGGGTTGGAGCAGTTTCAAACATGAATACAAGCTGTGTAAGTACAGGCCTGCAACTATGTGGAAAAGGACGTGGGAGCACTGGTAGATGCAAAAGTTAGCTCGAGCCAGCAGTGAGCATTTGCAGCCCAGAAAGTCAAGCTTGTCCTGGTTCTAGAGACACTGGAGCCCTGAGCAATTATAGAATCATAGAATCATAGAATTTCTCAGGTTGGAAAAGACCTTCAAGATCATCAAGTCCAACCACGACCTAACCATACTACTCTAGCTCTAACAACCCACTGCTAAATCACATCCTTGAACACCATATCCAGAAAAGATTTTTAAACACATCCAGGGATGGTGACTCAACCACCTACCTGGGGAGCCTATTCCAGTGCCTAACAATCCTTTCTGTAAAGAATTTTTTTTCTGATATCCAACCTAAACCTCCCCTGGTACAACTTAAGGCCATTTCCCCTTCTCCTATCACCTGTTACCAGAAAGTAGAGACCAACCCTGCTGTCATCAGCAGCAGCAAGAACCTCAGCTAAGGATAATGCTGCACCTACAACAGAGCAATGCAAGATTCAGGCACAGATGGGACACAAGTGCTGAAGAGCAATGCAGCAGGAAGGGACCTAGGGGTGTTGGTGCCCACAGGTAAGCATAAGCCAGAAGTATGCTCTGGCAGCCACGGGGCAAACTGCATTTTTAGATGCATTAACACAGCACAACCACACTGGCAAAACAAGAGATTCTCATGCTATATTTAGCATTGATGCAGCCCAATCTAAATACTGTGTACAATGTAAGAGTGTTAAGGTCCTTGAATGTGTCCAGAGGAGGGAACACAGTTGGCAGAGGGTTGGAAGGCATGTCCTGTAAGAAGAGAATGAGGTTAGTTGGGTGGTCCAGTCTGGAGAAGAGGAGGTGAAGAGATGACTTCACTGCTCCCTGCAGCATCCTGAGGAGGGGAAGCAGAGGGAGGTGCCGAGCTCTGCTGCTGGGCACTGATGGCATGATGCACAAAGTTGTTGGAGGAGTTTTAGACTAGGCACTGGGAAAATTTTTATACTGTGAAGTTGGTCAAATAATGGATTAGGCTTCCTAGCAAGGTGGTTGATGCCCCACCTAACTCAGGACATTCTGTTTTTATTAATATGATTTGAATTTTTGGATGGTCCTGTGTGGAGCAACAAGTTGGACTTAATGATCCTTGTGAATTCCCTCTAACTCAGAATATATTCTGTAATTCTATCCTATTCTATCGTAAAAGAAATCTAGCTAGCTGGTAAAGGGGAGTGATCTTCTTTCCCTAGACCATGCTCATGAAACTCCATCTGGAATACTGCACTCAGCTCTGGGTTCTCCAGCAGAAGGGAGACATGGAACACATTAATAATGTTTCCAGAAGAGTGCCACAAAAGATGATCAGAGAGCTGAAGCACCACCCCTTTGAAAACAGGCTGAGGGAACTGAGGGTGAAGAAGAGAAAGGTCGGGGTAGATGTTGTTGTGATCTTTCAGTATTTAAAGGGAGCCTACAGGAAAGATGAGGAGGGACTCTTTATCAAGTATTGTAGTTGATAAGAGAAAGGGTAATAGTTTTAAACTAAAAGAGGGTAGATATAGATTAGTTAAAAGGAAGAAATTTTTTCACTACGAGAGTTGTGAGGTGCTGGAACAAGTTGTCAGAAAAGTTGTGCATGCTCATCCCTGCAGGTTTTCAAGAATAGCCTGGATGGGATCCTGGGCAACCTGGTCTAGTGGAAGGTATTCCTGCCCATGGCAGCGGGCTGGAATGGTTTGTAGGCCCTTTCCAACCCAAACCATTCTGTGACTCTACGACAAGTAGTAAATCTTATATCTAAAAACTTACAAATACCTACTCTAAATAAATGGGGGAAAAAAAAAAAAAAAAGAAAAAAAGAAAAAAAAAAGAATATTTTGAAGCAGAAATAGAGTTTGTATAGCTTGAGTTGAAAAAATCTTAATAACCAAGATATCACAGTTCTCTTTAGTGTTGTGAAAATCAGTACTGTTTTCCTTCAGTATTCTGTCAAAGTTAGTACAGTGCATAAGCACATCAAGTACATTTTCAAGATAAGCTTTCAAAATACTGCAGAAACAAATAAAGCATAAATAATGAAATAATTATCTAAATATCCATGACATCAGTAACACAACTGATTATTCTCTTTGAATTTTAAACATTTCTTGTGGCTGGAAATATGTTAACACAATTATAGCCCAAAACATATGCTAAAAGAATTTCATAATGTACTTACATATCACTGGCAATAGAGGAGTTCCTCGACATAGACTTCGGAGAAAGATCATAGTCACTGTCTGACCGGTAAAGGAAAGACTCCCTACGTTGACTGTGGACAAAATTTGCCTGAAGAATTAGCCCTGATCCAGGGCTCGTCATGGGATCCAAGGGACTTCGTCCCGATGACGTACCATTGTCCACATCGAAACTGTAAAAAGAAAGGAAAAAAAAGATTTGTGCCATAGGCATAAGAGTTTTGAAAGTAATGAACACTCTCCTGGCAAATTTATCAGTAGGCAGATTTTATTCTCGTTAATTGGAGAAATCATGATCTGGTCAATTTCACTGCTAATGCAAAAACAAGGTACATAAGAAATACAGTGTACAATGGCTGATAACCAAAAAATAAATGTGAAGGAAACTAAACTTGGTAGTGGAAAAAAACAAACCACTATCAGGAATACAGGAACCTATGTGCTTCTCTGTATGCTGATTGCTTATGAGCTCTCTGCATCAGGAACATGACACAGTTCTCTTCTTAAGGCCCCATCTCTCCTGAGGTTGACCCTCATTACTCCAATTCCTAGTGGAGTGAGGCAGGTGTTCTTTTTGTTATGGAGTACCCATTCCTCATACTTCATTACTACTCAAGTACTTCAAGAATGTATTTTGTCTCTTCTCAATAAATCAAGCATGAATAATGTGTATTTGCACGCACTAGAGGGAGATAGTATTTTGAAATTGGAATGAATGAATGAGCTCTGTGATCACTGCCAAACAGAATGACTACTGCGGCCATTCTTGTCTTACACCTTTGAACTCTGCAGTTTCAATCTAGTACTTATAGTTATTGTTTGGTAGTTCGAAAGAGCACTGCTGTCATGAGAGACACACACAAAAAAAACAGAGACAGCTCCACAAAGGGCTCTGAAAATCCATACAAAGACCTTGGATGGGACTCAATTAATTAGAAACCAGAGCAGGGTAAGCAGCGCTGGGTGATGCATTCATGGCAATCCGTGCTGTTTAGCAGTGTGATAGCTGTATTTGGTACCAGACAAGAGTCTTTTTGGATTATGTAGCTTAGTTTCTAGATTTCATGTTGTTGCAGTATGGACTCTTGGAAGTCATGAATGACTGATTAGCAACATTTTGTCTGCATATGTTAAGCAGACACATTGGAATGTTTTGGAGCACATTCCAATAGGCCAGAAGTAGAAGGACATCTGTTTCTCTTGATTGCATCTCTAAAACTGAAGATAAATTTTAGTTCTAAAGCATGTGAGAAAAGGTGTGTATGACCTTGGTTTACAAATACTAATGCTATTACAGCACACAGGAATGATTCATGAACAAAAGGACCTATCACATAACTTTTTAAGTGTCAGTAAGCTTTAGAATCTAACAAACAATTCTAAAAATAGATCTTTTGAAAAGAGTGTTCACATGAAGGATAACCCACTGTTTTCAATCATGTCTAAGGGCAGTTGAAGAGAAAATAGTTGGTACATATCAGCTCTTGATTAGACTTCAGCCTGGCACATGTCACAGCAGGTACAAGCTACTCTCTGCACTAGCTTGCTTCTTGCTGTTATCTACCACTGACCTGAGGCTGCCTTGTCAGCAGTGGTAATATTTCACTGAAGTGACAGAACTCCTCCAGCCTTTTTGCATGCTGAATTAACTAATCAAATAAATCTACACTGCCTATATATTGCCTCAGAAAGCAATTTTATTTTTGTTCAAAAAAGTTATTAAGAAAGAGCTACTAACAGGCATTAAACAGGTACTTTTCAGTTAGCAAAGTAATCAAAGTGTATAATAAATCAGGCATTAAAAAAACTCTAATAGACCAATACAGGTTATAAATACAGATTATTAAACAAATCAACTTCAACAGATGTTTCCAAAACAATTCACTAGCAGTTAATACTAAGACATATATGTTTTCCCAAATTTGGGAAATTCTTTTAATTATGTCAGACTACTTCTGTGTCTTCTAATACACTCTCATTACATAACATTATTGATTTCAAACTAAAAAAAAAACATAATCTGCATGACAGTGAATGAGAGTTCTGCCACCACTTTGCTGAATGATTCTGGACAAAGCAAAGCTCCTTTCTTTGTTTCATTTTCCCTGCTTTTGATCACTGTGAGATCTGCTCCCCCTTCTCCCCCAAAAAAGTGAAAAAATATTTCAAAGGGCAAGTCAGTATGAATACTACTGTGACTGTTGTTAGATAAGATGAATGTACAAGATAGTGTGAATGGTGAAACAGTAACAAAAAGAAATAAAAAATAAAATAACAAAAAGAAATAAGATATCCTTGCAGCTTATACGGCCATACATTAATGTCTATATTACCATTACCACTAGTCTGACTACACTACTCACTAGTAATATTAACATTGATAGATACTGATAAAGACATCGATAAAGATACTGATTTCTTTTGATTTCCTGAGTATTTCAAGAACAGAAAAAAATACAGTGCCAGTTAAGGTTTTGGAACATTTAAGAACTCAAAATCATGACACTTACTTAATTGCCAAAATAATAACATTATTTTCTTCAAACAGATGCAAAGAAACACAAACTCCTAAACAAAAACAGTCTGCATATTTTTTTCTGCTAAGGACAAAATGGTAGACATTGCATGCAGTTTTATATAAAAAAGAAGGTGGTTATTTACTCCTGTGCTTAGCAAGATTAATTCTGAAAGACAATATTATTTCAAATGTACATATATATAGCTTGTAGAAAACCTGAAATAAAAGCTTTAGGGTGGTATAAATGAAGATAAACATGACTCTGATTCAGCAGGAAAATGCCAAAAAAAGGAATGTCTATTAAATTAATTTTCTTCATGATGGACTTAATTATTCAAACACATAAGTGGTCAGATTTCACTGGATTATAGTAACATGCAGTTTTTTTTGCAGATTTGGTTTTCATCCACCTTTCGTGACACAGTATGAATATTCACTTACTAATTTTATTTTTTTCCAGTCAAAAACTAAGGCCAAGCTTCCATGAATGACTTCACTGTCAGGTTATTAAATATTGACCATAAAAAGATGAGAAGTCAATTCTATAAAATCAGAGTTCGTTGGCATTGAGAGGCCCCACTGCTTGCCCCACCAGCTAACTGCATATGCAAGATGTGCACATAGCTGTTGTGGTAGGAATTTTGTGATACTCTATTGTGTCCACTAGATGGGTGTCAAAAGTAAAGAAATGGATCCAGATATATTAGCTAGGATCTGGCTCAACGAAGATATCTTTTACATAAATACCTATAATGAAAAGAAACATTCCATGCTACAGCAAAAGAATGAATGTGAATATAGCACTGGTGTGCCAAAAATGTGTCTGTATAAAAAGTTTCCAAAATGCTACTGTAGTTAAGTGTCTTTAACTTACTGAGGTGTGCTAGCACTTTTGGACATAAAAGGTTATAGAAATCTAACTGAAAAATGCTTTAGTAAGTTGAAAATAAAGTGTTCCCTTCTCTGAATCTTGAGTCTCTTTTGCAAGAAATGGAGACACTTGCATCAAGTTAAGAGAGAATCAGAATGGGGAACTCAAGACTTTGAGAACAAGTTGTTTTCTTTCTATATGCACCTAAAAAAAGATAAAAAAAGACTAAGATACAGAATGGGACAGACTCTCTAGTTTGCCTGGGCAGAAATTGCAGAAAGTTGAATGTGGTTGCTTCATATTTATTTTTCCGTTCCTGTAAAATTTTAAACTACAGTGAGAGTATGTTGTGAATGAAAAAACAACCAGTGATAAACCAAATGTTTTTCTTTTGTTAGTTATCCTCTGCCTCCTTGCACTATTTGGTAGAGGAGGCTCTTAAAAAAGGAAGGAGCATGGAAGTTGTTAAGGAGGGTCCTAGAACTGTTTTGCTACCTTTTCACGGACCCATAATATGCCCATTTAAAGATATCATGGATCTGCAGACAGCACCAGGCACTCTGCATGACTTATGTAAAGCTGAGCTGCAGTTTTCTGACAGGAGCATCTAGCACAGAACCCTCACAGGAATTTCTGTGTTCAAAGAGCTTTCCTGCTCTGTAACTGCAGAGATGTAAAAGCTACTAAAAACAGTGCTAATTCAGCAAGTTCCACATGCACATTTTGACTAAATCTGTTATGACGTTACTGAATACTCAAAAGCCCGTCTTATCCAGTGTTCAGTGACAGCAAACATGGCATTAAATGGAAGATCAGTCTTTTTTCCTTTTTTGGCTATTCACTGTGTTTGCACATCTTTCCCACCACATATTGTCCAGGTTCTGTAGAGAGAAGGGGATAAAGGTGATGAACTCTCTTCAGCGACTTGTAAACTTTCATGGCTGACTTCCCATGCTCCTAACAGGACAAGAAGTGCTAACATCACAAGCTATCTTCAGGGAGATTGATGACTGATGATTTGCTTCAGACATACTGGGAATCTGCGGACAGGTTCAAGATCATATATCTCAGCAGCACTGCTTCAGTGTGAGCAACTGCACAACTTCCTCACACTGTGAGGAATCTCTCAAAGAATCCCTCCACAGACTTTCTTCCAAATTCTTGAGTAACTTCTCTGCTAGTCCCTGCAAGTTGCTAAAATGAAGGAAGGAGAAAACTTACATACAAAATTTTATTCACCATTACATAAGGAGTAATAGCATCATACTGAATACGTACAAGATGGATGAAAAGGATGAAAAGAAAATCTTAATATTGCTCTTACCTACTACTGAGAGCTTAGCAACTTTATTTTTTTACTTCTTGACTTCTCTTTTGTTTGTTTTTGTAGAGAAGTTAGCAATAGTAAAAGAAAAACTCCACTTTTTAAGAAATTAAGTATTTAGGAGACTTCTATGAGTATCAATTGAATTCCTGCTGTTCCCCTAGTAAGTGAGATATTAGTACATTCAGCCTCTCCTGCCTTGGAAGCTATGGGGAGGAAGAGAAATTAGCTGATCCTACAGGGACACCTTATCTTTTAAGGCCATCTTTAACATTATAGGATGAAGCAAGACCTGAACAAGTTGAATTTGTCTCCTGTTATGGGACCCCTTTGTCCTAGTGGTAAGCAATCTTTCCAACCTTTTATCTGCCCAGTTATCTATATACTCATCTCAGTGTCTAGAATTCCTATCCTGTCCAGTATTTCCACTTGGAAGCAATAATCCCATCAGACTGAATGGGTGTATTTTCCTTAAAAGCAGTAATTCACTGAAGCTATCCCCTGCAGCAACCTCCTTTGGGTATGGCCTCCTTTAGAGCAAAACCAAAGTAATAAAACTTCATTTACATCTCCAAGAAAAGAGCAAGCTATTTACAGCTTGTGCCCCAGGCCAGGGCTCACACATAGAGGAGACAGCCAGTAGACAGTAGAGTAATGGAAAGATCAGATGATCCACTCAAATGCAGAATCCCAACTTGCCCCTTGGAATGCCTGAGCTGAGAAAACTTGGCATAGATGCCAGGTGGGCATCTCACCTGTATGGCTCTCTCAGGAAATGGCCATAGACAAAGGCCACAAGCGCCTATTTCTCATAGTTCAGTATGAAAGTCCAGGGTAGGGCAAGGCTGTAAGAAGGGATATGACAGGTAGGCTGTGTTCTTAGGCCTTCTGTATATTAATTATTATGTATTGTGAAGATTTCTCAAATCAAAGCATAGTAGTTTTGTTCTTAGATATGATTGACTTATTCTGCAGTAATAATTATAGGTTATTTTAGCAGACAATTTCAGCTACAGTGAAAATCAAGCCAACAGTTGTGACACAATTCTTTAAACAAGGCACAGTTTCTTGAAATAATGTTACCAGAAAGCATTCTGAGTAAGACAGACCCAAGCTCTCAGTCAGAGAGGAATAAATGAAGAGGAATGTGCAAGGAATAAATAAAGACTAACAGTCTTTCCTCTGGAACAGGAATTACCTGAAGAGAATATGAAGAACTGCATTCTCTTTTATGTATTTTAGGCAGTTAAATTCTGTTTCAGCTTAAAACAAACTACATTCACTGAGTTCAATAAATCCAACTGTAAAATTGTCCTATGATTTGCTAATACACCAAGTTATTGTTAAATTTCTTTATTAAATATGGATTTTAGACACATATCACATTAATTAACTAGATCAGACAAAAACTTTGATTATGATTTTATGATTTCTCTTGGATATTTTTTAAAATTTCTTATTAATGAGCTAGGTATTAAATTGATACAACAGCTGACTGGGTTTTTTCCCTTGTTGCCAGAAATAGTTTTCCAGAATTTAATAATGAGGAAAAAGAAGTATTTCCTTTATCAAAATAAGACAAGTTGACAGTAATCAGCCCTTGTTATAGGTTCTAACTGGATTGCAAATGTTTAACAGATTATCTTTCAGCATCAGAAAAAAAAAAAAGAAAAAAAAAAACTAGGCAAAAACAAATCAGTGTATTTACATAATTGAGTTGCAGGCCTGAAGTCCATTTCTTATTTCTTAGATTGTATTTCTTACATTAATTCCCTCTCTAAGACCTTTCAAAATGTTTCTTGACTGACAGTGTCTATGCAGTGATGCAAGACAGACCATATCTGGTTTTCTCTTCCTACTTTCTTTTCCGTCTCCTCCTCCACATCTAACAAAAACTAAAGACTTGAAGGAAATGGGGGGGGAAGGGGAAGAAGAGAAAGAGAAATATTTACACTGACAGTCAAGAAGAACTATCCTGTCATCATTCCAAATTTGAAGAAAAAAATCCTTTATATATGTGATGTAACTGGTATTTTTATCTTCCCTGTATCACAGTTAACAAAACCTGTTACCATTGTTGCTTGTTTGTATGTTCAGCGAGTTGTAAGCAAATGATAATAAAAGGAATGTATGACCTACATCTGAATTTTATTTTACCATTGTACATTTGAGAATTCAAACCAACTGCCCACTTGTGGCTTTGGGTTTCCAGTTAAACTATTCAGCGAGTGAGCTCTATGATTAACTCCATTTTTAGATACGCTGTGGATAGATTTTCCAGCATCAAAACTACAGGCAAAAGAAGAAAATACGCTGTTTCATAAAATTTCCTTTCAGCAGTGTAACTTGGCTTTTGCTCTCAGCGTACCTGTTTAGGACATTAAATTCAGAGAGGAGAAAGGCTTAAAGCTAGTATTAAAAGTCCAAAGAACGGACAAATAGAAAACACGTCTCAAGATTTTCAAGCAAGAGGATTAGGAAATGTAGCCAGTCTCTCAAAACAAACTGCTGCATGATTTGATATGAAGTTTCCAAGCAAGGAGCTTCCTGTGATATCTATTCTTTCTTTTGGGGGATTTTGCTTTGAACAGTGTCATGATACTGAATTCAAGGTGTATTTCTCATCCTTGCAATTCTGAATGAAACATCAGCTCTGAGTATTTGGCACACAAGCCTACAGAGACTTTGCTGAAGTTCTTAAATTCATTTGTTTCTACTCCCTAGTACTAGGACTCATTTTTATTTTTAAAATTATTTATTTTAAATATTTATTTTATATAATTTTATATAATTTTATTTTTATATAATATTTTATTTATTTTAAAATTATTTATTTTAGGACTCGTTTTTTATTTTTTTTTTTTATTCTTTCCTCAAAGATGATCACCTTTACTTCGCATTCTTTATTCTCTGCATTTGGTCCTTGCAAATCAACATTTCTATTAATGTAACATACAGAAATGAATCACAGGTTCCAGATACTGTTACACAGATTTGATGTTTTGATGCCTCTTTGAAGCTGAAATATTTGGCTTATTGCAGCATAACAAGAATGCAAAATAAAAAAAATGTGGGAGAAACAATATGCAAACTTATTTTCGAAGACGTCTGGGAATCTCTGTAGGGTTTCTAAACTTTAAGTTGCTTTGTGTGATTTTTCTATCTAGTAATCCCATTGTGGATTAGTAAATTCCATTGGTATTAATATTCCTTTATTTTAAGTGCATTGGAATCAAACCTCAGAGCATTTCAGAACATTTATAAAATTTCTAATTTATAATTTATAAATTTCTAATTTCAATTTATAAAACATGTAACCAACCATCAAGCTTATTGACTAATCCTAACATGTAGCTCCCCTAAGATATTAGTGGAAAGCCCTTCTTTCAGGAAACATGTAATATAACATGAATGTAACATCAGAAACGGATTGCCACAGAAGGAAAATCCAATTCAATGAAAGAATTCAGCTCCCTCTTTCAGTGAATTCAGAATCATTTCATTATCAGAAACAGCCAAATTGTTTTTCTGTTCTTTCTCAGTTAATTGGGTGATGAAGCAAGCACTTTAAAAAGAAGAGGCAATTCCTCAGAAATAAAATATTTAAATCAATATCCTGCAGTATTGCTGAAAGCATACAGAATACAGGAATCAGATATTTCCCCAGGCCTAACACTGCCATGGGTCGGGAAGATTCCTGAAAAAAACTGCATGAAGCCTTCGTATATAGCCTCAAGAGCAACAAACACTCAGTGTGGTTACAGAAGATACGGTTACACCTGCCCTGTGCTTAGTGTCAGAAATCTTTGGAAAAGAGTACTCTAGTCAGAAGCTGATAGGAGAAACTAGCTGTTCCTCACTCTTGCATATATGTATACAAGAACTGCGCCTGGAACACAGAAGATAAGATGTGGGTTGTTTTTTTTTACCATTGTGATGTGCACTCATAAACAAGAGAATACGAGAAGAGTAGACAGTAATGGACAAGATAAGAAAAGCTGCAGTTGTCTTTTTAGGGTTAACAATGTGTTGCTCTACATTCCAATGGAAGCTCTATGAAAAGGAGGTATCATTTTACTTGACAAGCAGCAATCTTTCTCTATTTGCAATAAAATAATGTTGGCAATAAATTAAATATGAATTCTACCTGTACAAGAACTCTTGTCTGAATACATTAGCAGCAATTGCCACTTAAATCATAGCATAGATTTCTTAAAGCTTTAAAACAGAAGGTATTAAGTGTTTCTGAGTTTTAAATTTACAATTTTTTTTTTTAATTGATTCATTGGATGCCTTTTTACTTCCCTTCTCTACATACTGGTAATTTATACTGGTAATTTGTGGGATGGGCTTCTTTTCTTTGTCTGTTTTTTGTACACTTTATTTAGTTTAACAAATATATTAAATTATTAATTGTTGCCAAATCCCTACACTCCTACAGCTATCAAGGTCTGATTCACGATTTGGGCTCTGAAATCCTAGCTGCAGTTCTGCCACATACAAGCAACCTTTAAAGGAAACAAAAAGGTCAGGAGATTGAGGTGGAAGGATGCCAAGGCATATCTTGAGTGTATGTGCTCATACTGTATATTATTAGGCCTTCAGATACTGATGGTAGACCTTGAGTAAAATCACCTAAGAATCCAGAAAAATAATTCACATCACTAGTTCTCTAGTCCAAAACAAATTATAATTTACAATAACGTCTCATTTTTGGTAATTTTTTTCTTGATTTTTATTATCTTATTTTTATCATGTATTATGTTATTGTAATGCCTAATAAATATCTTTACTTAAGAGGTCCACCTTCATTACTAGGCTCACCTCTGTGCAGGGGAAGATCATGGTACAGATCCTCTGGGAAGCTATGCTAAAGCACATGAAACGGAAGGAGCTGATATGGAGTAACCAGCCTGGCTCCACCAAAGGCAGATCCTGCCATACCCACATAGTGGCCTTCTTTAATTGCCTTAATGGACAAGAGAAGAACTGATACCACCTGTCTGGACTTCAGTAAGGCCTTTGACATGGTCCCTCATCACATCTTTCTCTCCACATTGGAAAGATATAGATTTGATGTATGGACTACTCAAAGGATAAGGAACTGGTTGTAAGACGAAACTCAGAAAGTGGTGATCAATGGCTCAATGTCCGGATACAGATCAGAGATAAGTTATGTCTCTCAGGGGTCAGTACTAGGACCAGTAGTCTGTAACATCTTCATCAGTGACATAAGAAGTGGGATCGAATGCACCCTCAGCAGGTTTGTGGGTGACACCAAGCTGTGTGTTGACGTTGACACACCTGAGGGACAGGATGCCATCCAGAGAGACCTAGACAGCTCTAGCAGTGGGCCCAGCTGAACCTCATGAGGTTCAACAAATCTAAATGCAAGGTCTTGCACCTGGGTCACAGAAACCCTCACTGCCAATATAAACTGATGGAGAAAATGACAGCACAGCACTACCAAAAAAGACCTGGGGGTACTACTGGATAGGAAGCAGTATGTGAGCCAGCAATGTGTCCTCACAGCCTAGAAAGCCAACTGGATCTTGGGCTGCATCTAAAGAAGCATGGCCAGCAAGGAGAGAGAGAAATGATCCTGCCCCTCTACTCTGCGTTGGAGTGACCTCACCTGGAGTACTGCGCCCAGATGTGGAGCTCTCAGTACAAGAGAGAAAAAAAATGGACCTGTTGGAGTATGTCCAGAGGAGGATCACAACAATGATTCAAGGGATGGAACACCTCTTCTACAAGGACAGGCTGAGAGAGATGGGGCTATTCAGCCTGGAGAAGAGAAGGTTCTAGGGAGACCTGATAGTGGCCTTTCAGTATCCAGAGGGAGGGTTTAAGAAAGAAGGGGACAGGCTCTTTAGCAGGATCTGTTGCAATACTACAAGGGGAAATGGTTTCAAACTGACTGGAATTTTTTTGCAATAAGGGTGGTGAAGTGCTGGAACAGGTTGCCAAGGGAGGTGGTGGATACTCCATCCTTGGAGAGATTCAAAGTCAGGTTGGACCTCTCTGAGCAACTTGATCTAGCAGTGGGTGGCTCTATTTATTGCAGGGAAGTTGGATTAGATGACCTTTAAAATTTCTTCCAACTCAAACAATTCTGTGATTGAACTACATTCATTCTGTGCACTCAGACAAATAAAACTACAATGAAAGTTTAAAATTTAAGTTTTCATCAGCATATTTATGCTCAACACAACTAAACAAAGGTTCCTAAAACAATTCTAATATTGATATTTCCTTCTCTTTTACTTGATTTTTTAACCGTAATGAACTGCATATGAAGCTACTGTGTTCATACCTGTGCAGTTAGAGATATGCTTCCTCATGTGGTTAATCTTTACACTCTTGATTTTGCCATTGTTTTTCTCAAATTTTCTTTTCCAGCTTCCTGTAGATTATCAGAAGCTATTCTATTGGACTACCAAAGCATTCAGACTTTAAACGCAGTGCTGCAGATTTGATTTCTAAAGGCTAGTACTTAGATGAATGTATAAAACATTTTGGTTACAAGACATGTTTGAATGATCTTATCTTTTACAGATTTCAAGATCATCAGAACATCTCATCCATAATCTCTTTATGATTAACTAGCATTATAATATGTTGCCACTTAAACCTATCCTGCTACTATACTGTCAATAAAATTTTACTTACTGTGAGATCCCTACTATGCACATGATCGTTGGAACCAAAAAGCAAATGCTAATAACAGAATGCGTTAGCTGTTAACAAAATATAAACATGTTATGAGGTGTAAAATTACTACATGTTAAGCAACTCTAATTTGCTAAAATACCTAGATGAGCAGAAGCCTACAAATTCTGAAGAACAATTCTCAAATTAACTTGGAGCAAGATTAAACAAAGCACTAGCTGCTAGTCTTCCTGATGCCACATGCACAGCTTAGTACATCTCGCTAAGGAAAAAAGTCTCTCTTTTGAGGAATGTGGTAACAAATATCTTCTTACAGGCTCTACATGAAATAAGGCATTTTTTTCTAGTATTACACCGCCTGGGAGCAGATTTGATGTAGTGGATTGAAACAGGAACTGAAAATCCTCACTTTTTAATAAATATGAGTGATGTTCAGCTGTTAAAAAATCATTTTACATTGCAAAATAAAATATAGCATTCTTCCCCAGAAAGCAGTGTCTATCTAAAATTTACAAATCAGCCCACTACATACAGAAATATTTATCTGTAGAAATATGACTACATTCAAAGACAATTCAGGCTTTTCCCATCAATTACAAGGTTATCTGTAAACACAAGCCAATTTCAGAGACTGAACTCTGTGCTCCAGTTCACATTAAGAATCTGGGAGGGGAGCAGACTGATTGCTTTCTGATGTGCTCATCCATCAACCATCTTCCCTGCTGGAACTGCTTCTGCTGCTGCCATTCTCTGTCAGGAAAAGCATGTTGCCTTTCCTCACCCAACATGTGACTGAAGCCTTCCCCCTAGCACCAAACGGCTGTGTGTCAAAAGCATTACTAAATTTCATCAAATCATAATGATTAAACTACAGAATGTTTTGGGATAAAGTGATTAAAATTCCATCCATTCACGAACAGAAAATAAAAACTAAGTAAATCAGGAGCATCTTTTGCGTTACGTTACTTCAGTCTTTCAGGAAAAATTCTGAATGATTAATTTCACTTCGCGCAAAAATCTGCTTGGCAACTAGATTTCAAGAGCCTATTTTCTTGATATCGACATCATTACTAAGGTTGGGACAGGGCATGCCATAATTGCTGGTGCCAAGGAGGTGATCATATTACTCTGGAAACATTACAAAGTGCAACCTAGCAGCCAGAGAAGGAGAAATGTCAGCTTAATGCCCCAGTGGATAAAACTGAAAACATGAGAGCATAACATTGCTTCTTTAGGAAAAAGTTGCATTTCCAGCTATACTTCACTGCATGCCAATTATTTTACCCTGTTCCCAGAATAATCAACGATTTTGCCAAATAAAAAATGCCTTTCAAGCAGTGCCTTTCAGCTAAACTTGATTTTCATGCCCAGAGCCCTGATAAACCCATCACGCATATGGTGCTGTACCCTCCACAGCGGACACAATCATACATGCACAATCAGTCACAACAACTGTGATTCTGGAGCAGAATTTACAAAGTCTTCAGTTCTTAAGTAGAAACTTTAAACAGATGCAGAGCCCTCCAGGCATCTGAGGGAGAGAGAGACACTGCTGTTTTCCTCTATAAGCTACCAGGAAATTCTTTGTTCATTCTTTTCTTTTGCAGGACTGAAGGAAGATAATAGGATACACAAAACAGTTCTGGCGCTGGATGAGTCATCCTGAGTGAATCACTTTATCCCCTTCTGTGCTTCCATTTCCCTACCTGCGAAATGGATACTTTTTGAAGTGCTGAGATCTGGTAGCAAAAAATAAATTTTGTAAGGACTAAAATTAGTTCTACTGGGAGTAGCAGGGCAATGGGAATATCAGAAACTCTGCTTTTTAAGAAGCTATAAAAAGTTGATTTGGAGCAGAAATGTATGAGTATTGCTGCTTTTCTCACAGGAAACATTTGAAAGAACAGGAAGAATGTGAAGGAAAGCCTTGATATGCTACACTTCTGTGAGATTATTATGAAATTTCAGGTGAGATAATCTTTTTTTCCCCAGAGGAATGATGGAATTAAAACAACAACAACAACAACAACAACAACAACAGTAGTAATTATTGCAGCAGATTAAGTATTACTGAGGTCTAAAGGAGATCAACCTGACAGTGGCCAAATCTGTGCTTGGCATAGCCTGCTGCACAGCCACATGCCAGCACCTCAGCAAGCACCTCCTCCTGGGAATCTGGCAGTTCTGTCTTAATGAAATCTTGACATTCATATTTTCCTCTCCTACATTTTTTTTTTTGTTTGTTTCTTCCTTCCAGACGTGGCTCTCTGCTGACACACTAGAACCTGCCTTTCCATGAGAAACATGGTCTATTAAAACGACAGACAATTAAACAGGCAGGTACAATATATTCTTTGACTTTTTTTTTCCTCTGTATGCTGAAAGTGAAGACAATACAGACCGACATTGTTTCTACCAGGCCTTGTGTGAACGAAGTAGCACAAGTGAAATGCCAATGTATTTTGCACTAATAAACTTAAGCATAAAAATATGACTGCAATTTAGAAACATAGGCATATCTTTACAGAATGTTCATGGCTTTGTACAGTTTTAGAGAACTACTACAAGAATGCTTGAGTCAAAGATCTTGGTTAAAGCAAAACAAAATCCTGATAAAATGTTTTAATGTACAGAGTTGCTTGTACTTTCAATAGTAGCATTCATGCAATTCTTTGATACCTGAGAACAAAGAAATAAAAGTAGTGGGAATATCTGTCACTGTGTAATCTTCGTGAACTATTGTTTTACACAGTATTATTTTCCATTGTCTCTATATTCCATCTGTTATGCAAAGCTGGATTTAATTTTTTTTCCAACCAGCTGCAATAAATAGCATTGCACAAGAGCTGACTCTGCAAAGCTAAACTTCAAGAAATGGAGCCTCTTCTTTTGCTTCAATGAATGCTGTATCTGAGGCTAATTGAACTTTAAGGAAACCAATAGTTAAGGTGAAACCAGACACTGTTCCTGAGCTGCACAGAGACAATACAGCAATGTCACAGAATTCTGCTCTGAAAGTCATTGTTTACCAAGACTATTATAGTTAAACACAGCATGGTACAGAATATACAGCAGCAGGAAAAGGTGGAATGGACTGGATATGTGTGTGCAGAAGGGAAATGAAATCTAACAGAGGATCCATATCCAGCAAACTCATCTTTTCTGGCTCATCTGTATCTCCGTCAAATAAAACTCTGTCTACAAATACTTTCATAAAGGAATGACAAAAAGCATATTCTAAGACCTGACTGCATTTAGTTTTTCTTCTTCAGTTAGAAAATGCATGGCACTTTTCATTAACACTTTTTGTTTCACTATTACATTTCAACAGTTTCTTCCAAGGAATTTTGATCTGGAAAATAACTTTTCCTCCATTTTGCCATTCTTTTCCAGGGAATATTTAAATTAAAATAATTTCTAATTTTGAAGCAAACACCCAAGTATTACCATGGTTAGTATTTGAAATGACCAGGTAGTTTGCAGCTGGTCATCTTAATGATACAAGGGTTACAATGTTTTCCCTTCAGTTAGAGGAATCATATTGGACCTCCCATTTCTTGTATCAGCAAACAAGTAAGAAAACAATGACTGGTTAAGACATTAATTGATTTTTGGTCATCTAGAAAATAAAAACACATGCTTCCCACCCATCTGGAACTTGTAATGGTACCAACAGCATATGTAAGAATTATGTTTTACTGTTGAAATAAATAATTGTGACAGTTGCAAATGCAGAATATCAGCAAATAAGTCATAAGGCCATCATGCTGACACAGGAAAGAATGCATTTCTGAGGTGGAGAAGCTGTTGGACAAGACTTTAAGTTTTGATGGTTTTACAAAACATCTTTTCTTAGTTATACATTTCCAGCTTTTTCCAAGAATGGAAATTATAAGAAGAAAAATACACTGTTTCACAGCTGCAATTTTTCTGCTTGCCAAAAATGCAAATGTAATTACTATCTATGAATCAAAGACAAATGATGGAACAGCTGATAAGCACTAGCAGGAACTTTATGGAAACTTAGATCTCTAGAGCTGAAAGTCAGTTGTATTTGGGAGGGCTTCATATGCATGTATATAACTGTGAGCATGTGAGTTACAAGCAGATCAATAAAGAAGAAACAAGGTAATAAGAGGTAAATAATTTTAACTGAGGTTTTATGAAAGCTGCCACCACTTCTGCCACCAGAGGTCCAAAAAATACTTCCTAGCATCTTTCCAGCTCAAATTTCTGGCCCTTAAATAATGGAAAATACATGTCAGTTACTAAGTCACGAATCAGAGTTACTAAGCATAAAACAGTCCTTGTGCCAGTATCAGCTGAGTCACATCTTTTTACATTTTCTCAAAGGTCCTGAGCTTAAAAGCATCAAACACAAACCGTCATTTGAGTCCTACACAAACATAGATAAGCAGAGATCTTTCTGTAGTAGTAGGGAATTCAGACAGCACTGAGGTGACTCATGAGTAAGAAGCCCATTAAACCAAAGACCAAAATATATGCCAGCTTATTCAGCATTTACAAGAGGATGCATCAGAAAATAAACTTCTGAGGACTAGGTTGGAAAGGGCACAGGTTCAATACTGCTGATCCAGCCACATCTTTTTTAGGCTCACTGAAAGAAGAGTAACTGAATAGTTTTCTTCAGAACAAACACAGCCTAGATTTAATTGTATACAAGCCATTAATGATGGGATTGTACTTCCTAACACTGATCACCAGCAACTTTTGAAACAGTAGTCCCATTGGCTTTGATCCATACATTTTCTTATCATGTCTTCCAAAAATATTCTGATTTTTACAGGATCCTTCATGCTGTGCACATCTGCACTTGAATACTTGATTACTTTATTTTGTTGTTGTCTGTCTGTATTTCTCCTTGATTCTTCTCAGATTTCCTCTACATGTAAGTACAAACAAAAGATGAATATCATATGGATTTCCTGTTAATAGTCTGTGGTAACAGCCCAGTAGACAGCCTCATCATCCTCAGGTTCCAAACCACTGAATTCTCTCTCCCGTGAAACTTAATTGTGTTTTAAACTTCTAGCAACTTATGACAGACAAGTATCAAATCAGGATATGCACATAATAAAGAAAGGGAGAAGGTAACTATGGTGAACTTTTTGGACACTGAATGCCTCTGATCTCGTGCAGTAGCTGCTACAACAGACACTTGACAATGAGAAATAATGCCAAAACATTAGTTCTCAGTATACTTAAAACTGTAGGCTTTCTTGTATCTTGTGATGCTGAGAGAAAAATACTAAATTTCAAATGAGAAAAACAAAACTTTGTTAAATTACAAGGACAGAATTCAAATTTAGAGTAGATTTACAATACTAATTAGTGGACAAAACAGCCAAAATGATCACTATGCCTCTTACAGACCAAAAAACAGCCCAAGTGATTTAAGCATAAAGTTTTCTCCCTTGTGACACAGAAGGCACATGCCCACTATCCCATTATCTGATTCACAGGTCTATGTTACTGAATTAATTAAGAAAAGAAGTCAGGGAAACACCACTGTTTTCCAGACTGAAAAGCATGAAATCACAGTACTTCCTGACGTGCACACAATTCCTCTTCTCAGTCACATTTTACAGCAAAAGCATCATCACTTCTAGGACGACTTTTTCAGAATCACTAATAAAATGAGTTGTGAAACAGTGGATAGTAATGGTAAATAAATCCAAAGGAATTTAGAAAAAAAAGGAAAAAGAGCCAGACTGTAGGGCAGGAAACAAAGGAAATCCAAACCCAATAGCCCAATTGTTTGATGCTGTAAATAAGCTGAAGATATAGTATACAGTTTCTTCCATCTAAACCAAGATTTGTTCCCAAATAAACAAGAAGTCAGGAATTGCTTGAGTACAGACTATTTGAGATAGCAAAGTATATTGTACAAATGGTTTGACTTCCAGGGGGTTAAGAGATAATAAGAAAAGTAGGAAATTAAATTATTACATAATTGTGGGACATTTCAATTTCAGAATTCACACCATTTTAAAACTGGGGACATGAAAAAATTTGAAGCATTTAGCATTTAGCAACATCTGCTAAATGCTCCTCTCAGACTATGTGCCTAGCTACAAACTGCTTTGAAGCTGCATTTTACAAAAGCACGTTCAACTGGAGCAGTCCTTTGTACATTTTTAATTGCTTTCACATCACTGGACATGCTTACAAGCAACCTTGCATTACACTGGAAGTAGGTGGAAAATACATCTTGGTTCTCCAGCATAAGCAATGATCCTTTACAGGTCTTAATTCCATTTCCAGTCTGACAGAATGCATGTTGGTTTTCACTCTGTCCATTACTGACCTTCTTAGGGTAACTCTGTGTAGGTTTCTGTTTGGTAAGCCAACAAGTACATTAGAACATCAACAAAAAGAGACTTAAGGGGCAGGTACTACTGAAAAATGTCTGCTGATATATCACTAGCAGATACACTGACACTACTGTTGCTCTTTTGCTTCTTCGAATTTTCATTCATTGTAAATTTTCATGAATGAATATGTTCAATTTTACCGTTACCAAATATGTCAGAGGTAGCTTAGACAGTTGTCTTACACTTTTACAGCAAATGCAGGCCTTTTGACTTATAAATGCTCATATTTAATTCATAATTTTTCTTTCTGTGAGCTAGGGCTACATCTGCCAACATTTTTTTAATGCAATTTCAGACATAACAAATTCAGAATGATGACTTGGATGTGATCTATACTGTACATGGGAAATGGCATTTGAGTCTATCAGGCATCCTTCCTCTGCACTTCCTTTTTCCTATCTACATGAAACCTCAGCAGATAAAAGCCTTATCATAACATCTTTATACAAAACAAGAGAATTAAATACACATATGAATCAAGAGTAAGAAGAAATAAACAAAACAAAAAGATGTTTTTTGTTCTGTAAAAAGTTGCCAGTGCAACTTGGAGAAACTTGCAAAGCATTTTATTTATAAATTATGTGGAGAAGATTTACAGTATGGATTTTCACAGATGTGCATGTGTGGAAGTGAGGTTCTCTAGCGAGCCACTGGGAAGATGGCCCCATGGACAGCACAGAGAACCTATCTGTGTTGGTATGAAAATCCAGATTTTCTGAATGGTCCTCCAGATGTACAGTTATTTTATAGAATCTTAGAATCCTTAGAGTTGGAAAGGACCTTTAAAGGTCATCTAGTCCAACTCCCCTGCAATGAACAGGGACACCCACAACTAGGTCAGGTTGCCCAGGGCCTGATCCAGCCTCCATTTTAAAGTCTCCAGAGAAGGGGCACCCACCATATCACTGAGCAACCTGTTCCAGTGCCGCACCATCCTCACCATAAAATTTTTTTTCCTTATATTTAACCTAAATCTATCCTCTTTGAGCTTGAAACATTTTGCCTTGTCCTATCTCCACAGTCTGTTCCCTTCTTTCCTGTAGCTCCCTTTTAGATACTGAAAGGCCACTCTCAGGTCACCTCACAGCCTTTTCCAGGCTGAACAGCCCAGTTCCCTCAGCCTGTTCTTATAGGAGTGCTGTTTCATCCCTTGGATCATTTTTGTGGCCCTTCTCTTCATGTTCTCCAATAGGTCCATGTCTCTCCTGTATTGAGGACTCCCCATCAGGATTCAGTACTCCAGGTGAAGCCTCACCAGTGCAGAGTATGGTCTAGTGGTCTAGTATTAAATGTGGAGGTTGGTGGCTCTGCCTGTGGCAGGAAGGTTGGAGCTTGATGATCCTTGAGGTCCCTTCCAGCCCAAGACATTCTATCATTCTATGATTCTATGAGGGGCAGGAGCACCTCTCTGATCTGCTGGCCACACTTCTTTTGATGTAGCCCAGGATATGGTTGACTTTCATGGAGTCATAGAATGGCTTGGGATGGAGGGGACCCCAAAGATCATCAATTTCCAACCCCCTGCCACAGGCACGGCTACCATCCTTCAGATCTGGTACTGGACCAGGCTGCCCATGGCCCCATCCAATCTGGTCCTGACCTCTAGGGATGGGGCATCCACAGCCTCTCTGGGCAGTGTGCTCCAGCTCCTCAGCACTCTCTCTGTAAAGAACTCTCTGCACCTTTCTGGGCTGTGAGGGCATACTGATGGCTCATGTCCAGCTTCCCATCCACCAGTACCAGCTCGGGTCTTTTTCAGGAGAGCTGTGCTCAATCCTATCACCCCCCCCAGACTGTATTTGTAATGGGGGTTGTCTCAACATAGCTGCAAGGTCTTCCATTTGAATTTGCTGATTGAAAATCTGTTTCTCATCAGCAGTTTAGGTGTATCTGTCCCACTGCAGGTATATTTTATACCTAGCAGAAAACCCACGGGCACAGAATTGTTTGCAGACTGGCAATGGAGATGTGACTTCTCTACTTGCTAGGGGTAGTGGTGCCTGGGATTAAATGGTATGGTCCATCTGGAGGATATTATTATCCCTTGCTTGGTCATGGATATAGTTCTTTTGGTTCCTGCATGCAGGAAGGTTTTGGTATGCAGCCCACATATCTGAATATAATAAGAAATGATTCTTTACTTATCTTTCATGTATTCAACAAAAAGTAAGTATTCAAGAATGACAGGATTGTCTTTCAAATTGTGAGGTTGTAAAAAACAAATAACCAATCTTTTCCTCACCTTTTCATTTTTGAACCTTTGGTGTCAAATTTATAACCTTATCTATCATCAGTGGGCCTTGAATTTTTAAATGTGAGGTCTGAGAATTTCACTGTGCTACTGTATGAGTTAGGTTTGTCCAAAAATACCTGGAATTACGCCAAGCAGTACATAATAGAAGTAAATAGATTTTTCATTGGTTTCATTGACAAAGTATGTGGCATCTAGAGCACATCTTCTTCTGAGACAGATGTCTAAAATAAATTATATTAGCTACACCCTGAGAGCATGTATTTCTGACCACTAAGGGTGTGAGACTGCAACTTTAGGTAAACTCATGTCTGCCATGGTAGACATAGCAGCCATCTGTGTTCTGGTGTGCTGAATCCAATCTGTTTATATCTTACACCGAAACTGTGCTTCTCATGAAAGCATGTTGGAAGAAATGTGCCCCTCATCTTAGAAAAAAACTGCAGCCAACTAGTTCAGCCATGGTGTTATGAAAGGGAATAAATGGGAGAATACTTTTTTGGAGATACCTCATTATTGATCCAGATTTGAAAACTTGGGCTACTTTTTATCCTCAGCTGAACGATCTGTGAATAAGTTTTTGGACACCCATGACGCCTGCAGCATTCTTTTTGTAATGCTAGAGATAGAAAATGAAGTGCCTCATCCTTGCTGGTCTCACAGTCTGGCTAAATTTAAATGGAGCTTTGCCCACAACCTGTTAATCTGCATATGTGCAGAAGGAAAAGATTTGAGGACAAACTATGCTTTAAAAGCAGAATCATCTCTCCAGGAAAACTAAGCATGGATAGCTGGACACTAAAGTGAATGGCAGAGAACTACATCATGTCTTTGCATGCAGCGAGGGAAGAATAGCATGTACGTTTTACTGGATTGATTGATATGGCTTGAAATACTGCATCTGTGAGTATGTGCCCTTTCTTTGCTGGAGTCAAACTGCCATTTGTTCTATCTGGTGTGGATTACAATACTTTTGCTTGTTTAAAAAACATTATTTCAAGACAGCAGTTCTTATTACGTTCATGTTAAAGTAATTTGATGTTATGTTGGCAAGGCTAATACTTCAGCTGTACAAAAATGCAGAGATGAGATCATGCCAAGAAATTGTCTTGAAAAGAAAAACAGATACAATTCTAAAACCACTGACTCAGTTTGCAGTGACAGACCAAAAGGCTAATGGGCATGATAAGTAAGGGTACTTAATAAAGAACTAATCTTCATTTTATCACTGTATAAAAACCTTGATGTGCACAAGCCTTGAGTAATATGTGCAGTTTGGTCTCCATATTTCAAGAACATAGCCGTGTTTGAAGAAACGAAAAGATTGGCAGCTAAAATGGCTTGGATTGAGCAGCACCCTTATTAGGAAAGACTAAGAAGGCTACAACTCTGCAGTTTTGACTTGAAAATGCTAAGGAGATTATGACTGTGCTTTATAAATCATGAAGATGGTGGATCAAGTGAATGCAGTATCTTTTACCAAATGCCATAATGACAGAACTGAGGGACATCTGTTGAAACTAACAGGATGCCAGTTGGGAACACAGTTAAAAAGCACTTTCTCACTCAGCTTGCAATATAGTTAGAAGGCTGTGGAGGAAAACTGTACTAGCAATTTCATAAAAGAGATTAGCCAAAAACTTTAGGCAACACATCTACACACAGGCAAGGATTCATATATAATAACCCTAACGCAACAGCAGAAGTTGAGTAGGTATTCAAATTCCCTCTTTTGATGAAGACAGATTAGGCTAGGGAGAACACTGATCAGCCCCAGTGACATCTGATCACCATAAACATCATCCTTAATTGACTGTAGAAAATAGTATTAATTTTCATTTCATTTCATAAAAATATGATTTTAACATACCACAAAGTAGAAAATAGCATGATGCTGACAAATAGTGTGAAGCTTAACTCAGTCAGGCTTCCTCATTAGGATAGACAATGGGAGAATAAATAAAAGCTTATACACCACCACAAACTTCTACTAACTTCATGATTTGGGGCCCATACTGCTTATGAAAGTCTATTATAATAAATTAAGTCAGCTATGAATTGCACCAAAGTCAGAATCTTGCAGGAAAGGTCATCTTTAGCTCATAGACTTTGTTCAGCATTTACCAGTCCTCCAGTTTTGCATATATACTATAGCATCCCCATGCGTAGCTTGCTTTTATCTGTCCAAATTGACCATATTTAACCTCTTTAGATACTAAAAGTGCAATTGAAAATCCAGCAAGGTCTCAATCCACTTTTCTTCCACAGTGGTTTCATAAGCCATGGTAATAACAAATAGGCAATATCATCAGTTACAACAGACAAACTCCTCCTGCAAACAAACATAATACTGGAGAGAAAAAAAATCATTCCTCTTGTGCAGGAATACAAAACCCTGATCTCTTCAACATCCTAACGGTGCACATGCTGCTAGTATAATTCACAGTAACATTTATATACTGTTCTCTGTCCTATAGACAAATACTCCTTCAGGAATATCCTGTCTTTGCTGTTGATCTTCACAAAACTGGGATTGCCAGTCTGAAAGTCAGTAATTACAGAAGCCCAATGCCAACCAAGTTGGGAGGGAGTGTTGATCTGCCAGAGGGTAGAAAGGCCCTGCAGAGGGACCTGTATAGACTGGATCAATTAGCCAAGGTAAACTGTATGAGTTTCAATAGGGCCAAGTGTCAGGTCCTGCATTTTGGTCACAACAACCCCAGGCAACCCTACAGTCTTGGGGAGGAGTTGCTGGCAAGCTGCCTGATGGAAAGGGATCTTGGTGTACTGATAGACTGATGGACTGATGCTGAGTATAAGCCAGAAGTGTGCTCAGGTGGCCAAGAAGGCTGACGGCATCCTGGCTTGTATCAGGAATGGTGTGGAGAGCAGGACTAGGGAAGTAATCCTGCCCCTGTACTCGGGGCAGTACAGTACCTGTACTGGTGAGGCCTCACCTCAAGTACCGTGTTCAGTTTTGGGCACCTCAATACAGAAAGGACATTGAGGTGCTGGAGCAGGTCCAAAGAAGGGCAACAAGACTTCTGTAGGACTTGGAGAGTATGCCCTACAAGGAGAAACCGAAGGAACTGTGGCTGTTTAGTATGGGGAAAAAGGAGGCTGAGGAAAGACCTTATTGCTCTCTTCCAATATCTGAAAGGATGCTTACAGCAAGAGTGGGGCTGGTATCTTCTCACTGGTGACAGGATGAGGGGAAATGGCCTCAAGTTGCACCAAGGGAAGTTTAGGTTGGATATCACAAAAAACTTCTGTACAGAAAGGGTTGTTAAGCACTGGAGTAGGCTCCCCAGTGAGGTGGTTGAGTCACCATCCCTGGATGTGTTTAAAAACCATTTGGATGTGGTGCTCAGGGACATGATTTAGCAGAGGGATTTTAGAATTAGGGTAGAATGGTTAGGTCATGGTTGGACTCAATGATCTTGAAGGTCTTTTCCAATCTGAGCAATTCTATAATTCTATGACTAATATCAACTTTATACTAGCAATAAGTAGATAGCAATAACTACGGATTTGAACTATTTGAGGCTAGACAGCATGATAGAATAACCCCCTCTTCATGTCAAAAGACTGGGATATGCCCATGGCAAGGTCTAATTTTGTGCCATGTTCAGGCTGGGAAGCCACTGTGGCTAGCTCAGGTCAGCACTGATGGATCTCATTATTCTGTGGTAGTTTCTTTGCCCCAGAAACAACACTGTCCACTGGTGTCAAGCCACAAGTATATTCTGATCTCCATTAGATAGAACTTTTATTGGAATCTCCAACATAAAGGTACAAGCAGGAAAAGCTCATTCAAAATGTTTTGTTCCATGTTGTAGCCTGAGAAGCTTCCTCCAACAACCTTCAGCAATTCCCAGTCTTCTAAACTTCCTGATATCACAGACAAACAGTGCTACCCACCCACTGAGTTAAATAAGACCATATATAATGTTCTGTAGATTACCACAAACTGAATCACCACATGCCTCTGCTCTGAGGGCGGAAGATAGGCTGGTATGTGCCCTTTGCAGATCAGGCAACCGTAAGATCCAAAAACCAGGAAAGCATGAATTAGCGTATGTTATAAAAAGTAAGGACAGAGAAAGGCTAACTCACAAAGTAAACAGATAATTACCAATCCAGAAGCAACAGGTATGTTGCAGAAAGAACTGTGGTAAAAGCTGACAATATTACTGATACTTCTTAGATCTTTTTACTAATTACCTATATAATGAAAAAGTAGAGAAGTTCTAATATCTGGTCAATATGCTTCTGTCCAGATCCCCTGGCTACTTAGTTGACTTGCTTGATTTTCTTAGGTTTTCAAAAACATATTTCAGTTCCTCCAAATGAATATTTATGCACAAAAAAAAATATCACCAAAGAAATCTAAGCAACAAAAAATAAAAAAACCCCAAACCTTAGAAAGTAAAATATGTGTTTTGGTGGAACACATGGTCATTCTACCCCTCCTACACTCTGCAGTGTTAAATAGTCAAGAAAACGCTGTTAAATACTTATCTAATACTGTCTCCTAAGGTTTTACATTAATGTGAATCTCCACACTATGTTGTTATTTCTTCTCAGGAGCAACAAGATAAATCCAACTTCTGCCACTGAGAAGTCTGTACCACCACTTACTGGTTTTAGACTGTTATTCAGGAATGTTCTCATTCCCAATTGCACTTCACAACTGCATCTTGAAGTCAGAAATCAGTGCTACTAAAGCCATATTAAATTATTAAGTAATTGTTCTTAAATGAATTATTATTATATCATTATTTTGCATAAAAGCAACCGCCTACATTTACTTCCGTCATTACGGTGCTCAGTGAAGTTTCCCCTGGTGTCTTAGATGCATGTTTGTCAGTAGACCCTGCAGTGGAACATCAGCACAGCCTCCTTGGAGCAGGCTGGTGTACCCACTAATAGTGGGTGATACCCTCTGGATGCTTTTAAATATTAATACCGAAAAGTATATGTTTTTACCATATACAGTAATGTTCTTCTCTTGCTCTGGATAGAGGGTCAATATGATTTCAGGGAAATGAGAATAGAGAATTCTCTTTCATCCATCCTCTCTCCGGTTTACAGGCATGTTGGGAGCCTGGATTCTGTTCTTCAGGGGAGCATTTTTCAAATGGGATACTGCCATGTATGAATATCCCAGAATCATTTCTCTCAAACCATTCCAAGATGGATATTCATAGTACAACACTGCTACTCATTCCTATGCTCCAAAAAAACCGCTGCAATTTTTATTTCTTTTTGCAGTCTTCCATTTCTCCTTATCCTGGTTCCTCCTGCTATGCTAGCAGATAAGGAGAATTATGTGCTGGAGCCCTCCTTGCCTCCCACCCTGAATGTCCACCAGCATTGCTGCCTTTATCACACTAACTGCACCTAAGCATTTTATTTTAATATTATGGTGATACTGTTACAATTTTATTGGTATTCTGTCCTATCACACACTGGGAATGGCACGATACACAGAACTAAACTCATAGACTCTCAGGTCTGGTGATCAGAAACCCCAGGCTGAAGCCAGCAAGTGGCTGGAGACCACTACTGTGCAGCCCACCAGCTGGCTCTTCACAAGGAGGCTCTGGAGGGGCTACTGGCTCCCTCCCTCCTTCCCCACCTGCTCCTCCTCCAGTCCTCCACGCAGGCAGGCCCTGCCTGGCTCAGTCGCATGCCACCAGAGAACACTATGTACCTCATCCAGTCAGATTCAAGGATCTCCCTCTCAGACACGTCCTGACCTCAGGTAATGTTTCCAAATGGCAGGGTAGGAAATGACGCTCAATTAACAGTTAGTAGAAAATGGATTCTCACCCACCAGATCAATGCGCTAGCTAAAGGCGTTGGCAAAAAAGGACACGGGCAGCTATTTCAGACAGTACCTGGTGGTCATACTAGCTTGCACATACAGCACAAGAGACTTTTCTTTTTCCTTTTGAAAGAATTTTGTTTTTCTTTCCCTGCACAACTCAATAGAAGCAGTCAGCAGTCAAAAAAAGATGTAATTGAAAGGAAGATAAGTTAATCAGGAAGATAGTGATTCATTTGCATTATATTTACGTAATAATTATGGTACGTAGAGTTTAGCTCACTACCTTGGATACACACAGTTTATTGTGACACTTCCAGACACAATTGTTTTATGTGGTGGCACAGCGTAACGCTTTAGTCATATCCAGTTCACTGACATTTTATTATTACTTTACTACATTTTAATAAAGATAAGGAAACACTTTTTATTGCAGTTGCTTCAGCAGAACACTTCCTTAGCAGTTTTTGAGAACAACTGGGAGCATTCTTTAGCTGGAGTACTACAGTTGCTTCATTTTCTTTTGCTGAAACACATTTTCAGTTAAAAAACAGCTTGGAAAAAGTTACCAGCTTTAACAACAGTACTGGAATGATTTAATTTCAGGACTCTCTGAAATATAATGCTCTAAGAGCTAATTTTAAAATATGTTAACTTAGTATATTTGCTCAGAAAGGAATGTAGTTACTGTTCTATCCCACAGTAACACATGGGACACATGTCTAAACAAAGGCTGTATTTTAAAATATTGTTTTGTAGCAGTTATGAAGTAATGAACAATTAGTCTGCTATTTTTTTACAAAAATGACAATGACTTTATTAAAAAAAAAGGTCAAGAAAAAAAAATGTGGGAGATACTGAAAGAGAAAATTGAATTTATTTTATATATATTTTATATGATGGGGAATACCTATAACCAAAAATCATAAAACCAGGACATACCTCATAAAAAATTGTCCTGTCTGCCCTTGCTAAGCTATGCAAAGCATAAAGTCCCTCAAGAAAATCTCCTTAAAGACAATTGGTAACTGAAACCAATAGCAAGAAAATCACACACACAGATCACTATTACAATCTGCTTTACTCCACCGAGCCTCTGTGCAGAGAGTGCAGGGAAATGTGTGAGCCATAACACAGCACAGTTTCTCACTCATGCCACTGTCTCCTCCCAGGACACTTATCTTTACCAGTTGGTCTATTTATGCAGCAAAATGACATGTAAGGTTCTCAAAATAGCTCATGCAAACTATAGCTTAGTTCTGCTTTCCAGCCTCCAGAACTGCAAGCTGACTATAATAACTTTGCTGCTGAAGATTACCGAAGATTTTTAGAAAGTGTTTGTAAAGTGCAAGGTCTGAACCTGATTACTAAATGGGAAAAACCTACACAAAACTCTTCTCATTAAAAAATACTACGCATGCAGTATTGTACAAAGAAACTACTTTTTTTTTTTTTTTTTTTCTTACTATTAACTGTGAAATAGCTGAACAACTTTGATAACCGTGCAAAATCTATCAGATCAAAATCAAACCCTGTGAATTTCCTGGGGCAGGTCTGTGTCCCCATATTAGGAAAGGAAACTTGAAAGAAAAAAAGCCAAACACGTTACCACATTGCCTCGACAGTCCTTAAGGAGCTGGTAGACCGGGATCTTGGCTTCATAACAATGCTCATTTTGGAAAAATTCCTCCACTCTTTCTAGCATTCAAACATCAGTTGTCCTTATAATGCTCCAAGTACTCCATTTCAAAGAGTTTTTTAAAATCCTCTTCTTAAAAATCCTTCACATGCTTTTCCTGTAATAATCCCGGCTCCAGAGGAAGAATTCTGACACGCTGCAACTCCTTCCTTTTTCACACTGAATTTACTCTAGCACTGTGCTGTTCGGAAATGACAGTGCTTTTCTCTTCTGCCTTGTATTGCCCTGGGAGGAACTAGTCTATTTTGAATCTATTCTCCCTGTAGGTCACATGGGAAACAAGGCAGCTGAAAAGAGTCTCTATCTCTTTCTTGCAGGCTGATAACAACAGGTTTAAAGGTCAATCACATTCAAAAAAAAAAAAAAGAAAAAAAAAAAAACAATGTTGATGGACAAAGAACGAAAGGAAAAGACGAATGTAAGGTACAGTAATGCTTGTGAGCTTGCAGGGAATTTCCATTTGGAGACTTGCTAGATAAATTAATCTCTGTGGAGTAAAGAAAGAAACAAAGATCTTCCATTCCAAGTTAACTAAAAGTCTTACCTAAAAGTATAATTCTTCCCTTTCTTTTCCTGCTAACCCTTGCCTCTACTATATACTGTGTTAAGTACTGTTGTTTAACTTCACAAACCAGAAAGCATTCTGTCTCTGAAAGAAATTCAAAACACTGGGGGGGAAGTTCAGTAAAAATAAAATTCCTTCGTGACTGTTAAAGTCAAACACTCATACAAACAGCTACTGTTAATAACTGGTGAAGGACAAAACAGCCTGGTTGAAGAACTCTCTCCTGTACTGCAGAAAGAGATATTTTCCTGTTATAGTAAGTACATTAATAGTTATGCATTACAAATGGCCAAGCTTGCATTTTTAATATCTAGACAAAAACTTACCATAGAGGCTTGAGAGTTACTTCCTTAGAGGAAATATTATTGTAATTTGACAATTTCAGTGGTAAAAGAGAAAAAATGAACATGCAGAGAACTAAGCAGTGAGCAGACAAAATATACATTTTGAATTTCCTTTATTTTATGTTATATGTATATTTTTTAATTGAAAGAGCGGAGTTATTGTTCAACAAGTGGTTACATGCATAATAGCCATTCCTTTGTAAAGTGTTAAGAAGTTCTGAAGAGTATTACTTTCTACAGTAGTGCAGCTTGATTAATAATGAAAGAAAGCAGTAAAAATTTCACTCTGAAAATGTACATAGACTTGACAAATAGAAGGAAAACATGATGAACAGGTCCTGCACTAACATTTCAAACCATTCATCAAACAAAAATGTGTGTAAAATGTGTAAAGCTCTCTGGAACCTTTGCACTTTCTAGCAGTACAATAAAATGCATTTACAAACTACACTGTATATCAACAGGAAAGATCCTAACTGCCCTGGAGGCTTGTGCTAGTCATCTGCACATAAAGTGCTCCACAGCAGCAGAAGGAATGTTAATAAGGTTTCATGCTAAGCACTCTGTTCTTCATGTTTTTTGGCATCCATCTTTCAAATACTATCTACTGGTTAACACAGGAGCTTTTGTAAGAGTTCGGCAGAATCATAAAAGTTAACCTCAAAGGGTGGAAAAAGCATCTGTGATAAATTTAGCTCAAAGGGTCACACAGTCAGGGGACCTTTAATAACAGTTGGGTCTGTCACTGTGTGCACATGTCTGTGACAATGGACTCAAATTCTGGCACTATGTTGTGAAACTTTTTTATTCTGTAAACAGATGGAATGGATCAGAAAGAAAAAGAGAATTGGTATGACATTGGGGTTCTGGGCTATTACAACATATATGTCATTTTGCAGCTTTTTTTTTTTTTTTTTTTTTTTTTTAAGCTCATCTGGTTGTTTATTGTTGAAAAATATCAACATGATTCCCATATCAACAAAAGAACACATGCAAGACAAAGAGATCTGTACACTAAATGGTTTCACAGTAGCATAAAGGAATGGAATATTCAGGGATAATTTCTGCTGCACCATGCATTAGGTATCACAGGATCCTTTCTTTTGTCAGAAGTGTCTCACTGCTGCCTCCTACTTACAGTTAATACAAATATAACTACTAGTACACTGCAGCATATTTATACACTAATTATTACTATACTACAATAAACTAACTGTAGCTATGTATTAAGTATATACTGCTCATGCTTTTCAGTTCAGTTTCAGGTTCAAAAATATCTGATCATCAGTGGAGATAAAACACTAAAAAACAACTAATATGATTTTTTTTTTTTTTTTTTTTTTTGCTCCTTTCATTAGTTCTGTAGAAATAAACTTCAGTCCTCCAGTGCCTGTCAACTTCAGAACAGAAGCCATAATATATAGTACTATCGTACTGCGAATATATTCCAAGCAGTCAAATCAGAGCCTGTTCTCAGCATGGATTTCCTGAAAAACAAATTTCTGTAGAAGGGAGAACTCATGGTCCTTGAGTGCTCGTGTCTTTCCAGGTCCATTTGTGAAAAAAGTTATTTGCAAGGAACTCAGCATTTAATAGAGTGAGAAAGAGAAAATTTTCTAGAGAGGTTTCCAGGGGAACTTTTAGAACAAATTCAGCAAAATATGAGCAAAAGCTTATAATTCATATAAAAAGCCTGTGTTAACATTAATATAAATGGTGATTATGTAAATGATTTAAACAGAGGAGAAAGATGGTGGATCATTTATTTTAGGTCCAAGGCTTTGCTATGGGGTCAAATAACATAATTTTTCAAATTGTGAGAGACTGAGAGAAATAAAGGAAGTAAAGAGATATACAGCCATTCCAGTCTGATAGCAGTGGAAAATTCATTACGGAAGTAATGAATTAATTTTTTTTTTTTTTTAATAGTAAGAAGACATCAGCAGAAGTAAATGAAACTTTTCAAAGATATGAGAAATCTCAGTGTCAGATCCACTTCATTGTAAAGGCTGAGACAATTCTCGGCAGATGGAAAAATCTGTGTTCATTGCAGGCATTCTTTCTTTCCCAGACAATATTTTTTAAGTAAGAGCTATTGCATTTTATGATATTAAATCCAAAAATCCAAGATTAAAATTATTTTAAAGAAGAGAATTGTGTAAGTGTATTCACTATCATACACTTGTTTATTAGCAGATGTGCACAGTTTTAGAGATGTATATATAAGATATGTAATGTTCGTTAACACAAGCACATATTTTAGACAAACAGACATTTTAGCATTGGATTTGTACACAGAATTCTGTAGTATTAAAATTAATAAAAAAGTATTTCTTTTACTACTTGGAATCCTTTTTTAGGGTGACAGAGATAAAAAAAAAGAGGAAAAAAAAACTGGACTAAGCTCTTGTTAGAATGCCATCACAATTAATACAAGCATTCACTGCATAATGAAAACAAGGAAAAAGTATTGTCAGATAAAGAGAATACCAAAAGTTGAAGCTGTTAAGTCCTGCTACATATGCTAACAGTAAAAGCAACAGTCTTTATTATCTGTGTTTATCTGGTGACTGATATTTTGACTATAGTCAGTGTCTACAGAAGAAAAGATAGAGAAATAATTAAGACATTGATAATAAAATGTGTGCAGGATTCAAGTCACTTTGAGGATGCTTGCTTCTTAATTCTCATTCTGAAATTAATAACTAAAAACCAGTGTTAAATTACACAAAATTGAAAATTAACGTAGGTTGGAAAAAACATGGCTTAGGGAATGAGACACAGGTTGAATTGTTTTGTTCTGTGTTTGGGAACATTTTTGTCTGGAGAATCTTTCTTAACCACTCTGAGTTTAGGCTTTCTTGTTTGCTGCTTAACAAGCATCCAGACACCAAAGCACTGAAAGAATGCTGCAGGTGCCAGGTTATTGTCATTTTTGTATACAACTTGAAGAAACAGACAATTCTCCTTATTAAGACAAAACAAATACCCCCTGTAGTTTGGTAAGACTTGAGTTTAGCACTGTAGTTAAACCTGCAACGACTGATACCATTTTCCTGGTTGTGAAAAATTCTGGTGTATCTAATATATATACATTGTCTGAGGAGACTTAGGGACATTGTCAGTGTGTTAGGAAAAAAAGAATCCTGGAAGACTAAAATAAAATCTCATCATGTAAATAGTGACTGGGCTTGTAAATATGTTATTTGGAATGCACATCAGCCAAGTAAAGTTGGCTAATGACACACCTTTACTTGTTGATGTGGAGCCTTGGTTTCCTCATGATACTACTTCAGATAGGATAATTGTAGTTCCTCTAAAACCTGGAACTAAACTCTTTCACTCAGTGCCACACTGAATTTTGTTCAACTGCTCTTGCAGCTAGTCTTGGACATACTTTCTATCCTTCCTTTCTTTTCCTCATATCTACATGAAATAGCTTTCAGTATGCAAACAGGTATTGAGACCTGAAATTAACCGTTCCAATATCTAGGAGCATTTATTTCACAACAGCAAAACAATTCCTCACTAACTATACTAGTCAGTTTTGCTAACTGTGAGTTGTGCATTTCATCCTAGTTAATTCGCAGCACTAGGTTATCCTCTTATATTCTGAATGGCAGTACAAGATTGAAGGACAGAAAAGATGAGCAAGATGTTCTTATATTACCTGTACTTGGGTGGGTTTGAGAAAGAGTAATGAAAGTATTGGTTCAGAAAAGCACTTATAAGAATTAGCCATAGAATTAGAAAAGGAAACTTTTGACATTTCAGAATTGTTACTGCTCAACATAACAAATGATTTCAAAAATACTCTTTTGTAGGGTGTTGACAGAATGCCAGAAGATTAAACTCTGCTGTTCATTTCTAAGGAACATCATATTCCTTCCAGACAGAAGCTAACACATTGAAGAGGAAGGAGCTATATATCATTGTCTATTAAAAACAACTGAAAAATATGTTAATATTCACAACTAGGTACCCTTAAGAATGAAAAAATAAAACAACAAAACAACTGATGTGCTCTAGGTGGCCCCACTCTGGGTGTCCATTCTTGCTGAGCAGGTGGTTGGACCAGATGACCTCCAGAGTTCCCTTCCAATCTTAAACATTCTGTGACTCCATGAAAAAGACAAACCCAAGGGCATAGAAAAAATATAGTCAGTAACATTTCCCTCCGATATTCTCTTACACTTAGCTGCCTAGATCAAACTACCTGATTTATGAATAAATACATCTTATTTGCTCAGTGATTACAGAGTAAATAAATTTACTACATGTTCTACCAGGGCTTACCCACACTCAAGCAGTTAAAACTCCACACACTGCAAAGAAGACCAGAAATGAGGCCTGTGGCACTCTGCCATGATACCTTTTCATAGACTCATAGAATCATTAGGGCTGGAAAAGGCCACTAAGATAATCTAGTCCTACAGTCAACCCATCACCGCCACGCCCACTAATCATGTCTCTAAGCACCATGTGTATGTTTCTTAAACAGGAACAGTGACTTCACCACTTCTCTGGGCAGCCAGAAGTTTCTCACAATATCCAACCTGAACCTCCCCTGGTGCAACATTCCCTTTAGTCTATTGCTAATTACATGAAACAAGAGGCTGACCCCCATCTCGCCTCAACGTCCTTTCATACAGCTGTAGAGAGCAATAATATCTCCCTTGAGCCTTCATTTCTAGAGACTGAATAATCTCAGTTCTCTCAGCTGCTCCTCCTAAGACTTGTTCTCCAGACCTCTCACCAGCTTAGCTCTCCTTCTCTGGACATGTTCCAGGGCTTCCATGTTTTTTGTGTAGTGAAGAGCCTCATGCAGTGAAGAAACTGGATGTGGTTCTGGGCAGCCTGGTCTAGTGGTTGGCAACACTGCCTGTGGCATGAGGGTTGAAACTAGATGATCTTTGAGGTCCAGGTTCTTAACAACCCACGCCATTCTATTATTCTGTGATTCTACAAAGAGCTCCAATCTGACACAGTATTTGAGGTGCAATTTCATCAGAGCTGAGTACACCTCCCCGCTCCTGCTGACAACACTATTTCTGATACAAGCCAGGAGGCCATGGGTGTTCTTGGCCTCCTGGGGACACTGCTGGCTTATGGTCAGCTGGGAATCAATCAACACTCCCAGATCCTTTTGCTCCATGCAGCTTAACAGCCACCTCACCCCAAGCATTTGGGACCTGGAATTTGGTCTTGTTAAATCAAATATGTGGTTCAATAACTTGGTTTTGGATATTCAGATGCAGTATCCACTAAAAACTGTGTGGTGTTGCTGCCTGTGCTGTGCCATGAACAGCAGTTGAGGCTTGCATTGTGGAGAGGACTTACAGTCTCTCACTTCCCAATGTAGCAGAAGCCAGGTTCCTGATCAGCTAGAGTGAAAATACATCCCTCCATCATTCTGCCTTTATTTTAGCTAAATTCTCATTTAATTCATTCTGTGATGTATTTGGAGATTAATAATTTCTTACTAACTGATTATAATGGATCAGTTAGGTTCAGTTGCAGAACAAAGAAGCTTAACACTGTTAATCTAAGTACCTGTGTGAAGCTTCTTTTGCTAGAAATTAAAAAAAAAAAAAATTGGTATCATTTTTAGGAATAAAAAAAAATATTTTTTCTGACTCTACTTTCTAGGAAAATATTGTGAGTTCATGAACCAACACTATTATCTATGGCTGTGGGCTATGGTTTGGTCAAATTTTAAGGCTGGAAGCTAACTGCAAACATTGGATTAACAATGGAAAACAGTCAGTAAACTATAACTAAATACTAGACCACAGGAAGACTTTGGACTTGAGCTGAACTAAGGCTCCCTAATATATTAGGCTTTTTTTTCTTCTATTTAAATAAGACATACACACATGAACAGATATTCAAACTCTATATAACTATAAAAACGTAGTTTGCATTATAAAAATACAGTCATGTCAGCTTTAAATGGACATATTGCAATAATTACAGAGGTAATTATGCTTTTAGAGGTAAAATCTATTGATGTTTCCATCATACCTTCTGTTTTTCAAGGGTTCATAGCTCATTAGCAACTATTTGCTAGACACAGACTTGGATTACAGCGTCTTAGCCAAACAGCTGCTTAAAAAATAAGCATAGGTTGCTTAAACTTGTCAGTGCAGAATTAACCAGTAGCTGAGTTTTCCAAGTCAAATACATCAATCTTTTTGGATAAAAAGAAATGGTAAAGACTAACTTTTTTTCTTTTCTTTTTTTTTCCTTTTGGTAAATTATGCAGGGACTACTCATCATGGTCAGAGACTATAGTAAGAATTGTATTCCCTCTACAAAAATTTCATAATTTGTGCTGATCTTGGACAAAGTTACTGCTAAGTAAGAATAATAAACAAATAATATTTTGTAGGATTAACTTCACTCCTTTTTAGAAGAATGGGGTAGTTTTTTGCTACTATCATTCAAATACCTAGGGAGATACATCTGGGAGACACTTAGGGATACCACCATTTCAAGAAGATATCATAGTTTTATTTCAAGAGTACAAAATATACCATGATTTCAAGAAGACAAAACTTATATATATAACTTCAAAATTTACAGATGCACCTAAGTTTTACACATGGTAGCAAATCTTTTATTATCAAGGCACTTCTGAAGATAATTTATCTTGTGCAGAACAAAAAAATCTACCACTAACAACAAAACTGCATTCCCCTACCACACATATTCTAAAGTGAATTTGTTCCCATAATGCTTTCGTCTTGTTGCAAGCTGTGAAGATTTCAATTAACACAATCAAAAAGTCTTCTTGAAAGCAAATTTAAGCTGCATGTATTTACATCTGCACAGTTTTCTAAAAGAGAGGAAAGTGGTTTTCTTCACTATAGTCTATAATCCACAGGTACTGTACAATGACCTGTATGAGACAGACATGGATAGCACTCTTTTTTGATTGAATGACATAAAGTCATAGAACCATAAAAGGGACAACATTATACATCTTTCAGAAAAATGTGAGGAAGTTAAATTAAATAACTCACTATGTCATTAAAGTTTTCTTGAAGAGGAACTACACCTCCTGGTCATTTTTTGTTTCCACTGAAACATTAATCCAAAATATCCACTGAAATCTGTATAAAATTCTCTAATCACATTTATTGTCTATTTTTACAGGTATGGAAAGCTCCAAGGACTTAATCTAGTTGCTGTAGTGAGCGACAACAAAAAGATTAACTTCATGCATTTTATATAAGCACTCAGAACACGGAGACTTGCTTCATTTTTAATACAAAATTCTTAAACTCAGAATTGTGATTAAAGTAGTAATGTGTTTTAAAAATGTGGCAACTTGTAAGACAACATTCTATGAGCACAAATTCAGAGTATGTTTTTTCTCATGAATTATTCTCTGAGATACAATGAGATGCACCAAGAAAGGAATGTTCTCACTCGCCTCGAGTTGTCAGAAGGTTTGGTTCATGGTTTCTGCTGGTCAGTTAAGTTCTGTTTATAGACAGCTCTGAAAGGTACTTTCAGGGACAGGCAATTTCCATGATTTAGACATCTATTTTAAGACAGAGTGAACTGCTCCTCACAGCTCTCTATCTGTTTGTGGCCTACAAGGGATACCTGCCTAAGCCACTGGAAACCTCAATTATGAGTGATTTGGAATGTGCATGATAAAATTCTTAAAAACGGTAAAAAAATATCACATGACTTTCTTACATGCAGCATTTTAACTGAAAGTAGACAGGATTTAATTTTTGCTTTCACAGAAATGTAGATTTTGGAGTATTTTAACATTTGGCCTAATCTTTCTGCATTTGGAAGAAGTGAGTGAGGAGCAATGTCAAGACAGTGGCACCTTCTCCCCTTTGGGTCCTGCTTCCCAGAGTAGAAGTAAAGTGATGAAAAGGAATATATGTATCTGGTATGTCACCTATGCATAGCACTCAATCTTACTAAAGACTGAACTCTCCTGAATACACTGACATCTAGAATCCTAATTTTCCTTCCATTTTAGTGCAAATTTGTTAGTCTTGTCTGAACTCTGTTCCACTTTTCTGAGTTATTTTTCCCCCCTTAAACAACTTATCAGGCATAAACAGAGCACCCTGGAAAATAAGTATCAAAAATTGTCAGCAGCAGTGGCAGAGTTGCCTGTAGCCAAAAACTTAATGCTGTGCATATATGCTCCACAGAAATTGGATGCAAGTATTTCAGCATCACTTCACTGGACACTGGTTTAACAATGTGCACCTTTCCTCTTTGTCTAGAAGGGCAAATAAAACAGAATAAAACAGATGCCTCATGTGTCATCAAATTCTTGAAAATCTATTATAGCTCAGTACATTAAATAGCTTTTTTTTCATACAAGCGTGTTTATATGTGGAAAAGCAATTCTGAAATCAACACACTTTTACATGATACTTAGCTAGTGTTTTCCTTTCACATATTTTAATAATTACTCTCTACTACAGCAAATGATTCTTCTCTCTTTTCTTGATGCAATCCTCTAGCAGTTGATTTGCAGAGCTATCTCTATTTTTAACCACTGAATCTGATCCAGCTGACTTCCTAATAGTCATTTGCTGGTGTGTTAAATGCAAAAAAACAATTGCTATTCTATCAAGAGGAGAGGCACCCGGTCTTTTTCCTTCTTAATATGTTTTTTAAATAAGGCTTGCAACTCATCAAACTTAAAACACCAAATTTTCTAAAAATATTTTACAACTGCAAAGGGAAGTGTTACCTGCTCATTTCCCTTTTGTGATGAATATGTCTGAAAGACCATTATTCTACTGAAGATTATGTTAAATGACAACCAATAATATTTCAAACCAATTAAGGGTCCTGGACTTCTTTTCTTTCAAAAGAGTACTTCTAAGAGAATATGGTTAACCAAGTAGCTCATTTCTTTTTTAATTTGTACTTTCTCAGAAACAAACAAAGAAAAACTAAATATTAAATTATCATTTCAAGGAAAATTCATGACACTTATATCTCTATTCCTTTATAAATTAAAAAACACATTTAAAGTAGCTTTTCCTCAAGGTATTTTTTTTTTGTAAAAATATGCTCTTTCCAACAAAATAAATTGTTGTGGTTGATTTTTTTTGAAAGCTTATCTTTACAGATTCTTCTAAAGAACAGTTACATGATCACAATTGTTACTCAGTATAAAATCATTAATTATCATAACTGATAACTGGAAACCACAACCATTTAAAATAGTTATCAGTTTTGTCCTTAAAATTTTTACAATTTGCTTGTAATAAACTTCAAAGATTCTCAGTATTTTTAATTTGCTCTTACATCAAACAGTGCTTCAAATGACCTCCTCCTGGTCAAATCTTATTTTCATTCTCCTTGAGCTCCGACATATTTTAAAGCCAGAAATGAATCCCTGATTCTAAAAATTCTTTCACACTCAGCATCCTCTCCTCTCATATTTCTACTTGCAGTCTCAATGAAATCTTGCTTTCTTCTCTCAGTTTTACCTTACATCTCCTTCTGAGATAATTCCTTAGCCCTGTTCTCTCTTATCCATTACTATAAAAATATTTTTAATTGTTTTTTATTAAAGGAGTCATTAAGCAGCATTCTTACCTCACTTCATCAACTGCATTTCTGCCATTATTTTTGATAACTCCTTACAAGCAGATGAGATTCAAATGAGCATTACTTCATTTTTTTAAGTCACATGGATACCACTTTCGTTTGTTTATGACATCCTACAATAATTTTAGCTTTGATCCTCTGTTTTGGCCTAGCCAAAATATACCCAAACATCCTCACTTCCACTGGATAATATTTCCAAGAATCAGTCTTCCCAGATTTGTCAAACAAACTCTCACCACCTCCTCCCAGCCGGACTTGTCTGGAATCCCCACTTCCAAGGCAAAAACTGCCACTTCTTCCTGACCTGCGGCTTCAGCAGTATAATAGCATCTGCATGTCCCTAAGTTCTTCCTCCTTTTCTCCTACATGGTACTTTTTCTATTTAATTTTCATTTTCTTTCCCTGAAGTCGTTTACATTTTTCTATTCTAATACTTTGCCTTACAACTGGCATTATTCTGATAATAGAAGGTTCAGCTCCCTTTTTTGTTGTTGTTGTTCTTTTCTCAAGCACTTCTTTGTGTTTTTCATGCAAATTCTGTGTGCAGGGAAAAAGTCTCTATGAAATTTCATAACCCCTTTAAACTTCTCTTATAAAAGATCTCCTCAAAAATGTTTTTCCTTCAGTTCTCCATTTGACCTTCAAACGAAAATTAAAAAATAAAGCATACTGAAATGCAAAAATCATCATACATTTTTATTTTCTTCTAATTGCCACTCTAAATTATACACAAAACTACTTTAAAAAGAAACTTCTCTAAATATATATATATCAGCTTACATGAAAATAATTTACAGAATTTTTTGCAAATATTTAATTAAAATTCTTCAATAGTGAATGGCTTTTTTTTTTTTTTCCCTTTGATGTTCTAAGCCTAATGAAGTCAAGCTATTTTCTTCGGTTTTAAGCAATCTGAATTTTTTAATGTTGTATGTCAGTTTTCTACCATTCATCTTCATGTTCAGTTCAGTCAGTATGATTTCACATGTACCCTGGAAAACATTTTTCACTGTAAGTTTGCCAGTATTATTACTAAGTATCTCTATTTTTTAAAATCACTTTGTTTAACATTTAACTACTTTGTATATTAACGATCTAACTAAACAGGCAAAGATGAGCCAAAATAAATGGAAGTCAAAGAGCCAATTTCTGAAAATTTCTCCCTACGCTTCAGGCTAATACACTAGAGTAAGAGCAGTGTGCTACGCAAGACTCTTCATGAGCTTGAAAGCATGCCAAATGATGAATATTATGTAGATTTGTATTTATAGCATGCTTGGCTTCTGTATAGTAAGGTTAGAAATATTCAACACTGAACAGTGCCCTACAGTTATACTGCATTGCCTATTTATCTTGTCCTTCAGAATTTTTCCTTTTGGAGAGGAAAAATTCGGTAGAAATTTGGTATTCGAAATAAAAATGGAAAGCAGAAACAACAAAACTTAGCTTTCCATATCACCTCGTAAGGATTGAAGATTAAATGCAGGGTTTGACGGTAATATGTTTACAAGACTTGAATTTTTACAACATTGATTAGATAACTTTGCACTGGTTCAAAGAGGGAAGGAACTCAAACAGTACTGCTTTTAAGCACCTATTGCTTTAAAATGTACAGACGCAAGGGACGTGAGGAGCAAACAATTGCTGTTTTCGTCATATGAGTCAATATCCCAGGGAGTGTCAACACTTGCAGGTCATTTTGGTAACCTGCACAATAAAACATTTAAATATGTAAATTAAGTTCCCAGCAACATTACTGAAATTGTATTTCTTTCATTTCAAAATATCTTCTTTATAGCATCTTTAGTTTTTTGTTTATTTGGTTGCTTGTTTTTTGCTCTACTTTTGATTAAATTTTGTTGAAGGAGTTACTAGCACATATTTTTTACAGTTACATGTCAGCAAGAGCTACGACCAAAACTATGTCCTGATATGGCAGTCACCATGTGAGTGTTCTTTAGAAAAAGAAGTGAAATAAATTCTGCAGTCAAAGTGTCTGTGAGAGACACAGAGCTAATACGGAAGCTTAAAAATATTATGAATACAAAAGCTCATAAAAGAAACTTTTTGTGTGGCAGCAGTACTAGCCTGCCTTCTTTGTGTACAAAACAGGTAGATATTTTCTGTAAAGTTTTACTTAGAAAATCACATAAAGCTATTTGGTGACTTAAATCTAAATCTGCATCAAGGTGCTTGTTGCTACTGGCAGTGTGGGGCAGCTATGCCTGGCTATTAAACAAATTACAGTTATTTACCATACAAATAATTTGAAGGTAATCTATATTCAGAAAAGGTGAGCATATATCTGAAATGTGTAAGTTGCATCCACGTGGATAACTCAGTGGGACAGACTGTCAGTACCAGGGACCCTAACACTGCTCCAAAAGAGCAGTGAAAATCTTGTTTTGCTGAAAAGAGGTATAATGGGTTGAAAGGTTCTAGGTAGCTGGGAAGCTATTTAATTCCTAGTAATGGGAGAAATAAAATAATTGAGCTGTAGCAGTATAATGTATAATTTTCTAATCACTGATTAGACAGTGTTCAGATATCACTGCATCACTTCTTTCATCTGAATGCCTTTTTCCCTCCTTAACAGTTTTTTCTTCCCCAATCCCTTTGACCCATATTTTCCTATAATATAGCCAGAGCAAATACGGAGATTAAAGTTGTAAAAGTTAATTCTTAGACTCCTCTTAACTTTCTGTAGTTATTCATTTCTTAATTTGCAGTTCTGAGTCTGCAGGTGCTACCATGCAACTCAACATTTGCAGATGAAAAATGACATCAGAATATTTTTAATTTTAAATTAAAAGTATATTGACAAAGATGAAGTAAGTCACAAGATTATTTTCATTACACAAAATTATCACAGCATTTTCTTTATCTATCTGCCAAGTAAGGAAATTTTTCCATAAATTATGGTCTCTACAATGCCTTACTCCATTAACTGTAAATCAAATTGCAGTAATATTATGTATACACAGAGACAGAACAAACAGAAAGTGGGTAACTAAAGCAAGCAATTTGGTAGCCAGGAATATAATCTAGAAACAAAGCAAAATTCTGTAATTACTTCAATTAAAAAACAGGAACAGATAATAAATATAATGAAAGACAGTTATTTAGGTTGTAACTAAAAATATTGAATATGAAAATGCTCTTAAACTACAGATGTAAAAAGTCTAAAGAAAAAATAATCAAAAAATCCCTTTTTTAAGTATATAGAGAGACATAAAGTTACTGTCAGTATATTATAATTTCACTTCCTTAAGCTGTCAGCTATAAAGGCAAAAATGAAGATGCTGCACCAAATTCAGGGTAAGATCTGTAAGACATCAAAGGTAGATGCTCTCGAGTGCTTTACATCATTGCCACAAACTGCTTATGCTATTACACAAAAAAGATATTTTGAGGGAGGTGACTCTGTACACGCAGAAAGCTGATACGAAAAATTTTGTGTCTTACTGAAAGTGTCTATTTGGAAGCAATTTGACTCTTATCCTTTTATAGCAGCAGAGTGTATGAAACTTAATGGCAAACTAAATATTACAGGACCAAAATAATGTATTTTATCCATAGTAAATATTATCTTGAATATTCAGGAGTGTTTCTGTTGAAATCATTTACAATAAAAGGCACCCATAGACTTCTCTTTATTAAAGGTAAACTGGCAAATTGTGATCACACCAGACTGCTCTTCATTGTAATAAATAATTTTCACTAACATTCTCTGACTACCTTGTATCCTCTTTAGTTTAAACTTTCATTAGCTAGTACAAACTAAAATCAAAATGACAGATTAATTCAAATGTATAGTCCAAGTTATAAACTATTTTCTTTGGTCAAAGACCAACTCTTGCTTTGAAGTGATGAAGAAAATGCAAATTTAGCAGTTTTCTTTCTCAGTGGAAAGTACAGCTTTTCTAGAATAGTCTACCTCCCTCTGTACATCTTAAAACAGTCTTGTACAGCTGAGAGAGCTGGGAAATCTGCATCTTGAAAGGTTATCAGGGAAGAAGAGGCTGGAGACTGTTGCATGTTGATAGCAGCCTGAGTTAATCACTTGACTACCTTAGTACTCTAAAAGAAACAAATACTTGACAGTAGTCTGACATCACGATGACCAGTCTGTAGCTTACTTCCACTGTTCATATTACACTGAAAACCCTTATTGAAATGGAGTTTTTGATGAATAAATTAAAGGTATGACTATCAAAGTGGCATTACCCTGCCTTGCCAACTTCTAAAACTTTATTTGTAATCTCACAGACTATGATATTTTCATTAAAGCTCCTGAAGTCCAGCAGTTGTACAAAAATCTCAAACCGCAATTAAATCAAGCTCCCAGCTTTTCTGGCTTTGGGAAGCCCTCTTAGATTTAAACACTTGAGACTCTTTTTTTTTTCTTCCCCAAGAATTTGAGATTGACAGATTGACAGTACTGTAACATACACTATCAGAACATAATCCAATAGAAAGCTATGATAGTTTACTTTAATGGCATTGAAAGACACTAAAATGTTCTTAGTGGAGCTTTATTCATATACAGTTTACATATGTAATTTAAGTATTGAAAATTGGTGCCTCTGCTTTGAGACATTTTACTTCAACATCTCTGTGTTACTTCAGCATCTCTGGTTTCCATTAACCCATATTTCCCTTATCATCTCTTTTTGTCATAGTTTTTGAAGACTTCTATTTTAGTTTGCTAGTATTACTCATTATTACAATGGCACAACGTTGGCCTATGCCACTTAAGAGTCTCCCAAGCCCATCTGAGAATGGCTCGTGAGTTACCATGGACCACCTGAGATCTGGACCAGTGACCACTCCAAATGACAGTGGAGTAGCACAGATAAGTATTATCAACATTGTCCTGCCTCCTAGTTCATCAGTTGGAAGGACTTACAGATTGATTTCTTCACTGTGTAGACACAAAGAAAAATCAGAGCCACTAAAAAGCTCTCGCTAAAACCAACTGGCCTAGCACTTTGTAATACCATCAAGACATATCAAAAAGAGCTTTGTATCAAATTTAGAGAAACATGCATCCTTTGACATTTGGCATAGAAAAGATTTGTATCCCTGTCTGATTTTCTGTTCAACAGACACAACCTGGATTAACATATATTCCTATTTCCATTTATATGCTTTTGCAGTTTAATGTATGATGTATTTAAGATTCTGAATAGAAAAATATGCAAAACATAAACATGTATCATTTTATGTTATCATTTTATTGTAAATAATATTCTAGCAAGGATAGCCTAACAAGAAAAAAATGTGGGAGCAAAGCTTAAGCACTTGGTGGATCACAAGGGTTTATGCTTCTTTAACATATCTAAAATTTTGTCTGTATTCTGGAAAAAGAACTTAATGAAATCACACCGAATTTTGCTATTAACTCCATGTATCAGTACACCAGTTGTGTTATATCAGTTTTACTCTTGACTACAAACACTATTTTTTTTTTTCATTAAAATGTGCTTGGATTGGAATTGCAAAACCACTCTAGTTAGAATTCTTTCTGTATTTGTGATCCCAAGCAGAGTTTATCAGAAACAAGAACAAAATGCATTTTTATGCTAAATTGTATGGAGCCTCAAATTAAGCCATGTTTTAATAGATGCTGTGCATGGAAGAAAGCTCAAGAGGGACTGTAGACAAGAGGAAATAAGAAAAAAAAAATTGTTTTAATCTTAATAGCTTCTTTAAGACTACGTGATTTTCTCATTAAGATTTTCATCTGGATGCTGAGATTAATGTTAAGAGAAGGTATGGCTGCTGTATATTCTCTATTGGAAAAAAAAAATCAAAAATCTGTATTTTCATTATGAATGCTGACATATTTCACCACATATGGCAGTAAAATGCTAAATTTCTCCCTGATTCTCAGCTGCAAGGAAATGATTCTGAATAGATAATTCAGTTTAAAAACTCATCATTTCATGAACATCTCATGGCATATTCATTAGAGTGTTTTCTTGTACAGGATTTAGAACAAACTTAGCTTCTTTCATTTGCTACCAGTAAGCCCTACTACTCTGCTTTTATCTTCTGTTGCCTTATAGACTGACTCAAGTTTTCATTTATCAATTTTTTTTTACTGTTCAGTCCTGTTTCAAGTGATGTTGAAACCTTTGGCTTTCCTGCTAGTACATGACATAAAACGGATGGGCTTTGTTGCTTAGAAAGCTGTCATCCTCACTTTTCTAGTTGAGCTTTTCAAAAACCACCTTCTTTTCCTTTATTGTTTTTTTGTTTTTTGCTTATGAGTAAGATGAGCAAAAAGCAAGAAAAAATGATGTAATTAGATGGTTATCTAGAAATTCCATTAGAAGTTGAAATATGTTTTGCACTTTTAGAAAGAACACATAAACATAAGAAAACATCAGAGACTTTTAGTGTCATGTGAGTTAAGGTCAGAAATGACATCATTTACATATTTCTCAGTTCAGTGAGATGCTTCTGCCTGATGCCACAGCTATCTGACTAGCAGATCCTGCTGTCTTTGCCATAATATAATTGATAATTTTAAATTCCATCTATTGCCACATTCAGTTTATCATAAGGAAGAGAAAACATTACATTCAGTGGAAGAGAATGGAGTATTTCTGATTTGAAGAAAGGAGCTCTAATTCCCTATGGATGCATTACCCTTTGGTCAGAATGGAAGCTTCAGCCAGCCAGTTGTTCTTGCTTCCAAGCACACCTGTAATGGTCATGTGCAAAAGTACATGATTCAGAATTTATGAAACTAGCAAGATTTTCTTTGGAGTGTGAACTCTCATTTTCTGTGACTGAGAAGCTTTTTGCAGTAGATCTGATGTTGGCTAAACGTAATTCCTTTCTGATGGCTGCTAGTACTTCCACAGAAGCTTATAACAAGGGCTTAGGTGCATGATGGTGTCTGGAAAGAGCAGGAAAAAGGAAAAAGTGCCTTCAGATGAAGTCATGAGGACACTGAAAAATCTGGTATGGTTGCTTAACATCCAGCAACTGCAGTTTAAGTTGTATTCAGTCTGACACAGTCTGACACAATCTGAAGGTACATTAAAGCAATACCTACGTAGCTCAAGCTGTATTTTTCTCTTTTTTATTATCTATCTATCTATTTATCTATTTATTTATATCAGTGTATGTTATAACAAAGACAATACAGAGCCTCCCATTCTCCATCTGAAAACAATTATAATCCATTTAAGTAGTGTTGCTTTCTTCCATTTTAGGTTTCTTCACTAGCTAAACAACTTCAGCTAGTGTTAACAGGAACTTATCCTGCTTGGGAGTGACGACAGATATTCTTCAGCTATGTTGTTTGTTCTGCTGTGTCACTGCTTTTGCAGTTTCAACAGAAATTTGTACCAAGTATGTGAAAGCTAAGCCACTAAAATGCTGAGTACTGACTGGAAATGTAGCAAATTAAATGACTAAATAAACAGAGTGAAGTAGAGTTCATGTGGACAAACAGTAAAGTAAGCGCTATTTCTTCCTGACCAACTTCTGATACTTCACTCATTCTAATGTAGGATATATGTATATGTATACAGCTATACATTATACATGTGTATGCTTAAGGCAAATATAATATAAACTTATATAGGTGTATATAAACACAAGAAGACATACACATGTATTAATGACCAAGTGTACAGGACAGCTGATGTGAAGCATATGTCTCCTGTTTATGGTTGCTCAGTTTCTGGCAGCTTGCCTGAAGGGACCCTCTGACCTCCCAGCAAGCCAGGAATCCTGGAGAAAAGAGGCTGAAAATCGCATTTTAGATTTCTTCATCTTAAAACAGAAATGTTTTTTCCATAGAAAGTTGTGTAAAACTGGTCATTCATCAGGAAGGATTTCTTTTCCAATGGAAATTGGAATGTAATTCCACCTCCTGCAGACTGTAAACTCCTTGTAAACTTCTCTCGGAATAAAAAGAGAAGGGGTAGACATGGAACAGAAGAAAAATTACAACTCAGTGGAATTGAGACTATTCAACACTTTTCAAAATACAGAGTGTCTAAACATGCTAGTACAGAGACTATCGCATATTTCAAGGAATGGGAGATAATTGTTTGGGATTCAGTATCTGTTACTCAGCAAATCTGTTAAACTACATTGAAACTGAAATAGGTGGTAATAATGGAAATATTACAATGGAAACATCTTTAAAATTATGGTTCATTTACAAGAGGAATAGCTTTATTTACAAAGATTAGAAATGCAGCATTTCATTCTAGTCACTGAGCATCAGAAGGAATTCTGCTAGGAGAAGAGATTAAGAGACATAATGATGTGGAAGTGGCAATATCTCCATGTCAAAAGAGGCAGTGAAAGGATAGATGACTTGGAAAGCTGATGAAAAAGAGGAGCATATAAATACAAAAAACAGCAGCTAACCCTTTTACTAACATCAGGTCACAAAACCCTATTAAAAAAAAAAAAAATACTAGAAAGAAAACGATGAAAACAGAATGAAGAAATGTTTACACTCCACAGAGAGTTCACATGTGAAAGCAAATATCCAGAGATGATGCTGACACCAAAAGCTTAGCACCATTTCAAAAAACACTAATTTTTAGGGGTCTGCTGGAGACTTGAAATTTTTCTCTCAAGGAATATTATACTGTAACCAGCAAGTTTCTTGCTGTTCTTTCTCAAACATTTGACACAGGATAGGAGACTGGATTAGCTGTCATGGACCACCTCTGCTATGAAATATAGCTGGCCTTGGATAAGGGACACTGGACTGGTGTGTGTGTTAGAATGCACTATGTGGTCAAGAGCTATGGTTGTCTTTTGGTATTATTTTTTTATTATTTTTTTAAAATCATTTTTTGTCTACATTCTTTTCTTTAACTCACAGAATTAAAGGCACGTTAAGAAAGGCACATTAGAGCTTTAAATTGCCTTTTGCCATATTGCAGAAATTTGCTATTAATGCTCATATGCTGTTTTCACACAGATGACTGAAACAATAAGTAATATGCAGCTATTACTGGTTTTTGGGGCTAAGAAATAAATTGTATTTACTAATTCCAACAAGAAATTTGAGATTTTTAATTTCCTTTGCAATAAAAAATAGTGTATTTAGATCTGCAATGGATACAAACATACTCTACAGTGTCATAAAATGAACTTTTACAGGTTACTCCTATAATAGTTTTCTCCTTCTATAAGGCAGTTTCTAGAAATTAATTACAACATTTTGACATGGTACATGCTGAACTAGCGTCAGCTTTTTCCTGATGTGTTGGGTATCAGATTGGATGATCTAATTATAGTGCTTCTAGAATTTGTTATACATAAGGGAATTGCAAGTCAGACAGTCTTGACATTAACATAAATATCCATGGACATCTAAAATTCATAAATCAAACAGACTGTTTCCTGGTGTTAATGGCTAGTGAAATATTTTTCTTCACTCCAGAGGGATTCTGAAGGCTGCTCCCAGATTTATCTGGAACATCAACTTCATACAGTGATTGTTTCAGCAATGAATAACAAAGCCAAGATATTTATTGTAAACCATAGCAAACCTACTTAGCATAATTTCCTTCAGTCTGTATTTCCTGATCGTTCTTCATACAGGTTCTAGTTTACATTAGCTTTGGCTACTAGAGTTTACATCAACAGAAACTAGAAAAACCTTAATGATTAAATTTCTGTGTATGTATACTTCAGTTTTCTGTTCATTCAACATTAGCTAAATCTCTTTCATGATAGTAAGAACAACAAAAATGCCACAAAACAAACATCAAGTATTGGTAGTCCAAAGAAGAAATGGGAAATACTGACAGAGTCAACTTGTCACACTATCATAGATTGACTCAACTTTGTGAGGATTGATCAAGCCTAAAATGCAAGCATAGTCTGAAGCTTTAGAAAATACTACTTCAATTTCTTCCTCCTGCTGGGGACCTATGGGCTGTAACTTGACTTACTGGGTTTTTAGGAACTGGTACTGAAACATGATCTGTGCCATTTTGCCAAGGATGTAAGTTTATAGCAATGCCAAGTGTCAAGTATGATTCACTTGCATCTATCATCCTATTCTTGCTTAACCTGACTAGCAATAAACCCTGTTATCTTTTTTTTTTCTTTTTTTTTTTTTCCTTTCTCTTTTTTCCCAAGGATTTCAAGCTAACATAATCAAAAGGTTGAATTGGTTACAATGACATTTTGCCATGCTGTTTTATTGAAAATAAATGTGAATTAGGCTCAAAACATCATTTTAAGTGATGTGACATCTTCTGAATTACAGAACTTCTGAGCTGCAAAACGAAACAATTGCCTGATTCATCATGTTAGCTAGAAAAGTCCATGCCTGTGCATTCAAAAATTTTATTTCTCAGACATTGCTGAGTGATTATTCATAAAAAAGCAAACTAGCTCCAGTGCATTGGGACTTTAATCCATAATGAATAAAATAATAAACTTTAATCTGATTTCTATTCCAATTTATTGCAAAGCTGGTAATAACAAAAGAGGTTAGAGTACTACACTCTGCTAACTAAGAAATCTTTGGCATCATTAAGAAATCCCCTAAGAGAAGGAATTTCTGAAAATGGTTCTTTGAGAGAGATTCCATTTACAGCTTATCTCCTGAGAGTTTAGTGGCTTGGAGTACAATTATCTGGCAGGAGGGAATCTGCCTCCTTACGTACTAATGAGCAGCTGGCTGCAGAAGTTGGCAGTGGCTTCGGCCACATGAACATTCCTCTGGTGCAGGGAAATATGACATATGGTTAAAAAAGAAAAAGAAAAGAAAAAGGAAAAAAAAAAAAGAAAGAAAGAAAAAAAAAGACATACAACAACAGAGAACCTTTTGTTTTGTTTTGTTTTCTGTATAAAAAAAGAAATTTCATGATTACTGCATTTCAGGGAGTGATTCTTCACAGCTATTCAAATGAAGATACAGTTGTGACAGTGTAGTAATTTAGAAAAAAGTTCGGTTATTCAATTTAATGCATGCTACTGCCACTACCTATTCATACAAATTTTACTCAGATATCCACTCAGTTATCTGCAAATCCTTTATAGTGATAGAAGATTTAGTGGGCAGCCAGATATGTAGGGCAAATCATCCTTTGGTGAATCTTCTAAGTGATTAGAAGAAGATTAGTTCTGTGTAACTGTGTTGCATTCCAGTTCTTTCTAGAAAAGCTTGTTCTGTATCAATACATTTTTTTCTCCTCTCTAACGACTTCTGTTCTTTTCAGACACATATGCAACCCCCTGCTATTGCTGCTCAGCAATGAAACTCAAATCAGTATTTGAAGAGAAGGAGGGATTCATGTATTACATAATCTTTCAAAAAGAAAATATGGAAGTGGAAAACACAATGATTCACTTAATCAATGGTTTTCTGAGTATATCGGAGGAGAAACACCATGTTTTTGCCCAAATGTAACAAAAACCATTGTACAATCATAGGCAACTTCACAATTTAAACTAAGATTATAAAATAGCATGGTTTATTAAACAAAGTTATGGAAAGCTGGATAGTATTATCAGGAATTCTGTTTTAGAAACCAAAGCTCCTTGACATCAGATAGTTCAGTGACGTGAGCAGAACCGCCAGTTGACATAAACAAGATTATTAAATTACACAGGGACTGTGTACTGTAAAATTTTGTAGTAGATTTCTAAATATAACCTACAGTGTGAATGGAGCTTTGGCAGTGACATAAATATGTATAGCTTTTCTTTTTTTAAAATCTTCTTCTCTGTCAAAAGTTATGTTTAAATTAACTAATAAAAACAAATGGTTGACACTTAGTAACTGACACATAAGAACCGTGCCTCAACTTTTAAAAAATTACCATCAAAATCACACTAATTCCTTAGATACCCTGGAATACAAACCTGTAACACTGTTATTATGGTAAAACAAAATTCATTCCCATCTCTGAAGTTCAGATAAGACTTTCTTTTTATTAACAATATTTAAGGCTACTCTTGCTAGACTGAAACATAAATAGACAATGTGCTCTATTTAGGTAAGTTAATCATAAAAAAAGGATATCCTATATTAAAATGCTACCTTATGTAATTTTTTTCTTCTGAAAAATTGATATAAGATTCTAAAAGATATTACTAGTATTTTTGAAGCAAAAAGAAAAAAAATATATAAAAATACTGCCTTAAGAGACTGTTAATCCAATTACACAATCCAATTTGGAACTAAAATAGTATCATAACAGATACCATATATTTGTTCTCTATTCAAATCCCATTATTTGTTATTTTTACTTTTTTGGTGAAAAAAACAGCTCCCTCTGTATAAACTATCTAGTTTTGGCAAAGAAAACACTGTGAGATGCTGGATTGTATCTAGCCAATTTTTTATCATATTTATATTGACAGTATTTGCCAGTGATAGCCTTACTTAAAGCAATTATTCTCATGCTCATTTAATATTTTACACATGTGCAAATAAATATGACTGTGTCTCAATGAATAGTGAAGATTATACTTAACAAGTTTTACTCTGTGTTATATACAAGTGAGAGGATCTTTTAAAAATTTTAAAGTTTCAAATTTATTTTATCTCTATTATAAATAAAGAAACTGGAAACAAGTATTGATCCATTTGCAGAAAGCAGTAAAAGAAATACTGAAAAAAATACTTTGCTATTGTCATTTTTTTTTAATATTAGCTAAGGTAGAAACAGAATGTGTGTATTTTTATCGTGACTATACTTCTTAAATGTTGAACACAAAAATATTTAACAAATATGGCTCACTGGCTGTGCAAATCAGTAAAAGTCCATGAGCATTAAAGATTAACTATTTCTGACTTAGTTAGGAGTCATTTTTATAACTACATAAATTACCTTACGATAATTACTTACAATATCTAGAATGAGTACTTTCACAAGAACAGTGACATAAATATTACTCTGTACCTTTTCTCAGATTTTGAGTGCAAATATTAGATTCAAAATTATTATTAGGTTGAATAGTCCAGTTTCATAAACTTCCATGGTCACTTATTTATACTATTACACAATAACACGGAAACACTATTTTCCTACTAAACAGGTTCAGCAAAGCCCTTATGAACTCAAGGAAATAGCAGAAGTCAAAGCTAATACAATTTCCAGGCTCTTATACCCAAAAATCCCATTAAAAAATAATAACAAAAAAACAGTTGCCTTTATTACCTATGTCAATTACACCGTAAGTCATTAAAGGAGATACCTGTAGGACTTCAAAAAGCGAAATCTCATCTTATTTCTTGGAGATGGACGAGGGATATAGGCTCCAAAAGGATCCCACAGAAAGGCCATCAGCAAAGATAAAATTCTAAAATTGTCTAAGAAATATATTAATCAGTGGGGAAGCAGGACAGTTGCACTGGATGTGCCCCGCACTTGTCATGAAGCACTTGTAACTGTGTAAGGGAACGTCCTTTTCCTATGGTATGCTTTGGCAGAGATGTGGCTGGCTGAGAGCACAGACTAGAAGGGATAACTGGGATTTCCTGCTGCATGAGACATGCCCTTTGCGCAAACGTTTCCTATATTCAGGCCTCTTATCTCATTATTCAAGTGGGGACTCATGGTAAATCCTTGGCTGGTTGTAGCAGGCACTGAAGAGCAGAGAATTGTAGAACTAAGGCAAACGAGAAACAGCCGGCACTCTTGACTATTCACTACAACCCAAAAAAAGGCTTTCTAACTCTTCACAATCTCTTGAAAATCTTCCTTTTTCTACAGAATATATTGGAACAGGTTGGCATCAGACAGCTAATATATATTAAAAAAAAACAACACACCAATAAATAAAATAAGAACCCTAAAACACTATTCACAGTTAAAATTCCCTCTGTTCTCCAACATCCTTCTCTTCAGCACTGTAAAAAGCCAGCAGCTAGGAAACTGATACTAAAAATGTCCTTAAACCCCTAAATTGCTCTTTGTTTAATTCTTTACTCCCTTTGAGTGTGTCTTCCTTCCTCACAGTTTCTAAAGAGAATCAGTTTATATCACTAAGCAGCTTTTCTGAAAGGGCTTAATCATCTGTAAGAGATCAGCCACTCTAAGAAAGTAAGTCGCAGACTGGTAATTTTCAGGCCTCTTGGCAGCTTTTCCCAAATGCACCACTCCCTTTACTGAAAAACAGCCAGTGACTGATAGCTGAACTCAAGTGGCTGCTAGCTAGGGTCATTCTGAATTCCAAACAGAATTCAGACATTCAGATATGGTATCTATTTCTTTGTTTTACTGCTTTCAATTAATTCAAGCTTAAACTCATTTCAGCCTAGTATTAGTGGGTAGTGAGAATAAGAGCCTACAATTCAACTCATAATACCAACTTACGTAGTGTCAGCAAGGCCAGCAGCATTCCTTCTCCTAGAGAAGGTTGGACCTGATGATCTTTCAGGATCTCTGCCAATTCTCATAAGAAAAGCCATGAAGTAGAAACTGAGTATTCACACACAACATTAACAAAGACAATTTAGGAATATTCAGGGCTCTACCAGCAAAGGTTGGAGATAATAACAAACTCTCAGGGAAAAGTCTATCAATCAGTTATGAGTAGATGAAATGTGCTATCTTAATAGTAAAAAGTAAATTGAGAATTTTACATTATTCAGAAAAAATGCATACATAATCTGTGTATATTTTGCTTTTTGAAGGAACTATTTTTCTCATGTTATACAAATATGCTACAGAGCCAATAGACAATGGCCAATAAATTTATTCACAGAATGAGATCAGCTTTGAATATATGAAATTCATAAGTAAAACCAGTTTCTGGGACAAAAGTCACAAAATTCTTAAGCAATTCAATGTTTGTAATTAAATATAATAGTATAGTGTCTAATATGCACAGGAATTGAACTGTGACCATTCAAGCAATGGTTTTTGAGCTGCTCTTTGAGTAACTACAGATTTTATCACAGTCAGGATAGCATTTAAGATCTGAATCACTAATACAGTCAATTAAAGCACAAGAGAATAATAATATTGGATGTGAGTCCTGCCAAAATCTATCATTACTCTGTGACAAATAAAACCGAAAGTGGACTGATTTTTTGTATTAGCAGCCTAAATAACTTAATATTGCCAGGTATATTTCCTTTTCACATTTCTAAAAAGGACTTTGATCAACATTTGCTTTTCTTTTTCTCCATTTTCTTTTTCTTTTTCTTTTTCTTTTTCCTTTTCTTTTTCTTTTTCTTTTTCTCTTTCTTTACCTTTTTCTTTTTCTCTTTCTTTACCTTTTTCTTTACCTTTTTTCTCTCTTTTTCCTTTTTTCTTTTTCCTTTTTCTTCTTTTTCTTTTTTTTTTTAGTTCTTTTTTGTTCTTTTCCTTTTTTTCCTCTTTTCCTTATTCACTGTTTTGTTTTGGTTTTTTTTTTCAAAGAAAATAGAAACAAGTATGCTTATTATCAGCTATCTTTTCTTTGTCCCCTTAAGTGCCCTTCCTTCATTATTTCAGCAAACCTGCTAACACAGCCAACCACAATAAGGTCACAGAAATAAGCTTCTTACAACAAGATTACTACAGACTAAATTTATACCTTCATATAAAAAACACCTAGTGTCACTATATTTTTGCATGCAGTGGATCACTGCATCAAGACAAATCACAGAGTTTATGGAAATTCAAGGAAATTAAACAACTCTGTAATATAACTTAAGAGAGAAGTGACTTGGCTCTTCCTTCCTTCCTTCCTTCCTTCCTTCCTTCCTTCCTTCCTTCCTTCCTTCCTTCCTTCCTTCCTTCCTTCCTTCCTTCCTTCCTTCCTTCCTTCCTTCCTTCCTTCCTTCCTTTTCTCTCTCTCTCTCTCTTTCTCTCTTCCTTCCTTTCTTTCTCTTTCTCTCTTCCTTCCTTTCTTTCTCTCTTTCTCTCTTCCTTTCTTTCTTTCTTTCTTTCTTTCTTTCTTTCTTCTTTCTTTCTTTCTTTCTTTCTTTCTTTCTTTCTTTCTTTCTTTCTTTCTTTCTTTCTTTCTTTCTTTCTTTCTTTCTTTCTTTCTTTCTTTCTTTCTTTCTTTCTTTCTTTCTTTCTTTCTTTCTTTCTTTCTTTCTTTCTTCTTTCTTTCTTTCTTTCTTTCTTTCTTTCTTTCTTTCTTTCTTTCTTTCTTTCTTTCTTTCTTTCTTTCTTCTTCAGAAAGAAAGAAGGAAGGAAGGGAGAAAAGGAGGAAGGGAGGAAGAATTCCTGAAGCACTCAAGGACATAAAGTGATTTATCATTAAGTACATTAAGTAGTTATTTGGAGGCAATTCTTTGCAGAAAAATAGTTTGATAACATGAGTAAACAAATTCCTAGTTTTGTTTAAAATAGGTAAAATCAATCACTGCACTCTATGATAAACCAAGCTTTTCATAGAGCTGCATGCTGTAATGAACATTTATGGTGCAATATTTTCTATGTTCTGTGCAGTTCTGTGATTGTACATTTTGCTCTACATTTTTGATATGTATTGCATTATTGGTCTGAAGAACTCTTAGCTTTTCAATGGCAGCACTACAGTCTATAATTTTTGATGGCTTCAGGTTTACAGGATCCACAATGAGACAACTATTACAAGAGAATATGTCTTCTACTATTCTCTCAAATACCAAAACCTATGCTACTTATTTCTGAATCCTCACATAAATGAACCATAAAATAATACTTTCTGTGATTAAAAATGGGAAACTTAAAGTAATAGTGTACGAACCTACCCCATACTTGGGCATCAGTTAAGCAGTGATGTGAGTATAAAAGCTCTTGCTAGTAAGCATGTCTAGTGATAAGCATATATATCTGTAAAGAATCAGTTCACTCTTCCAGATGTGTTCTGAAACATTTTAGAACTCGAAAGACCAACCTCTATCTGTAAATTCCTCCCAGTATATCCACACCTTAAATAACTGGAGACTCACGAGTGGTGGCTGTGGTGCTTTTGCAGACATTATTCTGACTTAGCTCCAATCATTGGTCATATGATTGAAACCCATCATATAGGAACCCAGGACATGGACTTGTGACACATGGTGCTATTTGACAGAGCTCATGATAGAAGTATAACTAGCACCTGGCCACCATGACTCTTACTACAGTTTATTTAAATAGCCTCTCTCTTGTGTCTTGGTCTTGTGTGTCAAGTCCAGTTCACTACAACATCCTAGATCAGTCTGATCTACTTCATTGGATATGTGCTGTCCTGCATAGGCAGTGGTATGGATTTGAACCCGCCAGGACACAATGAGATGGGGGTGCAAGTTAAACAAGTGTTTCTTGAGCTGTACAGGAAGGTGGACACATCCACTGGTTCCCATTCTGACAGATGAAGTAGTGGTGGATGCAGGAAACAAAAAACAATTGGAAATGATGAAACAGAGTTTGAACTAGGATCATTGCACTGGAAATAATGATTCATACTTGCACATGCAATTTTATAGATATTTTCCACAATCGGACTTATATTTCCTGTTTTCAGATAGTGCCTGATGCTTTAGTAGGACATGCCAAAATATAATGCCACTGATCATTATAGAGGCAAAAACGATTTACTCAGTATTAAGAAGTGACAGTTTAATAATATTTATGCACAATGTATTGCTGACAAAATAGTTTCAATTTTTCCCCCCTCCTTTCTTTCCATTTTGAGACAGAAATGAACGTCTAAGAAAGCAAGTATTAGCAGTGTGCCACTGAAATACAAGATAAACTTGCATTTTAGCTTGCTGTAATAACAAAATGGTGCTCAGGGTTTCATATTGAGGTACCTTCAATGAATCATTAAGAAAATATAAGACTGAATCAAATAAAATTATTTTTACATTTCACTCAATCACCAGTCAAAGCTTGTAAAATTTCTTCTAAATTGAGTATTTTACATTATTCCTATTTAAAATGTTATACTTCCATGAGAAATGTATTTTCTCTGAAAGAAGTGTCCTGACTTTAATATATTTCTACCACCTGAAAGAAAAATCTTCCAAACAAAAACGTCTTAATTCTGAATTAAAGCAATAAACCCTCTCAAAAGATATATACGTTTTCTTCAGTCTTATCTGTTTTAGCAGGTCAGAAAGTCTAAAGTATTATTTATGATACTTATTAACGTGTTCAACTAAAAAAAATATCATAAATACTTTACACAAATCACTGGGGACTAAGTATCAAGAAAATTGTATGTGCTTATTATATTTTAGTAGGCTTAAATAAGATTCTAACCCAGACTATTATCTGCTTCTACCATATGTTCTTTCTGCTTGTTACTACTTACAATTCCTTGCTGGCTTTAATGATTAATTGTGCAGCCCTTGCTTTTGTGAAAAAATCTGACTGTCTTGTGAATGGCTGTGAATATTTCTGTAAGACTTCATCACTTGAATAACAGTTTCTGAAGTGTTCTCTAGTACTTGATACTACTTCTAAGGTTGGAGCATTCGTAAGAGTGCTCTCACTTAATATTTTTTTCGTGATAAAGTCAGCATAGCTTCCAGCTCCTGTGTTTTACGCATCCACTCTACTATATTCATGAATTTGCAATGCTTTCATTACCTTCCAGATTCTCAGCAATCCACTTAACTTTGTTAAAATCATAGGTTAAAAATTATTAGAAAAAAGACATGTAAACTTCAGAACACGAGCACTCCCTCACTTATATTTGAATCTATAAATACAAAACCAAACATTCTGAAAACATCATAAAATACCTGAATTTTATCTTAGAGTAACTTTAGAGCAATATATTTTTCCACTGCTAGCCTTAATGATGATAAAATTATCTGAAGTAATATGCATATACAAAATATTTTGTCTAATTTGTCCTCAATTATTTGTGGCCTCTAAAATAACTGGTGTATAGAAATCATTGTTAAGCTCTGCACTGCAGAGGAAAGTTCTTGCTTGGAAAGCAAAAGAATTGTGTCTCCACTGGAAGTAAATCACACGGAGAGCTAAATGTAAGATTAGAAAATTGTGAAATTCTTTCCTAGAAACTGAAGTAGTAATACCAGACAGAAAGAAGAAAGGCATCAAGTGTACGAGCATAAATGAATTGTCTTTCCATAAAGATGCAAAACAACACTACCTATAATATGAGAGAGAGAGGGGGAAGGTGAAGAGAGGAAGAGAGGGAGGGGGAGAAAGGAAGAGCAATATAGGTGGGTTTTTTTGTTGTTGTTTTGTTTGGTTTTGTTTTTTATAATTAATGCATAAATGAAAGCTCTTCTTTTTTTATCTATTCTTTCAAGGAGCAGTGATATACTTCAAGGACAAATGACAACTCAGGAATTACAGAGGAACCTAATTTTAGTCCAAATGAAACTGAAGAGCTTGTACAAATGATTACCAGGCACCACTGACTCATGTTTGAAGCTGGCTCACTGAAAGGAGATTTCACAAATAAGCAAAGGCTATATTCAGCAAATTAACTAGGAAAGATTTTAGTTGTTCCTAGGGATCTTAAACAATCTGTTAACTCCTCAAAGACCTGAAATGTATTCATAAGTTAGAGTAATTCCTTGCCCTGTACTCTTCCAATCAGATATACTTTCAACGGGATTTCTAGAACTATCTGGCAGAACCAAATCAGCCACTTAATTTGAGAAATTCTCCCTTAGGACAAGGGCAAAAATGGGGCAGCTTTGTAAAAGATTGAAATGGTTTACCTAGGATCTAAAAGTGTAAAGGGCAGAAAGTTGATATACAGCCTGCATTTTAATTAGTGAATTTATAATCGATATATGTAAGAAATTCTGCTTGCGTCATGGAGAGAATAAAGTGATCTCTGGCAAAGATGGAAATAAAAATCATATTTCAGTGTCCAGCCACAAGAAGATAGAAATGATACTGCCAACACAACACTTGGAAAATCTCTTGACTGGAATTCTGAGTCTGAAGTCTATGCAACTCAACTTTGCTAATTTCTGTGACAGTTAAAAAATATATGTCAATTCTGATGCTCAGTTTGGCATTTTAATGTATTTCGTAATGATAATACAAAATTTTTGTAAATAAATTCTAAAACTTCAAATGGGGATGTACATCAAAGTCTTATTCAAAAGAAAGGAGGAAAAGGATTAGTTCAGATCAGGACCAATTTGATATAGAATTTGTTTTGTTCTCTTCTTCAGCAAAGATATATATGTAGGTTGCTCCAAAAGTAGTGCCTCTCATTTATTTCCACAACAAAACACAACAATTATAAAGAGAACAATAATACTATTTGACAGAACAAATTCTTAGCTACAAAACACTCTTTTTCAATACAGTCACCACCACTAGCTACACATTTTGGCCAGCAAGAAACAAGAGGACTGCACGCAGTACTCATAAAAATTTGCACCAGCAGAGGTGACACACTGTTGCTATCACTACTGCTGAACTGCAGCACCCACCATCTCACTGTGCTCACATCCACTGTCTGACCTTCATCACATCAGTGTTCAGCAAGCATTGATGAATCAGTGTTGGTTTTTTTTGTTTGTTTGTTTGTTTTGTTTTGTTTTGTTTTATTTTGCATGGAGAAATTTAATGACACACCTTTGGCACATGGCTTCTTCTGCTGCCAACAAATTGAAATGGGATATTGGTGAGAAGGTTCAACCACTACTGCTGTACCACCAACATCCACTTCTGATCTTGAGGGTCAATGTAATAAGATAGAAGATGGCACTTCAAGAGCAGTCATGGAATGTACATTCTGAAAATGATTACAGTAGAATGACAGTCAACAAGATTAAAACACTGAGAAAAGACAGAAGGATTGCTTGGAAGAAATGAGTGGCCATCAACACTTTTCCCTACATACATATACAATGATTTAAAATGTGAGTTTCCTATGAAATCCTAAGCTTTCTCTGAATAAATTTACTCAAAAGGTATGCTTTGTAGTAAAAAAAAAACCAACAACCTCATTTGTGAAGCTACTTATTAAATATCACTTTAAATACTTGTATCGCTACTGGTTTTGTCTTATTTCTCATCAGCTTGTTGAAAAACAAATTACACAGTTTGAAGTAAAACGTATTTTCTCTTTTTAAAAAAGTAAACAACAACAATAAAAACTACTTGATATTAATATTAGCAATATCTGCTTTTACATGATTTTTTCAGTACATTTAACTCCACTGATTTTTCTCCTTCTGAAAACTAAAAGGAAAATTAGATTTATAATTCACCATATTTGTGATGAATCAAAATTACAATAAAACTGTACTATTATCCAGTGACATAATCTTGAACCATCTGTCCCATGTCACACTGACTGAGCAAGGGATGGGACTAGGTAATTTCCAGAGGAGCCCTTCAGCTTTAGTGATGCTATAAACCAATGCAGCTTCTCATAGTTTTTAAGAGCATGAAATCTATGGGATTTCAGAAGTACTTCGATTTATTTGCAAAGCTTCTGTTTCTTTGGAAACGTGCTTTTGTGCCCTCTAGTGTTCAAAATCATAAAAACCATCTATCTTCGATTACATCTAAAATAGTAACACATTCTTAACTGGATCAATCAGCTCCGTATTTCCACTGATTAGGAGAAAGAGTAAAAGCTGTGATCTAAAGATGGACAAGGGGAATTGTTTGTTAGGTTTTCTGAACTTTTAATAGGACAAAAGAATGGAATGAGGCTCTTTGTGCAACAGTTAGAAGCACAGTGCAGAGCTGCACTGAAATGGAGTAACTTTTGTGTATTTTGCAGGAAAAACTTTACATGAAATACACAGCAAGTTGGCCATTGTTCAGGTGATGCACAATGAATTGAAGCTAAAGTATATAAATGATTTACCACGGATATTTTATTTGATAAATTTTAGGAGAAAAAATATAGATATCTTCACAGCATCATCAGTATACCTTAGCAGGACTCTACATACTTATTCTCTTACAATAATCCCATCCTTATTACTTAAAAGCTACTTCAACTTGCCAGGTGCTAGCTGGGAATACCACACATATGAACAGCCCAAGGAAATTTCTAACACATACTGGTAATTTCTTGGTACAGGTACTAGGGGAGACATAAAGAGCCCTCTTAGACTTTTTGCATCTTGTCAGTATTGGCAAATGGAGGCCACAATAATCACAAAACATTCAAGTTCAAGGACCTTGGCAATAGGAGAATAAGTGCCAACAAAACTTCAACCCTGGATATGGGGAGAGCAAACTTCAGGATGTTCAGTGTGCCAGTTAATAAGGTCCTCTGGTATTCTGCTTTTGAAGGCAGTGGAGTTCATTAATGCTGGGCACTTTTTAAGTACCACTTTGTAGAGCACTGGAGGAGGCAACTCCAAAAAAAGTCAAAAAGTTTGGCTGAGCAAGGACTTCCTTTGAGAGCTTAGAAGTGAGGTCGGGGGACGTGGAAAAACTACAAAGAAGCTGTTGGACATTGTAGGGAGAAAATGTGTGTGTTCAAAGATCAGTTACCAAATGATCTTTGATCAAAGATCAAAATATCAATTTTAACATGGTCAGTACTACTAGGAACAACTTAAAAGAGTTTTTATGTTAACAACAAGTTAACAAAAGTACCAGAGACACTGGTCTTTCACTTGATAGGGTTTGCTGCCTCATGAATAAGTATGTGGATAAATAAGAGTTGTCTAATGTGTTCTTTGCCTCTGACTGGTTCCTGTTCAGCCTACTGGAAGCTGGAAAATGTTGTGCCAGATTCAAGAAGAACAATAAAGAACACTGTGTTTATTATAGGCTTGCCAGACTCACTTTAGTGCTTGCTAAAATTATGGAGAAGATTATTATTGGAGTTACTGAAAAACATTTGAAAGAGAACATAGCGGTAGCTTAAATGGGTTCACAAGAGGAATGTCCTTTTTAACTGAATTATTTTCCTTTCATGTCAAGGGTACTCACCTAATTGACCAGAGGAAGCCAACTAATGTCATCTTGTTGTATTTCAGTACAATTTTTTAATACTGTTTATCACAGTATCTTTCTGTGTATAGCCAGGCAAAAAAATAATGCAGTGGGTGAACTGATGAGTTGGGCTCAGAGGGTTATGGTAAATGGGCTTACATAAGACTTGCTTCCAGTCACTGGTGGGGTTTGCACAAGCCTCCATTTTAGGACCAGTTCTCTTCAAAGTTTTTATTAATTAACTGGATGCAAGACTCATGCATAGTAAATTTGCAGATAACACTAAATATGGAGGAACTTTGGTATCCCTTGATTGAAAAGAGGCCTTGTGGAGAAATCCTGACAAATTAGAGGGCAGGACAATCACCAATCATGAAATTTAACAAGAGCAAGTTCCAATCTTTCTACCTGAATGTCTGTACACACTGGGGCATGAGAGGCTTGAGAGCAGCCCTGCAGAAATGGATCTTAGAGTTGACGGCAAATTGAACATGAGGCAGCAGTGTGCCCTGGCAGCCCAAAGGGCCAACTGTACCCTCGGGTGCCCCAGGCCCAGCACTGCCAGTGGGCAAGGGGAGGGACTGTCCCCCCTGCTCTGTGCTGTGCAGCCTCACCTCTGTGCGGGTTTGGGTACTACAACACAAAAAGTATATAAAACTATTAGACTGTGTCCAAAGGAGAGCTGCAAAGCTGGTGGATGGTTTGGCGGGCAAAGTGTGTAAGGAGTGGCCAAGTCCTCTGGATTTGTTCAGCTCAGAGCAGAGGAGCTGAGGGGAAGCCTCCTGCTTGCTGCAGCAGAGGGCAGCGCTGAGCTCTGCTCTGTGTGACGGCGACAGGGCACCAGGGAAAGGCATGGAGCTGGGGCAGGGGAGGGGCAGCTGGGGGGTGGGAACAGGATCTGCACCAGAGGGTGGTCGGATCCCGGAACAGGTTGCACAGGGCAGTGTCATAACCCTGTCCATAACCCTGTTTGCAAGAGTTCAAGGAGCATTTGGATATTGCTCTCAAGAATATGTTTTGATTTTTGGTGGGTCCTGTGTCGAGCCAGGAGTTGAATTTAAGATCTTTGAGGATCCCTTCAAACTTAAGATACTGTATAATCTAAGAGCTATTTTAGGATGACGCAAACAGGATGAACACACACATATAGATGCAATTTTTTTTTTAGTGTTGTACTGAGTATCAGACTCTAAGTTTACTATTTTACTTTGCATATAATTTTAATGGATATTGGTGACCTGGTAAATTTTTTTAATTGGAAACTTAGTCTTCCAATTTAATATCAGATAAAATATATTTGAAATTACATAAGAAATACCTGTCATTGATATCTTCTTGAAAAACTGATCAGTACTATCCTAGGGGAAAATCTTTACTGCCACATGTTGTCAGTCTGAGCTAGGATTCTTTAACTTGTCTTCTCTGTCTACCTCTTTCTGCTCATCCTTGAGTAAATCATTTAAACAATAAGTGGACCAGACACAACAAACCACAGGTTCCTAATCTTGTACCAGCACTATCAACCTAAAAAATATCTAATGAAGAAAGAATTTAAAACAAAAAATATACACTAGTTCACCTGTCTCTGACCAGAAAAGCATTCATTTAGTATGCATCTCATCTCCATCAACAGTCAAAAGCTTAAAAAGACCTTAAAAAAAAAGACCTACCATGTGATAATACTTTCCCAGAATTTGCTACTAAACTTCAACAAATTGTGACTGGGTGACTTTAGAGCTAAAGATAACTAGGATTTGCATCGGTTTGATTTGTTTGTTTCTGGATTGTTATTTTTCTTTTAATTGCAGCATGTTCCAAAATATTTGCTGAAGTCTAGTTTTACAGCATTTGATGCTTAGAATGGTATAATACAAGTAAGTTTTCTAACCTCACACGTAACCATCTCAAATACTACCACTGAAATAACACCTTCATTGACATGCAATGTGTATGTAACTGGCCTAACTATGAGTGCTTACAAATAATTACAATGTTATACGGACAGAATTTTAGAATGTATATCCCACAGAAGTATCTTTACCACTTTTAATCTTTGTGTGAATGAAGTAGCCTACTTTGTCGTAAATGACTTATTTGGTTAAGTAGATAATGTATTTCATAGAGTTTTGGTTTGCGCTTGTGGAAAGCTTCGAAATTTTGCAGTACTAGTGAATGCTATACAGAAAAAATACAATCTGACAGAAAGACCTAACTGAATTTTTCTGGTTTTAAGGAACATTTAATATATTTTTTTCATATTATAAACCTTTTTTTTATTATTATTCCTTTCATAGCAAGTCTTTCTTTGGAAATCATAACCAGAAACTCCATGTATTTGAGAAAAGCATCTGAACGCCTCCAAGCCTTTACTTTTACCAATCATGTTTTGACTGTTTAGAATGGACTCTTGAATTTTCAAAGTACGAAAAAATTTTAAGAAAAACTTTGCATTTGCATGAGAAAGCTAATGAAGCACTCAGATATAGCAGAAAAAAAGTTCTGTTCTTCTATACAAAAATGTTTATAGCTCTTTTCATACCAAAAATGCCTGACAAACCTGAAGTGATTGTACACTATGGTATGCTTGTTCTTCCTTTGAATCTGAAGAGAGCCACAACAGAAGGCTAAAAGGTTAAACTAGTTGAAAGTACATTTAATGTGACTAAAAGCACAAAATCCACACAGTTTTGATAACAATAATACATTCCTCTTTTTTTCCTTTGAAACAATTTATTCAGCTAGTCATCACGAGGTGTCTGGCAAGCTAAAAGTAAAGGAAAAAAAAGAAAAGGAAAAGAAAAAAGAAAAAAAGGAAAAGAAAGTAAAAAGGAAAAGAGAAAAAAGAACTTGCCTCACATCTATACTATTCCAGAAAAGAGATGTTGAGTAGTCTAGAATTGGCTGCTCCTACAATAACCTTGTGAGTAGTCTTATACTGAAAAAAAATGAGTTGATACTGGTGAACTGAATTGCAAATAAAAAGGTTTCAGAAAGAAGGTCTGAAATTGAGTCAGTAAAAATTTCTCTTCCTTCCAAACCCTCATAGGCATGAAGGAACATACCAACCTGCTGATTTTTGCTTTTCCAACAAGTTATCAACATGGTTCTTTTGATTACCCTAAATAGGAACAAAAGTAAGATATTCATTTTTTTTTTTCTTTTTTTTCTTTTTTTTTTCCCTTTAAATTAATGGTAAAAGCTGCTTCATTGCCATGAACATTATTTGGTCAGGAAGAGTCAGTGTGTTTTATATTTATGTTTTCAGCCAAAAATTATTCTTTCCTTATAAAAATACAGTCCTGATGAAAATCTATACAAAAATCTGAGTTCTTCCTCTGGATTTACATCAAATACTTACTTTCACTTTGAAGAAGCCCCATTAAGATCAAGTCCAATTATTTTTCCTGTATTGCCCTGTAAACATATGACATGCTTTAACAGATACTTTTACTAGTAGAGGAATTGTACAGAAATTTGTCCCATTAAAAGTAAGATTTTGGAACAAAACTGTTTGCAGTTTTTGAAACACAAGTAAGTATAAAATAGAGATCTTAAAGTTTCCAATGGTGACCTTCAATGTAGGTTTCATAACAGAATTTCTAACTGTTCTATCTGAAAGGTATAAGTCATTTATTCTGTTCTTTGGTATTCTTAAATGATGTAGCAGTTGTGATTCTCTATTGTATTGCAAGGTTATATTTGAGTAAAACATTGAGTACTGTGTTACTTTGCAGCCTTCATTGCCAGAACACTAAGTCATTTTTATCAGCTTCACAATTTCAGAGAAGAGACAATATTTAGTTGAATGAATAAAGATATTTTGGAAATTACTTCAGTGATATTTCTGTAAATCAGGAGTTGATTGTAACAGATGAAGCTGAATCATCACTCAATCAGTGCTGAAATCAGGAAGCGCAGCTGCAGAGTGCATTGATTTCATGTTTCTTATGATGTTAAGAAAGCGTCAAGACATTTTTACCCTTTCTGATCAGATTTTGATACTGCAGAGATTATTTTGTATTATTTAATAATTTAATCCACTTTATGGTAAAATATTTTACTGAGTTCGGGTGGTTGTACTCTTCTGTTATTTTTGGGTACTTGTTTTCTCATTAGAAGCCTACATATTTTACATGTTTTCAGCTGTAAACTTTTCTGATGAAATAGCTTCAAAAATCTATGGAAATGCATCTGCTTTAAAGCACATAAATGTACAAAGAGCAATTTTCATAAAATACAAGTTTTCTATCATTCATAGAGCTGACTTTTCAAAATTCAGACATATTCTGGGGGAAATCTCAAGCATAATAATTTTTAACTGGTGTCAGCATTTAGAAGTGTGTTGGATGATCCTGTCTGCCTGAAACCCAGCTGTTACAAGAACACATAACTGCTACAGGGTTCACCATACTTTATTGTGACTGAATTAGCTGGCAACTAAAGACATTTCTGAAAAAAAGTAATCCCATAAGCTCAATTGAGTTTTCCTTCCCAGAAAAGCTGAACTATTTCCAGCTTTTGGGGAAAAGAGAGAGAGAAATCTATGCAGCTGAATATATGAAAAAGGAAGGAAAAATACTTGAAATCTGATCTCAAAATTTTTGCACAGATATTGATTACAGGCCATAGACATTGATAACAAGACTAATGCCTTACAAGAATATTTAGAACTAAAGAGGAAATTAAATACTTCTAATAGGCAGTACTGTCACCGAATCTTACCACATAAAGCAACATATTCCTTCAGGGAAAACACTTGTTAACTGGAAGCTAGGAGAAATTTTGAAGCAATAACACTTCTAAAAAATGTATGCAGAAATATTTCACCTTATTTTAAAATTAATTTGTAATTGAAGTTCAACAAAGTCAAGTGCGAGGTCCTACACTTGCTCAGGGCAATTCCAAGCATAAATACAGTATAGGCAACAAATGGATAGAGAGCCCATTTGAAGAATGGCTTGAGGGTATTGGTAGATTAAAAATTGAACTTCTTCTGGCACCTGTGCACTTGCATCCTAGAAAGCCAACTTTCTGAGCTGCATCAAAATAGGGGTGGCCTGGAGGGAGAGAGAGATTTGTCCTCATCTGTTCTGCCCTTGTGAGACCCCATCTGGAGTACTGCATCCAGGCCTGGGGCACCCAGCACACGAAACATGTTAGAATGACAGGAAGATTATCAGAGAGCTGCAGGATCCCTCCTCTGATGATAGGCTGCCTTCTTCAGCCTGGAGAAGAGAGTGCTCTGGGGACACCTTATTGTGGCCTTCCATTATTTGAAGAGGCCTATAGGAGAGATGAGGAGAGACTTTTTATTACTGATTGTAGCTAAAGGACAAGGGGTAAATGGTTTTAAACTAAAAGAGGGGAGACTTAGATTAGATGTTAGAAGGAAATTACTCAGAGTGTTGTGAGGTGCTGGCACAGGCTGCCCAGAGGTGTGGATGCTCCATGTCTGGAGGCATTCAAGGCCAGGTTGAATGGGGCCTGGGAAGCCTGATCTGCTGGATGGCAACCATGCCCATGACAAAGTGGATAATTTGCTTTGTAATAAACCACTTTTCACTTGCTGTGACAGGAATAATAGGTAAAATATTGTGGCAGACTGAGTAACTGTATTGGCTACTCTATGCTATTTAGTTGCCATAGTCTGCCTGTCATGTGAGAGACCGAAGACAACACTGGTATTGACCTACTGACTATGTTAGAAAATCATTTCCAAATTTTCATATTGCTATAATGCTCCCATCTCCCTCTGGAGCGATAGGAAAGATGCAGAACCCTTTAACTCACAATGAATCTTCACAGAGGGTGTCCATGCAGGAGGATATCCAAAGCTTTGTTACACCGTTTACAAGAAAAATGATGGAAGTTTGGAAAGAAAAAGCAAAACTAAACCACTCCAGTTGTTACTAGAAAACTCTATTCTTAGTGAAAAGAATCAGAACATGAAAAAATTTATTTGAAGATTCCTCAAGAAATTAATGCTAAACCTTTTCCCTTTATCATGCAAATGAAAAGTCGTAGTACATGCATACATTCTCTGAAAGGGATTTCTGTTGGCACTGTTGAAGAAGAGGCCCCGTTGTCTCATTTCTCTATTAAAACCAACTAATACTTTTCCAGCTTCTAAGCAGGAAAACAATATCTAAAGAAAGAGGAATTTCAGCTGATTAACATGTGTAACCAGTATTCAGGCTTTTCAATAGAAAAACCAGAAGTAGAAATATTTTCCAGAGTAGAACAACTTTGCTAGGTCAGATTAAGAATCCCTTATCCTGTGGCTACAGTATTTCATAGCATGGAATAATTTGAACAAGTTTGTGATCAAAAACCTCCATGAAAATTGGATTAGATAAATTTATTAGATAAATAGCTTATCCTTGAAAAGCTCTTCAGTTATGGAGAAAAGTACAGCGACATTTGTTTTTTCACTATCCATTTTATGAACTCATTCCTAACTATTTCCGTAATTAACATACATCTGTTAAATATGAGAGGTGCTCCAAAAGTAATGCTTCATATTTTATTGTGTTAACTCGCAATACCAGAGGTAGATGCTTGTGGTATTTCATAACAGGTTGAACCTTCCCAACCATATTTCATTACATTTCCTTGCCGTGTGACAGACAGATGGGAGCAGAGGGGCATGCACTCATACAAAATGGTATCTGACTTGGAAATGTGTGTGAAACACGTGTGTAATTGAATTCCAATGGCTATCATTAACATTCATCAACACCTGTGTTTATTGAGATAATAATGTTTGTGGATGTGAGCACAGTGAGGTAGTTGGTGGTGTGTTTTAGCAGTGGTGACAGGGAGAGTGGGTCACCTCCACTGAAGTAGATTTTACAAGCACTGTGTGCAGGCTCATGTTCATGTTGTATTGACAAAAGTGCATAGCTGATGAATGACTGCATTGAAAGATAATGTTTTGTAGCTGAGAGCTTGCTCTATCATATAGTTTTCTTCATGTCTGCTGTAGTTTCCATGGAAATAAAAAGGAGGCATTACTTTTGGAGTAAACTACATATTTTTAGGTAATTTACAATTCTTTCAAAAACATATTCACCTAGCTTTATTTCAAGCACCAAGATTCAAAAAGAACTATGTGTTTTTCTACTTAAAATAAATGCACTGAAAATTGGAAATGGCAGACAACTAGCAATTTTTAAAACATGTGCAGTTTAGGAAACTTGAGACTAAATTCTGCCTATAAAAATTTCATGTTGTACATGTGGCATTGTGCTACTTCAGCAGGAATATACACACTTTTTAAAAACTAAGGTGGAGATTATCCACAAGGAAAAGAAGAAGTACAGACAGAGGAAAGGAGACTTATGTCTCACAGCCATTCTTTTGGCCAAAATCAGAAGACGAGACAGAAATTTACACAAAATAAATAAAGACATAAACTTATTCTATGATTAGTTGAGCTGTATGCTAAAGTCCTAGATAGCAACTATGTTTTCCTCATATTCTGGGTATCTGGGCTTATATTACTGAACTGCTAAATTTATAAACTGACATGAAGTGAAAGTTATTTTTTTCTAAACACATGAATAATTTTATCACACATTCTTAAGACACTCAACCAAGTACTCAAAAAAAAGCAAAACCTTTACCTGACTTGTACTCTAATACAAAAAAGAGGCTAATAGTAGTCCCTCATAAAACAGTTGTTGTTGTGCAGAACAATAACCACTACTGTACCAGGTATTGCAGCATGAACTGTAGAATCAAAGAAGTACTGGTGGGAAAGAGTTTCTGGATCTCACCTCACCCAATTTCCTGTTGGGAAATGGGCTCTCAGTATCATATTATATCTCAGATGTGACTTTGTCTCGCTCGTTTTATAATCCCCCAAGTGCAATCACTTCAGACTCTTAGGGCAACACTCTCAGGCATTGTGGTACCCTCCCAGAAAATTAAATAAATAAATAAATAGGCATCCATCTGCCCCAAAGACAATTTGTGACCACTGCCCCATTTCTGATTTTTTCCACTCATATCTTGTCACAGTTCAAAATCCCAACACATACTGTTAGTTCTCTTACTGTACACAACTATTTTTACAACTTGTTACAGTATATAGAATTCCATTTCCCACAGTCCAATTAATAATACTGTTAGCAAGTTTGTCACTCATTTTCAGATTTTCAGTATACCTGCCTCTCAGTCAGGCCTTGCAAGTGAGGCATTTTATTATAATTTCTGCTGGTGGGGAGAGAGGAAAGGCCTTGGAACACTGGCTCTTCTAGCTCTGAAATACCATAGCTTGGTATGAAACGCTAGTATGGCTCCTGTGATAAATCAGCAGAAAAGGTCCCACTAGTGGCAACATGAGGATGACACTTTTAGTGATAGTCCTGGTATTTCCTTGTATTTGATAACATCTCCCTTGAGAGATGCTATTATCACAGAATCACAGAATTGTAGGGGTTGGAAGGGACCTCCAGAGATCATCGTGTCCAACCCACATTATGTGAACCAGAATTTTATTTTGTGAAATGGAATCTTCTTTCCCTACAATATTCAAAATGCACTTCAGAACAATTCACACCTAGTTTCCCTTTGATAATTAACATTTCTTCAAAGATGCTCATAGCTGCATCTTTGCCTAGCATGTCATCTCCTATACGTTTACTTTCTCATCTGTAAGATAATGGCTTTTCTCAGAGTTCATAAATTGCATTTGTTATTATCATGAATTATGATTTTAGTCTTTGTATTATCTAGAGGTCTTAGCATTGAACTTGGGCTCTAGGTTATTTGCTGTGAAACAAAGAGATTCAAATCACAGACATGCTTTTATATATATATATTTTTTTTTCCAGAGGGCAAATCAATCAAATTGATAGCAAAAACGATATATGATTTTAGTAAGGTTTTGTGTCTTTGTTGCTCCTTTTTTTTTTTTTTTTCCTGTAACATATAGCCTTTTATAAAGAGCCTTTCTAAATAACAAGAAATAAAACAGAACAATATTTGGGTTTCTGAACTTTCTCAATTTAACTGAATATTCCAGAATGATCTTTTTTTTTTGCCATATTAGAGAATCACAGAATATGGTGATGGTTTTACCAGCCCATGAAGATATATTAATGATCCATTCTAATATCAAGAAATTTAAACATTTGAGAAAGCACTGTTGTTAACAAGTATCAGAGAGATTTAACATATTATTAAACATATTGAAATAACAAATCTTAATCCTGTATTCAATTTAGAGAACGTTATAGTGCTTACTCACTACAGCACTTCAGGAGATGCAAATGAAAGATGCATCTGAGAAATCTGTAATACTGTAATACTGAGGATCACGTGCAGTTCTAAACTCCGGACAAAATTTGAGCTGCAGATGTTTAGTGAATCAGCGAAGCACACAGAAATGACTTCAATAATCCCGCTTCGCCCCCCCCCTCAAAAAAAAAAGAGAGAGAAAGAAAAGAAAGAAACATTATATAATTCTCTATGAAGTGAGAAAAACATGATGATAGAATGAGCAAGTGAGTCTGAAAGTGATTTTATGGCAGGAGAAGTACATCAGTGTCATTACCTGAAAAATATGGGACTGAAATAGCAAATATTGGAGGTAGAATCTATCAGTTTTCCATTTTGCATGTATGAAACTTCTGTAGTGTTAGTGGATAATACTGTTCCTTACCAAGTCACGAATATGCCCAAGAATATAAGCATCTGCTTCAAATTTCCTGGCTTTTCTTGATTTGTGTCAATCATAAAGCTATTTAAATATACATTTTCATTTTCACGTACATTTTCACAGTCGTTGGCTCTCCCTCGGATCATTTTTGTGATCCTACTCTAAACATGCTCCTTCAGGTCCATGTTTCTCTTGTACTGAGGATTCCATATCTGGATGCAGAACTTCAGATGAGGTCTTAGGATGCAGAGTAGAAGGACATGATAACCTTCCTTGGTCTGTGGGCTGCACTTCTTTCAATGAAGTCCAGGATGCAGGTGGCTTTCTGGGCTGCAAGGACAAACTAACGACTGATGTCCAGCTTGCTATCCACTGTACTCCTCACATTTTGGAAAGAATTTGGAAAAAAGGATTTTAGGGGGGACTGTGTCAAAGGTCTTACTGAAGTCCAGAAATACAACATCAGTGGCTCTTCACTCATCCATTGATGCAGTTATGCTATCATAGGTCTGTCAAGGATTGTCTCATATCGCTTTCCCCTTCCATATGCCTCAGTAAGCTTCCAGGAGGATATGTTCCATGATCTTTCCCAGCACTGAGGTGAGGCTGATAGGTTAACAGTTCCCTGGATTGTTCTTTGCACCCTTTTTAAAAATGGGTGTGAGTGACGTTGCCTTTTTTCCAGTCACCAGGAATCTTACCTGACTGCCATAGCTTTTCAAAAATCGTTAGAGGGGTTTGGCAACTACATCAGCTAATTCCCTTAGGACTCTGGGATACATCTTGAGGGGACCCATAGATTTACAGACATTCAGGTTCCTCAACCTTCAAGTTCTCTCCTATAAGCTGTTAGACAGCTGCTGACCTGTTTATATTTCCACGGCCTATTCATTGTTTGTAAGAACTTTGTATTGCCTGTATTTGTATTGCCTGTATTAAGTCTCAACTACTCTGCTAAGTCTTTAAAGCCCTCTTCAGATTATTGTCAGCCACACATTTTGTTAGTACTTCCTATTTCAACGCATAAATTAAGATCATCACACAAGCTTGCTTAGGTCTTCCTACTTTACTCTGAAAGTTTGAAATGTAGAGGAAACAAATCTAAACCAGCTGAATTCTTGGTTTGTACTAATTTAATCAAACACACATTTCTCTAGTTTGCAAGCCATAAATCAATACCATAAGCTTTCCTATTATCAGTTGCATAAAATTCTCAGTTTTTCTCCTAAGTCCAGTTATCTTGCTAAAAAATGGAATCACACTGGGTGAATGTAATTTATCTTAATCTACATTGGCTGTCAGAGTTCTTTTCCATTTAATTGTCTACTAGTTGCATATAAAGTGATTGTGTGATAAATCATTAACTATCTTTCTGGGCATGGAAATTAAGGTTCAAGCATGCATTCAGGCTTGAAGAGTCCATTCTTCAGCAAAACCACAAAAACCATTGGTGTCCATGCTTTTTGGCCACCACAAGCTCCAGGCGTAACAGTTTGGCTTTGATTTCTGACAGACAAAAGACAATATATTAAACCAGCCAGAAGTTAGAAATACCGGAAAATATATCTGCCAGAATGAATTGTATAACAGTGTATATTAATACACAGAACAAACACTATGCTTGGTTTAGGAATTGATTCACAAGCAGATCAAACATCTATTTCAGTACTAGGAAGAAAGCAGATGGAGGAGGGCACTGAGAACTTATCTGTTTTATTTTGTGATTACAAAATACTGCCCAGGCTCTCAAATATCAACCATGGAGACTGAAGCTAAAGCATTTTTTGTTTTGTTTTATTTTGGAGGTATGTCTTTAGTGTTTTCATGGTTGGCTTGTTTGTTTGTTTAAGCCAGCATGTTAAAAAAACTTAAAATAAGATTTTCACTTTAATTTTTTTTTTAATTTTTATTTTTAATTTATCTGAAGGAACTGGAGCTGACTAAGAAGTGAGGTTTGTGCTGAAAGCAGACCAGCTACAAAAACAGAGTGGGCTCTAAGTGTTCTTTCTTCACAGTTATCTTAAGCCTCAATTCAGATGTACCAAAAAGAATAGGCTACAAAGCGAAAACAGTCAATTGAATCTCAGTGAACTCTATCCAGCAGTACAATCACCCAGGGTTTTTATGTTGAAAGGAATTAACCTAAGAATTTTTTTACTGATACGCAGAATATTGTCTGTTGATAAACAGAAGATATGTATATATGTATTACATTATATTTATGCCCAGGAAAAGAAAAGCTGGAATGAAGAAAAATGGATAGCTTAATGCCATAAAAGAATCAGAAAAATGTTTCCTTCTGTTGGAAGTTGTCTACACAATGTATATACTTAAAAAGTAATTGTTCCAAATCTATGCTGGTACTGCTCACAAAAGAAGGAAAGAAAGTATTTGATTAGCTTCCACAATAGTAGCTTATAAAGCAGAGAGATAAGGGACTGTTGGGTTCACCTGACATTTACTGTAGGAAAGATTGTATGTTTCACAGAAACTGAAGAGTGTGTGTAAACTCTTTTGGGCACTTTGCCCAGAAAAAGATGACATATTAAGAGAAGGACAAAAGGGGCAGAAATTGCAAGGTAGTGTGAATAGAACCTGTGTTACTTACAGAAGCCAGTGCTGTAACTATGACATGGCTAGGCATCTTCTCTACACTGAAAGGTCAGGAGCAATCAGCTAAGCAGAGATCATGATTATGGAGAGCAAGGTGGGAAAGAGAATGGGAGTATTCCTATGAGAAGCTGTTTTATCAGTCAGTTTAAGATCTTTTTTCAGCATGCTGCTACAGCGTGTACATAGAGTTGAAAACATCATATAGTGAAGCAGAATTTGGTTCAAGCATTTTGGAAGTATCGAAAGCGGTTGTTTCCAAAATAATATAGCTCCATAAAAACATATCTTAAAAATGACCCTAAAGCAAAAAGAAAAAAAAAAGGTTTTAGTGAAAATTTCAGACAGAATAAAACATGAGTGCCTAAATGTTCTAATGCAGGACCTGCTTGTGAATTAAGGTTGCTCAGATCAGCCAGAGAAAGAAAATAAAAAGGTAGCCAGTTCCATGTTACAAAGCACTCGTGCCATGGGTGAAGAAACATTCAATATGGATTTTAATAAGCAAATTTTATGTCAAAATCAGACTAGCCATGTGTTCATTACAATGCCAAATCCAGCTCTACCAGGTTGCCAATGAACTATACTATACTATAGACTGTATCTAAAAACAAACCAACCAAAACAACCTAGTTTTCCCCTGCATACTGAACATGAAAAAGAGAAATTTGTCTGTGTTTGTAGAATCTCAATTAAAACAAATGTCTTTTTTTCCCCCTCTGATTGATTTCAAATCAAGTCAACTGCTTTTCAACACAGTACATCATAACAAACTTTTATGATATCATTACTAACTTTTATATTCTATCCTAGTGGATATCAAGACATAACCAAGATATGACTATTAGTCCCAGTCCTACCCTCCACCACTGTATCACTGCAACTGAAACACAAGGATAACACTGAATTGATGAATAGTTTAATGTTTTGTCAAACAAATAAACAAACAAACCAAAGCACAACAGCTGTAATCAGATATATGCCTATATGAGAAACTGTCTTCTTTTCTTGGGTACTACTTTTGTCATTTCATCCTATTCCACAACTGAATCCTAATGCAGAATGAGAATTTCAAATGATCCCAGATTTTAAAAGGCCTGCATTTGAGACTACTTGTATGTACTCAGCATTAAAATTTTGAAGTGTTCCTTTTACATAAGTCATCTGGGAGTCATCTTGCATATTAAGTACTGCATTTAGTGCAACTTTTGAGGACCTACCAGAAGAAAAACTACTAGCAATACTGGGGAAGAAGAGATTTCAGGATGTTTAGGGTGCTAGTTAGTAAGGTCCTGGAGTATTCTGGCATAAAAATCAAGTGGAAGTGAGGTTGGGCAACATTAGAGAGCTACAGAGATGCTGTTTGCTATAGCAGGGAGAAAATTTGTATGTCTAAAGCTCAATTAGAGTTTGAGCTAGCCAGTACTTTGAAAGACAACAAAAGTGGTTTATATATAAAGATATTAACAGAAAATAAAGGGCTGGAGATAATGTCTGTTTGTTACTTGATGAAGTTCACAAATAGAGACCTGGATAAAGCTGAACCATTTAATGTCTTCTTTTCCTCTGTCTTTAACACCGGTGATTGGCCTTGGGACAACGTAGCACTGAGTTGGAGGAATGTGACCATAGAAATGATGAAACTGAGTCAGAGGAGGCTCATGGAACAGATTCCCCTGGGCAGTGGTCATGCTTGCTAGAATTCAAGAAACATCTGGACAATGCTCTCAGACACAGGGTTTAAATTTCAGGTGGTCCTGTGTGGAGCCAGGAGTTGGACTCATTGATCCTTGTGGGTACCCTCCAACTTGGGATATTCTATCATTTTAGCAAGTTCTACCTTAAACTTGTATACAACTGAAAAAAATGTGAAATGAACACTTTATGTCTTTGAAGTTAACCTGTGCTTAACTCTCCTGTTCTCTGAAAGAGAGCAAGGAGTTCCATACCTCACACTTTTGCATGCATAAGTTTTGCAAAGAAAGTGAAATGATGCATAAAGGACCATGATTTTTTGTAAGATGGGGAAGAATTTCAAATCCTAATTTTAGGTTTTTTTTTTTTTTTGTTTTTTTTTTAATTAATTTCTATTTGAACATGCATTTCTCATGAAAGAAAGAAGAACATGCAGTAGCATAATGCACCAACCTCTTTGAAAACTCAGACACTACAATTTTACATGAAGGTTAAGCTCTGAACTGGAATAGCTATTTATTAAGAAAGGGTCTTCTTTGTGACAATGGCCTTGGAGTTGGAGACCAACGGATGTATCACAAAATATTTAGTGGATGTTAGCATCAGCCTCCATATGTTATGCTATAGAAAGAAATTCAACCATTACTATAGAACCATTATGTTATAGAATTTCAATCATTATGCTATAGAAAGAAATTCAACCATATGCTATGCTATAGAAAGAAATTCAACCATTCAAGGTATGCAAAAGTTTGCCTTCAGCTGATTTGCTAAAATATGAGACAAATATATTTCAGATTACAATATATTATACATAACATGTAATGTATAACATCTGACAAATAGGATTTAGAATAATTTGTGACTAATCAAACTCAAAGTATATTCTTGCTTGAAATTTACAGGCAACAGTAAAATTAATTTACTAGTCTTGGAAAATGTAGGTAACATTTCTTCCCTAAAAAATACTGAACTTTTTATTACTGCACATACATGAAGTATTGTCCTGTTCAAAGAGGAAAATATTCTGATTTGACTGTCCATAGCTTTGTGTAAAACAAAGATAAATTTGTTCTGATTTAAGACAGATATTTTTTGTAGTTACCTAGTACTGATTTTTTTCCATTACGTTTCTCTTCCACAATTCAATACTGAATATAAACAAAGCAAGGAAATTTTTTCAGTGTGTCCCTTCTCCACCTTCTACTACACACACACACACACAAACACAGAAGACTGAAAAACAAGGAGCTGTACACAATGCAAACACTTTGCTGAAGAATAATAAACTCTCATACCGTCTCCTTTGCTGTTTAATATCAATTGGCTTGTTAATAGCATAAGGCGATCCATGAATATAAGCACTCTGGAATCTAGCCACTTTCTTCAGAGTCAGGTGCTCACAGTTGGATGGTAAACTCATTTTATCCTGATTGAAACAACATATAACTAATGGCCAAAAAGATGCATTCCTGGGAAAACTGGAAAGAAAATGTATTTGGCTTGAAAGAAAAAGCTCCTCTTTTCAGCTGCTGCAGCACCCTTGTGAATGCAGGAAGTTGGCTGCTTATTTCTATCCAGTCATACTCCAACCAAATCACTGATTAAGCAGATAAAGCGGAAAGTCTGTCAGAAACTGTCCTCCTCCACCCTGAAGAACTAATATTTTCTCTCTTTTTTTTTTCTTGTGTGTGTATGAAGATAAACCATAAGCACATCTCAACCAGTTAGGGCTAATGTTTAAAAAAGCAACAGACCAAATTTACTCTCATGCAGCATGCGAGTGGTTAGCAGAGCTACCTTTACACATATCAAAAGATCTCTGTGGGAGGAGAGAGATCCATCCACTGCTACATATGAAAAAGTCGAACAACTTTTCAGATGCATGATCTGAACTCAGATTGGATTTGTTACACAAATTATTTCAGGATTTTGGCCACGTAAAGAGATGATTTTATATGCCTCTGTAAATGGGAATTTTTTGATATTATGTGAGATGTTTTTTACTGCACAGAAGCATGTTCTTTGCTGTTGAAAAGTAAAAAAAAAACATACATATAACTTAAAATTAAAACTTCTTCAGTCTTTGATAAACATGAATATATTTTTTGCCCATATTATAAAAGCTTTTGGTTTTTGTTTTTTATCCTCAAAATTATTCACACAGTTGCCCTTTTTTATGAAAGGGCACATTCTCATCCTCCACCATTTCTACCTCTGTGCCATGGTCTAAGTGAGCCCAATTACAAAAATCAGAGTAGTAGTGCTTCAGCAGTACCTTATAAATCACATTAAATCAAAATATGAAATGTATTTTGCCCTCTAGCTTGAGAAATTGAGGAATACGAGAGATTTTATTCAATACAGAAAAAGTCTTACCTTGGAGAACTTCAAAAACTGTTGGAGGTTTGTATATATATAATACACACCTAAATCTATCTGACTAATGTTAATTCTCTTGAATTGCTGCAATTAAATCAAAGGATGCTGCAAAGGTGGAATCCCAACAGGAAACAAGACAAAAGGAAAGATAAGGCTCCTTGAGAAAACAATGGAGAGGCAAGCTCCCAAAAGCAAAATACTCAGTCTAGCCCCAGTAAGCATACTAAAAAAGAATGAAATGAAGAAGAAAACAAAGTGAATGATCTTGCACCACTGGAACAGGAGGGAGTGGAGCCCAAGGAGGCAACTAACACACAACTGCAGCATGCACTGCCACCCCACTGCCTTGTTGAACACTGAAGTTATTTGTGGCAGGCATCAAAGCCAGACAAAAGGCTGACTGATGGTCATCTCTCCTTTACCCTTTCCTTCTGTCTAATCCAAACTGCCACTATAGCAGTCTTTTTTCAGGTTGTTCTTAGTTCCATTGATGTCCTGTTTAAATGAAACTAGAGACAGCTTTATAGCTGTATTTCTATACACAGAACAGATTTTTCCGTGTTAATGAGGCTGAATAAACTCTTTCCATTTCATAATGGATACATCTACAGAACTGGAAATATTTATTCTAGATATAAAAATTGACTTAATTGACGACTGTTCGAACACATAGTTGTGTTACTCAGAAGATTAATCTCTGAAAAAGAGTCAAAATGTTCACAGCAGGACTTCAGGAGCCCAGCCGCATTAGTACATTCTCCTCTGAGGTGCCCCTGTCCCAGCCTGTTCATGTACTGGGAAGCCTTCAGCAGTGCTGAGCTGGAAAGATTGGGAGATCCTGGGCTCCCTCCCAGAAATCTTCCCTCTCAAGGTTCTGATAATGGGTAGGAAAATGTATCAGAAATTATCTGCTCTCATCACATGGTCATGTGTCAGACAGATGTACCCTGCCATCTGTAAAAGACTTCCTACAATTCCAAAGAACCAATTAGGTATGATTATTTTTACCATTTTGGAGGTTGACTTTAAGTATGAAATTATTCAAATTTTGAAATCTCAACTCATACCAATCACTGGAACCTTCCATTTACCCAACACCCCCCTTTTCTTTCTCCTCACTGAATTACAAATTTTAAAAACTATGCACTAAGTGTGTATTTAGCTGTAATGTCTATGTAAAATGCGCACATGAAATCTAAACTTATTTTTATATAATGGCTTAATAATGCATGTGCAAGTTATTAGACCATAATCAAATCACAACGAAGTATAGAAATTTCAGTGTAAAGATACTGTATAAGGATAGATTAAATATATTCTGAGATTCGGTTGATTTTTCTGGAATTTTGGCAGATTCATCTGAGTTTTTTTGTTCACAAAGGAATTTCAATATTTTTGAATTTTATTGTAATTTTCCACCCAGCTAAACTTAGACATAATGGCAAAAGTGAAACTCTAATTGTAGCTTGTTTTCATGACATAACATAAGATTCAAGTGTTCTTCCAACTTACTTGTCATATTGGTAGTTTTTAAACACAGATTTAGCATGTTCTTGACCTTTATATAGTCAACTACTAACCAGACCTTTTGCTTATGACAAGTGGTTTTTTTTTGCCATAAATATCCTGAAATGATGTCAGATGATGTTAAAATTTTTCAGATAAAAGATGGACTGTTCTGTATATAGTTCTTTTTCACATTTATATACAAATAATGATTTTTTTGTTGTTGTTCTAAAGATAGATGTATTATTTAACTAACTCCTCTAAATCTTACTTTCTCTGACTGCTGTGTATTGTCAACTATTTAACTTCTTGGTAGATAAGCAAAAGAACTCCAGGAGTATAAAGGTAGTCTGAATCCTTTTTTTCCTAATCTGTGAGAATTTAAGTGATCTTTGTGTCCTCTAGAGCCTGAATTTCTTCAAAAATTTACTGCTGTTCTACATATAAATGTTAATTTAGGAATAAAATAATTTAGGAATCTCTCAAAATTTACTCATTTGTTTTTATTAAGTGCTGAATGTATCCTTACAATGATCCGAGAAAGCATGCTAGAGAGGCATGCATATATTTGCCTCAGGCAAAATAAACAGGTAAGAACCCCAAAGGTTGTATAACAAAGTTTTGAAAAAGAACAAATATTTACTCACAATGCTGCATTGTTTGCATGGACATATCACACCATCTCTGTTATACAGGGATCAGAAAAATACGGCACAAAGAATCATAGAATCACAGAATTCTTAGACTTAGAAGGGGCTTTTAAAGGTCATCTAGTCCAACTTCCCTGCAATGAACAGGAACATCCACAGCTAGAATCTACACCATAGCTGGAATCCACATCCACATATCAAGCACAAATGTTGGGGAAGTCTCCAGGTCCAATAGAGTAATGACAAATAAATAGCACATATGTGGCTTGATTTTGTTCGGTTCTGTCCTACTCTGTCCTTAATTTTGCTTTACAGAGACATATCTGTTATTAACACATGCTCAGTTAAGTCTTTTGTCTCTGTCAGTAAATACTTATGCTAATGAAACCTGGAACTTCATGCTGCCTTTAAAGACCCTCATTTGTATTAAGGCTTTTACTGATTCTTTTTCCCTTTATATTATAAAATACCACAGAGATACCTGTTAAAATCTTCTCTCTTTTAAATTTTGTAAAGACATGAGACTAGCTACATTTGATCCATACAGATCAGCATCCAACTTCTAACTCTGGAAAGCCAAAAATCTTACCATTTATGTTGCATCCTTCCTAATGATACAAACAGAAATGTCCTATAGGATGAATTTCAGTAACAGCATTATAAAATTTCACATTGTTCTGCCAAAAGAATGATTTAAGAGCACCGAGTGGATGATAAATGTAAGCAATTAAAAAATCAAGAGTTCTTATGAAATCGTTTCCAACCATAGATACTCAGTGTCACTGTATACAATGTTACTCTTAAAAAAACATTAATGAAATACTACTGACACCAGAACAATTCTCTTTATTCATCTCTCCCAATGAACATCTTCCTTGAACATCAGCTGCTACCACTATAATTAGAATAGCAAGGTAGCAATGCCCAAGTTTCTTTGTTGAATAAGCAAAATAAAGACATTTTAGAAATGTTAGGCAGACTTAATATGAATTATTTCTGTTGTATACTGACTACCAATTTGGCAGTTTAGGACGAAATCTGTATATTCTGTACAGATTAATAAACAACTCATTTCTGAATCTGTTTATCTTTTTATAGGATATTACCTTCCATGGATTCATTTCTTATTTTGCTGAAATCAAATCATGCTGAAATCATGTATCATGTATTTGCTATTCATCAAGGTTAAAAATTGACAGTGTAGAAGAGCTCTTCCCTTTCTGGTTTCTACTAACATATTTTTCCATGAGAAATTTTAACTTTATGAAGATTACAATTTCTACTTAATTTTCCACTTTTCTTTGTTGCTTTATTAATAATTTCAGGAATTAACCAAACTGAAAACAAAACAAAAAACACCAACAACTATGTTGTCCTCTTCATAAAAAACTTTGTGACTACCATAGGAGCAGGGCAAAGGGTAGACCTCTCTCTTCTCTGTAAGCAGACACATTCTATGATATTTGAAAGTATGTAACACTGGTCAAGTAGTATTTAGCATTCCTTCCTGACATGATCTAAATAGCCTGTCCTAAGACCTTCCTTTAAAAAAGGGGGGAGGGGGGGGGAAATAAAGAGTAAAATTAAATATAAATGTTGTCCACTTGATTGTCAAGCTCCACACAAATCACCCAGGACAGAAATGGAAAAAGGACATGTCTTCAGTTTAATCTATTTACTGAAGATAAAGGGAGAGTGATATCACTTCCTGGAAGCAAAACAGTCTTTGCCTTCACTGTGTAGGAAAAGGGAGGAACTTTGGTTCTAGAAAAGAGTGATACAGAATAATTATGATGCATACCCTGACACTGGTTTTGACAATATCAATTCTTCTTGCCGTGAGGAATTTTCAAAGTATTTTGCTTACAACAGTGTTTAATATGATCTACTACTCTAAAGACTTAAGAGTATTTTCAGTAATCAGATCTTAAATATCTTTTCCTTATGTTTCTGTTAGAATCACTCTTAAGCTCCTAAATGTCTCACAGTAGTCACAGTAGTCTTGAAATTACAGCAGCCTCCCAGACCAGATTGTCAATAAAGTTGAGCATATGTATGCATACTTAAGCTGAGCCTCCCACCTGCTCTTGATCACACACTCCTGTTGTTTTTGTGTTTTTGTTGTGTTGGCTAAGGTGCTCATCCAAGCCATTGGTGAATAGTGAATTGATTCAACTTGACAATTGAAAGAACAAAAAAGTATATAGTTTTGATTTTTTTTTTTTCCCTAGGACAAGCATTTGAACTTTTAGCATGAGTTATTTCATAAGACTATCAATGGCCTTGCCATTTAGAGAGCCTAATTCAACATCCCCAAATATAACATCTACAAAAGAGGTGTTTGTCTTCAGCAAGATGGGTTGCAACTGTCTTTCCCCATTTGCAGAAATGTTAAGCATTTTAATGTGTCAGTAAAGTTGATGAGTGTTTTGAGCAAAAAGATATTACAAAAACACAAAACTCATCTTCCAAAGAAATTAACACCATCAATCCTGCTGTATCCACTTCTTCATCTGACAATAGAAGCAATGCCACCACTTTCTCTCTTCAGGTTTAAAAGTAAATACAGTGAAAATTTGCCAATACCTAGACGTATCACAGAATGTTTCAGAAATGCAGACTAAGGAATTAAAACTTCTACTGGTTGGGACTTACAGTGTTATATAGACTTTGGAGCTGAGTATAAGAAAAAAGAAAGAAAAAGGGAAAAAAAAAATCACGACTTTCTTTTACGAGCAGTGAACTAAAATATATAGTAAAAAACCAACACAGTGAGCCACCTCTGTATGCATAAGTCTAAGGTTCTATGTGACAATTAACAGTTACAGAACTAAAAGCTATCAGTGTGTGTATGCAGAGTCAAACTTAAGAATAAAAAGTAAGGATAATTTAATCATTTCCGAACTTGGAATGTCTAAACTTGCAAAGCAAGTTTTCCGTGACACTTCTTCATCTCTGTCTTGGGGCTCTATGAGTGTTTCAGTAGATAAAGGAAATTGAAAGACAGTGAAAATATTCAGTTGTTGAAAATAGTGCTCACAGTCTGTATACAGTAAACAAAATATTTTTTTTCCCACAGAGTCCTCATGTGTACTGCATTTCAACATTTCAAATGTGACAACTGTAACACTTTCCTTGTTGCTGTACCAGCCATATTGCGTCAAACTGAAACGGGCTACTGGATTCTTTTTCTTGTCATCATCTTCTTAGTTTCTGGGTTCTGCTGGGATTGAACTTCAGTCACTGCAGACATAATTATGTGATGATTTGCGTCTGAAATCTGCTTTCATATATAGAAGGACAGTTTCTGAACTGCTGCATGGGGCACTGTCACAGGCATGCTATTATGATTTACTTTTGAAAGAAAAGAATGGTTTTACTTCTGTTGCAGAAGAGTTGGGTAGGATTTCCTTTCCATTTTCAAACCTTTAAAATTAATTAGTAGTTAGTCATCCCCTCTTCCTACGCAGTGGACATACCTGTTTCTGTTCTATGTATTTTATGGAGAATTTTTCAAGTCTGTCAAGACAGGGCAAGAAATGCCATCTTTTCATGGGAAATAATTCTCAACAAAATGACTTCAGTGTCTGAATGAGTTACTGCTTCCCAAGGTATGCTGCAGAGCAAGAGTTTGGGAAAACAAGACACTTGCTAAATATTTGCAAAAATTACTTTGCAGTACTGACACATTTGATGATGACGTGCTGAATTTTGGATTGTAATTGGTCATTCACTTACAGCCATTCACAGTAATGTATAAGTAAACATCATCACAAAGCTTAAGATGCATTGTAGCAAAAACTGGGATCCCCTTCTCATCACCTTAAATTAGAAATCTATTCAAAATTATTGAATGTATGACTATAATGTGGCATTACCAAAGAGTATCAGTAAAGGCTATCTACTCTGAGAAGCTTATGTTAATGAAGAATATACAAATTCCATGCTGCAGTGATGAAGCTAATCAGGATCTCAAAAGTAAAAAGACCTGGAAATGATTGTTGCCAACATTTAAAATTTACCATGACTTGAAGTTAAAACTCTGAATAGTCATCGGATGACGTGATGCTATTTCAGGTATAACTGAAGCAGGTAAAAAGCCCGAAGGGAATTTTAGAAAAATTATACTGCAATACTGCAAGCACAGAGATAGAGACAGGTAATTTTTTTCATGGAGGTGAACTGTAAAGGTCAGCATCCCTTCTGTTTTCTGTAAGTGTCAATGTAGATCCCATTATAGAAAACTGACAGATTGTATCCCCTCTGGATGGTGAAAATGAGAACTGCCAGCATAATCAGTCAGACTGTAATTGCACTTAGACTTGTTATACGATCCCTTTAACTTCGTATGTTTTACAGTGCCAAACATTATATTGCTTCTCTTTAGATTTTGAGAACTGCTGAATTGGTGAGTCTTACTTGAATGTTGATGGAGTAAGCCTTCATATTTGATGGGAGGGACATTCAAAGATAGACTCTGATGCCTAAGTAAGATAGATCTCAAAAAGATCATGGAGAATTTGGAAAAAAAATTAGAAAGTTGTATAAGTTGATGTTACAAAAACTGAGTACAGCAGACCTGGTCTCATTCAAATATAGTTTCAGAATCTGAGCAACACAGGGGGAGGAGTTCAGATGCACTCTCATATTCACTAATTCAGATGTGGCACACAGAAGGCCATAGTAACCATTGAATACTACCCATTTGCTGAAATAAAAATATTAAATAAAAACCCCTACATTTCAAAAAGGCATCCAATCTTTACTTCAAGGTATATAGGTATGGATGGATATTCCACATTTTCCTTCAATTCTAATAAACTTGGGTTAACTTCTGACTTCCAGGTTTGTACAGTGGTAGACTGTATTTATTTCACATGCAAAATTTTCTTCTAACAATAGCACAGATTAATTTTGTAGCTTAAGGAAGCTAAAGATTTTGTAGTGGCCATGGAATCAGAAACTCTTTAAGTTTACACAACTTCAGTTTACATTGCCTGGACAAGGTTCACTGAATACAATTATAAGTATCTATGCAAGTCTTTACAAGTATTACACAAACATTACCTCAATAACTAACAACAAAAAAAAATAAAAGACAATTGTCACAGTGAAGAGGAAGATGAGATTGTCATGGCCATTTATTCTGCTTTAGAATGTACAGTGCAAATCTGACTACTAAGTTGTTACTGAAAAACAATCTACACCATTCAGTTTGTACTGTACAGTGTAGATGTGTTACCCTACATATGCACAGTTACTACATAATGTGTGTAAACACATGCACACAGAAATTTTCTGATGAAAACCCGTGCAACTAAAAAGCATCATGGGCACCATGGCTTACACCTAGCAAGTTAGTTCCATCTTAGTGCCAAATTCTTGAAGCAAAAAAAGGCTAGGATAGAGAAGTAGCAAGAAATACAGAAAAAGAAATCATGACAGAACAATGACAAAATGTAGTACTGTACAAATACGTAAGCAAGATCTCAAAATAAAAATTTTCACTTTTTAGAAGACTAAATGTAGGGGATGCAGAAAAAAAATTTGTACTATGGAAGACTACTATATAAGCAGGTAGTCTTGAGTATCATATTCATGATTAACAATATACAGGGTGTTCAAGAACAAATCTCTACAGCAGGAATAAACAGAAGATCCAATAGTTACTGCTGTTGCCACATTCTGCCACTTAGTGGCCTAGAAAAAAATATTTCACAGAAGTTTCAATTTTATTTATTTATTTATTTATTTTAGGCAAACTTTATTAAGAATTGTATTTCTCCACTTTGCTAGTCCTGTAGTCCTGTGCAGGGAGCACAGAACATGGCATATACTCAAATAGTCATAAGACGAGAGAAGACGAGAAATAGAGTCATGCTAAGAAAAAGTGGACACAGAGGATGAGAAACAGAACAGAGAGCAAGAGTAAGTCCATGGTTACCCAACAAAGGCAAAAGTTTCCTGCACTCTATAGGGACAGTGTGCAGATTGGCATTTTGCACTGAACACGTTAGCGCCAGGTTCCAGATGGAAGGCTATCCAATTTGGGGACGAGACAAGAAGTAGAATACTCTTCTGAACTCATTTGGGAACATTAATAAATTTTCATTAATGGCATCCAGCAACAACAAACATTTGTCGTGCAGAAGACATGAACTGACACATTCTTTTGGTAGAAATAGAAAACATGATCTACTTATCACTTATTTCATAGACACAGAATGATCTGTGAAAGGATTGCTACCCTTAAACCACTCACAAACCCGAAATTATATAGAAAAGCCCTCTTTTGTAATTTTCCTCTAGATCTCTGCAAGAGACTTACTACATCTAAGTCAGCTAACCTTTTGTTCTAAACTTATTTGTAATGTTTTTTTTTGTTGTTGTTGTTTATTTGTTTGTTTTTTGTGGCTGCCTGAATAATCTGCCTGGTGTTAGGAATTTTACATAGATTCCAAACACGCAAAGTATTGATGTTGCCTTAAACATGTGACAATATTTGCATCTGAATATGAGATGTCAGTAAAGATTTTGAGCTTAGCTGCAATAAGACAATACATGCATGTTTCTATTTCTGGTACCAGCAGCCACTGCATACCTTTTCTGTGACTACTCTGATTTGTTCTAAGTTCACTATAGTCTACTAATACACTTGTTCTTATGAATACACAGCTTTATGTAACAGTCTGTTTGACTCTGTTTCCTATAGCATCCTTGCAGGTAACCTTAGGAAGTTTGGGATAAAAGGACAGTTCGGTGGATTGAGAACTGGCTGACCGGCAGACCTCAGAGGGCTGTGATCAACAGTGTGGTTTCTCATTGGAGAGCTACAGCTAGCAGTGTTCCTCAGGGGTCTATACTGAGTCCAGTCTTTTAACATCTTAATTAGCGTACCCAGGGATAGAATGTAACCTCAACAAGTTTGCTGATGGTACAAAGCTGTGAGGAGTGGTTGGTATATCAGAAGGCTGTGCTGCCATTTAGTGAGACCAGGAGAGACTGGAAAGGTGAGTGGAGAGAAACATTATGAAGTTCAACAAGAACAAGTATAGACTCCTGTGCTTGGAGAGGAATAACTGCATGCACTGATATAGGTTAGGGGATGACCTGCTGGATGAGAGCTCTATGAGGAAGGACCTGGGTGTCCTAGTGAACAACAGCTTGGCCACGAGCCACCAGTGTGCCCTGGTGGCCAAGAAGTCCAATGGGATCCTGGGGTACATTAAAAAGAGGGTGGCAGGCAGGTCTAGGGAGGTGATCTTCCCTCTCTACTCTGCCCTGGTGAGGCCACAGTGTCCAGTTCTGGCCTCCTCAGTTCAAGGCAGGAAGGAAACTTCTGGAGAGAATCCAGCATATGAAGAAAGGCTGAGAGACCCAGGGCTGTTCAGCCTGGAGAATGAAGACTGAGGAGAGATCTAAACGGCAGGTGACAAGTGCCAGGAGTTAAAATTTGGGAAAGGTTGCATCATAATGGGTTGTCAGAATTTTATTATTATTTTTCCCTCTGTGTTAATATTCTCCTCTTGCATGCAATGCCTTATTTCAAAGAAAAATATTGTGAGACAGTGTATTTATCAAAATATTTACAGGATGTAGTGGTTACTAAAATGTTTCGTGCCTTTTTTCTAGAAATACAGAACAAAAACGTATCCTTAAATCATTGAGGAATACAGTTTCTGTTCAATGGCAAAGTTAAAAGATGAATTACTTAATTATTATGAGAAGTAAAATATAGTAACAGCATCTCTTTCAAATGAATTTTTAAACTACTTAAGATAATCATTTAATGAGCTTTGTCATTTCTCTGCTAAAGCCAAAAACACCATATTGCCCTCTGCAGGTTCATTTAGCAAAATACTCTGTAGAAAGCTATTCATTTTGTTTACTTGGAGTTATTTCTCATGTATATCCAAATAATGATTTGGATATACATAATTTATGGATTATGGATTTACATAATTTATTATGTAAAACTTTAAAATCATGTCTTTTTTATAACATTATCCATTAGTAGCCTTCCTAATATTCTCAAACTAAGTTATCAAGATGTCAATAAAGCATAACATATAGATAAAAAAGAAATCTGCCACAGGAAAAATAATGCAGTAAATTTGAAAAAACAAAACAAAACAAAACAAAAACCCAGCATATTTCTGTGTTGTATTTGCTCTTATTGTTCTTTTAAATTTCCTTAATCATTTTACTGATTTATGGAATCATTTTAATATATAAAATGAGTATTTTTAACTATTATAGACAAAAGAAGCTTGCATTAAAAATCATAGAATCATAAAATCTTTAGAGTTGGAAGGAGCCTCTGAAGGCCATCTAGTCCAACTCCCCTCCAAGGAACAGGGACACCACAACTAGATCATGTTGCTGAGGGCCTTATCCAACCTCAACTTGAAAGTCTCCAGGAATGGGGCATCAACCACATCAGTGAGTAACCACCCTCACCATATAAGACTTTTTCCTTATATCTAACCTAAGTCTACAATCTTTGAGCTTGAAACCATTTGCCCTTGTTCTATCAACACAGACCCTGCTAAAGAGTCTGTCCCTTTTTTTCCTGCATCTCTCTTGTAGTTACTGAAAGGTCATTATCAGGTCACCTTGCAGCCTTCTCTTCTCCAGAATGAACAGCCCCAGTTCTCTCAGCTTCTCCTTGCAGGGAAGGTGTTCCCTCCCTTGGATCATTTTTGTGGCCCTTCTCTGGACACACTCCAACAGGTCCATGTCTCTCCTGTACTGACGACTCAACATCTGGACACAGCACTTCAAATGAGGCATCAGCAGCACAGAGCAGAGGGGCAGGATCACCTCCCTTGACCTGCTGGTCACACTTCTTTTGATGCAGCCCAGGATACAGTTGGCTTTCTGGGCTGCAAGGGCAGCCCTGTGAATCTAGATGCCAATGAATCAGAAATTTAAGAATACAGAAATTTAAGGTAGACAGGATTTATATAGGATTATTGTTAATGATTATTTTTCAGTTATGTTCCATACAGCTTTAATGGCTGCTATGTCAAAGATCTAAAAAATATCTGTTTATCACATTCCCTCTCAGTCTTTTTTTTCCTCAGGCTGAACAAACCCAAGTCACTCAGCCTTTCCTCATACTGGAAATGCTCCAGGCTTTTTATCATCCTCGTGGCCGGAACACCTGTAATTGTCTGTAATATCAAAGCTCACATTTGCAGAGTCCTGAAATCACCTCACAAGACCTCACCATGTGACCCACCACTTCCAGCATCCTCAGTAAAGCCTGGAAAACCACCTTTATTTGCAATTCTCTTCTTCCTTCTGCAAAACCCTTATTTGAGTCATTTTCCTCTTTCCTCTCTTTTTTTCTTTCTTTAGCCTTGAACTACCAGCAATTTGTCCTAGCCAACTAAAAGTGCGCTCTGAATTCTTGTGACTGAGAGTACAATGGAAGCTATCAATAATGTCACAAAGAACTTAAACTGAGCACTCTTCAGCTGCACTTCGGAGAAGCTCAGAAAGCCATCTGTTTTATCTGAGGTCGTTTCAACTAATAGCTGTGTGAAAAAGCGCAGAGAACCGTAGCTAGCTACATTTCATGCCTCTGCCACTATTTATTTTTATTCCTGTATTGTTTCTATTCAAGGAAACAAGATCAAATTGTAAGTAATAATGAGATCCAGATACTTCCAGATACCTTAAATAACAGTTTCTCCAAATGGAAAATTCTGTCCACCTTTGATATGCTCTGCTGTTAAGCAGAGATTTCTGCCATCAAAGCTCTCTAACAATGCTCAATTCAACCTTTGAGGAAAAAAAAATACCTTCTTGATTCTGGACTGTGGGGATGGATTGCTGTTGCCTGCAATCTACCTAGACAGTCAGCAAGTGCAGAGTGCATTTTACAATCACTTGTCATAATCAGTTTCCCTCCTCTCACCTATTATACAGAGACTAGTCCCCGGAAAAAGAAGAAGATAACCAAATAAATAAGCAGAATTCTTACCAAATGGCTTTCATTTTTTTTCCCTTGTTTTTACCTCTTTCATTGTACTTCAAGAAGGTAAAGAGGAATGGTACATTTTCTGTCAGTTTATTGAAGAATACACAGTGTACTTACCTAGAAAACAGAAAATTATGAAAGGAATCATTAGAACATGGAAATTTAAATTTCACAACTTATGTCATTACCACACACACATTAGCACATACAAATACTAGAAGGTACACTAAAAAAATAGGTATTATCACTTTAGGTCTTGCCAAATTTCCTGTGTCACTGATCATGAAACTGAGCACCAAAAAATACACAAAAAAGATTTCTAATTTCTTTGATATCCAAAATTATTTCCAAATTTTCTTAAGTCTTCTCTCTTACAAACTGTTCATTGACATCTCTTTTAGAATACTTACTACTTGGCACATGGCTTGTATTTGTCAACTTCTGTAAAATACATCTAATAATATGTATAATTATGAACTACAAAATTAAATGCTGCCATGTATTTTAGTGTAGTTTAGTTTAAAATTAGTTTTAATTTAATGTTATTGAATGTCAGTATATTGATTAATAATAAAAACATACTTGAGTGAAATGTAAATTCTTAAATCTCCACAGAATATTAAGTATTTCAACCATGACATATATTAACAGAATAAATTTCAGATAGACTAAATATTTAAGTATTGTAGGCATTTAATGTTTAAAGCTCCTTTGGTCTTTAATTCCTTAAAAAAAGTCTGTGCCATAAACTGGGACAACAGAAAAAGGATTATCATTATTGCTATACATAGTGAATTTATATATGTAGTGAATATCAGGAGGAACCACATAAGAGGAAACAAGATTGCTCTGCTAGATTTACCAATGCCCAGGATAGTGTTTCTTGTGAACACTTTATCAAAACATGCTGTCAATAAAGAACCTGTGTTTTAAATATCTTCTTTAGTGGTTTAAGAACAGATGCTCATTACATATGTAAGGAGGTTCCTGGCCTAAACACTCCACGTATTGAAAAACAATGTCCATCAATATACATAAAAAACACACAACTTGAAAACTTAAAGCCACAGAATAAATTCAATTTTCCAGCACTACTGAATTTGCAATATATTACAATTTCAGCAGAAATACTGTGAAAAATGACTAATAACTGAATGCTCATTCCAAAAGTCAATAAAGACCCTCAAAAGGAATACAAGGCAACACAAATGCATTCTGTCACATGTTAGGAGTCACTGTTACTGTAAAACACTTCTCAGTACTTCTCAATACTTCTGTATTCACCATTTTTTTCTGGCAGCTTTTGATGATCTCTTTCTCAGAAAAAAAACCATAACAAAACAAAACAAAACAATACAAAATCACCTTGTTTTTGAACAGTCTAACACCTTCCCAGGCTTTGCTGCTTACTTCCTCCTAGTATTTTGGTACTTAACTAGACACATCTAATGAGACAAAAGCACATACCAACCCAGATGTTAATGAATGGCAGATACAGAGCTCAAGAATACCAGAGCAGAAAAGTTATTTGGCAGCTTTCAAATTGATTGAACTGACAAGAATAGGATCTAATCTCTGTTTCTCAAATCCATCTTCCTACTCAAGGGAGAAATCACTCTAAACGAACTTGCTAAAATCCCACCCGATTACTCTTATGAATCATGGCATTTACTACTCTAAATAAATAAATAAACTGCCACACAAGAGACACATCAAAAGCTGAGAATAAAGCAATGCAGTATGCGTACCAGCTCATTTTTACAATAGCTTGACAATAGACTAATATGTACTTAGTGTTGTTATTTCACCATATGTATTCATCCTGCAAAAGTCAATGGTAGGACTTGTGTGTGTGTGATACATTCTTACAAATATCTTAGGTATGTACTGTTAAAAATACCATACTCTTTTCTATTCTAAATAGTTTCGCCTAAAGATTTTGAAATGAAAATTAAAAGTACAACTATAACAAAATTATGCTAAAGAGCCTTCTATTAGACTTAACTCAGAGCTGTTGCAACTTCAATTCTGGATAGCACTTTTAATTTAAAAAAAAAAAAGTGAAAATATTAAGTACAGTTTTGAGCAGAAACAGACTTAAAGAGATCTTAACCAGCTAAAGAAATGAGTATTATTTATTAAAGCCCTCACTACATGGAGACTATTAATATTTATAATAAGGAGAAGCTGACTACTGACATTTTCATGTTTTACATCTGTAGATTAAACAACTCTTTTTAAAACAATTTCCAAACATCCCTCTTGCTTTCATGACAGCTATTTTGTAGCTTTTTCTTAGGGGATAGCAAAACTAAGAAAACACCTGTGACAAGTTCCACAAGGACTATTATCATATTTTGGAAAAAGAAAATTCAGCAGTTAGCAAAAAATCTTCAAGTTCTTTTTCTGTTTTAGCATATTAAGAAACCATAGAGAAACCACATGCATCACTATTGCAGAGCATAGCTCTTCCAAGCTTTAGATGTTTCTTCAAGCCCAGAGAATTAAAACAAGAGAAACATCCCTGTTTACTATCCTAAAATACGATTATCTATGTCTTTCTCCTTCATACTTAATTTAGCTGTGTGCACAGTGTGCAGAAATATAAGTGGATGACATACAGCATAAAATCAGAATAGATTTTAGGATAAACAGTTTAGTTTTAATACTGTTCTTCCCTTTAGCTAAAGAGGAAATAGGTATTATGGATAAGGCTAAAACATTTGTGATTTTAAATAGCCAGACTTTCCAAAGCTACCAGTTACTGACAAGGAGAAGCAGATTTCTGGGTTGAACACAGCTCATGGACTTTCACTCTTTCCACCACATCACTTCTGGTTGTTCTGCAGTGCCATCGCTTCTGCTAGCTGCCCTAATATCAGGAAGAAGCTGCAAATCCATGCTGTGTAATTTTATTAGGCAGAATCAAGCCCAAATCAATATACTCTCCTTCTCAGTGGGTCTACCCACTTACTAGTATGGGAGTTGGTTATCATACTGGTTTATATCTCAAGCACTTTGAATCATTCATGGAGGAGATGTGGCTTTTCCAATAACACTAGAGTAGTGGTGGAAATCCAGTGGAGGGCTGACTCTATAACAATTGAGGACCTGGAGCACAGTCCACAGAGACTTAAAGGAACTGAGTTTGAATAGCATAGAAAAAGGTAGGATAAGGGGAAAGAGATATGATTATTGTGTTCAACTACTTGCAGGGAGGATGTAGAGAGGTACAGTTATTCACTGAGAATGGACAAAAAGCATTTTCAGAAAGTCTTCACAATGATGATGATTAAGAATGGAAACAAGCTGCTCAAACCTGTTGGAGAATCTCTACTCTTGAAAATACTTAATGCTTTATTGATAAAGGTTGTAGACACCTTGGTCAAACTGATGTTAGCCCTGCTTTCATGAGGGGACTGGACAGGAGAGCTTCCAGAGAACCCCTGCAAGCCAAATAATTTTATCATCCTGTGATTCTAACTCTGTAGTTATGATACTATATTTTCTACCAGAACAAAAATGAGAAAGCCAGAGCATTGTTTATCCCTCCATTGTGCATTAATTCATAAATGGCAGGCTTCACTCTACTCCCTTCCACAACAGGACTAAATATTGTTTCCTGTGCTTAAAGCCAACAGCTTCCTACTGCTATCATTTTTGTGTGCATATGTGCAGCCCAGATGCTCTGTGAGCAATTGTCTCCAGACTAAGAAATTAACCTACAAATGCATACTCTAAACACACATGTACTGTTAAACATATCCTGCTTCATTATAAATCATATTATTAGACAGTTTTGCAATTTAATAAAGGCAATAAAACCCTAAGGAGTAGAGAGTGTTAAGTATCACAATAGACATCTTTACAAAGTTCAAATTAGACACAACTTAAAAGGAAGTTCCATCTTTATAAATCAGTTTTCTTTAGATACAAGACTGCTATACATTTGCAATGCTAGAAGCTTGGCACTGATGGATAGACTTTTGATTCTGTTGTGCCAGGGCTCCTAATTAAAGCCACAGCTGGAGGAAGAATTGTAAGGACAAGAAGAAATCTGGAGCAATTTCAATTTCCTCCCACTAAACACAGTCAATCCTCTCAGTCTTTTTTGTAGAAAAGTTTAATGTCAAATGAAGAAGCATAATTTCCTTCTCACTAGATTACAGAATAAAAATACTTGCCTAATGAATATTTGAAATCTCTGATTGCTATATAGTACTGCCACCACACGAAGAGCCATAGTTCTCCTACTCTTTTCTTTCTCTCTCTCTCTCTCCTTTTTTTTTTTTTTCTAAGAGAAGGAGATCAAAGATCCCTAGTCTGTAAATAATGAGTTTCAAAGGTATGCAACAGACCTTGCTTCTGCTCTAAGTTTGGGACAATCTATGACTGACAGCTAGGGGAACTGACAATATAGAAGACGTTCATGGTCTAATGTTTTATTTGTTTTCTCTCATCTTGAGAAAAAATGTTAACTGCTCTCTCCCATGACATTTCAGCTATCTAAAATTGTTTTCTTTCCTCTTTCCTTCTTACTCACACTTTCTTCCACATATTTTTCTTTCCTTACTTTTGCATAAAATCATTTTATTCATAGTTGTCCATGTGGGATGATACTTCAGCATTTTGGACTTATCCATGCACACACACAGCTAATGACTGTGGCTTTTCCTATTGCTCAGCTGCTCATTTTCTCTACCCACTCAGATCTGCCTTCCTGAGAGAAGTTTCCAGGAAGAAGCTAGAGAAAAAGAATATATAACTGTCACTGAGCCCCTCAACACAAAGACTTACTTCGATGGCTATTGAAAGCAAGTAGCATGCTGAAAAATAAATGAAGATCATACACCTGTATCACCCAAGAAAGGAGACGTATTAGTTTTCCCATCAAGAGATGCAAAGAACAACAAACAGAACCACAGAACCATAGACTCACAAAAGTTGGAAAAGACCTCCAAGATCATCCAGTCCAACTGTCCAACTATCTCCAATACTTCCAATAAAACCACGTCCCTCAGTAGAACATATAAACATTTCCTGAAGTCCTCCAGGGTCAGTGACTCCACCATCTCCTTGGGCAGATCATTCCAGTGCCTGTCTACTCCTCTGAAGTTTTTCTTAATATCCAACCTGAATCTCCCCTGGTGCAACTGAAGGCCATTCCCTCTAATCCTATCCTTAGCTATACAGAAGAAGAGGCCAACCTCCAACATACCACAAACGCCCTTCAGCTTGTTGTAGATAGCTATGTTTTCCCTCAGCCTTCTCTTCTACACACCTAACAGTTCTATCAGCCACTCCTCATAAGGCTTGTGCTGCAGACTCATCATCAGTTTCATTGCCCTTCTCTGAACATTCTCCAAGGCCTGCATGTCATCCTACACCGAGAACACCAAAACTGAATAGTAATGATGGAGCAGCCTCACCAGAGCTGAATACAGAGGAATGGTCACATCTCAGCTTATGCTGGCAACACTATTTCTGATACAAGCCAGGATGCCAATGGTCTTCTTGGCCACCTGGGCACACTGCTAGTTCATGCTCCACCAAGCATTAACCAATATCCCCAGGTCTGTTTCCTCTACAGTCTTCCAGCCGCTCTGCCCCAAGCCTTTAGTATTGCCTGTGATTGTTGTGGCCAAAATGCAGGATCCAGCACACGGTCTTCAAGAACTTCATACCACTGGCCTCAGCCTAGCTATCCAGCCTGCCCAGATCCTCCACATTCCTTCCTACCCCCAGGCAGATCAACCAGACCATTTGAGTTCAAGCTGGGCTTTTGCCTTTCTAATTTTCTCTCTGCACATTCTAACAATTTATTTGTACTCTCCCTGAGTTGCCCATCCCTTCTTCCATAGTAGGACAATTCCCTGTTTTTTGTTTTTTTTTTCTTCTGAAGCCTCAGAAAAGGCTCCCTGTTCATTCATATTGGTCTTCTTCCCTGCTGGCTCATCTTGCAACACAGGGGGATAGCCTACTCCTGCACCTTTAAGATTTCCTCCTTGAGGAGCAACCAGCCTTCCAGAGGTTCGAGCCCTCTCTTCAGAGTGGCACAACCTGGAGAACAGGGGAGAAAGGTTTCTCTCCTTATGTGCAGCAGCAGTTTGCTTCGCTGGTAATGCATCTCCAGCCTGAGCCATATCACCATGCACAGTGACCAATAGCTTCACTTCTGGATGCATCTGCCTGTACTGCTTCCTGCTACAGCTCTGCTGTCAGAAAGATCAGGCTGTGGGTTTTACAAAGCTACTTCCTATTACTTCCAGGTAAGATAAAGCAGAGGTGAATTTTTACCTACTGAAAACATTACAAGTATGTTTCTGATCCCCAGCTATGAGAACACCTTAATACCCTCTCATTTGAGTTTTATGCAAGTTTTTAAATAACATAGTCTGGAACAAAAATGAAGATATTTTTCAAATGTTCTCAGAGAAGTTATAGTACTGAACTGCCCCCTACCCACTGCTGCCCTGTTCTCTTTGCCACTGTAGTTCCTTTCCTCATGGTCTCCCTAATGTTTATAGACAGAGTTTGATCATTACGATAGTTTTTAAACATTTCTTTGAAAAATATATATCTGGAAAAAAATTATAGGTATAGGTAGCTGACTGACTGATCTATTAGCTCTTAAGACTACCTAATATTTTGTCCAAAACCATCTGAGTACTCAAACAATAAGACATTACCAGTATTACATTTCTGATCTACTTTGCAGTTGGACAAAGTTGTACTTCAAAGAAAAACAAGACAAAACAGAACAAAAAAACAATGTAAGCATTGTATATTATGGATTTCAAGAGTTCCTATGACAATGAAAATGCTGTATTCTTCGTAACAGTTACAAAAAAATGGCTGATGACATCAGTAAAAGATAATGGATGTAATACAAACTGCCTTACAATAAGTAAAAGGAAAGAATATGCACAGAAAGGTATATCTTTTCTTATTATGATTTACTTATTGATAATTTTCTACATACTTTTACTCAATAATATTTATAGAGAGATGATCAGGAAGTTTAGTATGAGTACCCTACTCATGTAGTTTTCTACTACATTGCTCATAAGGGATGAGACAGTACGTCTACAGAACACATCTAAAAAGAGGCAAGCAAGAGCATGCAACTCTGGAAGTACTCATTTAGACTCACAGAATCATAGAATCATAGAATCAGTCAGGTTGGAAAAGACCTTCATGATCAAGTCCAACCACGACCTAACCATCCTACCCTAACTCTAACAACCCTCTGCTAAATCATGTCCCTGAGCGCCACATCCAAACAGTTTTTAAACACATCCAGGGATGGTGACTTGGCCACCTCCCTGGGAACCCTATTCCAGTGCTTAACAATCCTTTCTGTAAAGAAGTGTTTCCTAATATCCAACCTAAGGAAGTAACAGACATGAACTGAAGAGCTGTTTTCACTCCTCTTATAAACTGCAGTTGAACCAACAAGGATGTAATACATGCTACCTAGCATGAGAGACCTAACCTTAACATCTGATAAGCTGGAATTTCCTTACAAGGGACAATACAGCTCTTTACTCAAAAGCAGTTTGCAAAGGCAGATACATCCAAATTTTAGGCTATGGTAGATGGTTAACACATTAACTCTGTAATCGGTTTATTACCATCTTTGACCAGTTAATTATTCTTTATGTTAACCCTGAATTCAAGCTGTTAGTCACTCTGGAATTATTTGCACTTTGTAGAGTGCTGTATTATGGAACCTCATTCATAAAACCTGATAAGCATTCATAACTGTAGTTGTGATAATAAACAATGCACACTTAAAAATTTTACAGCATCACTTGCTATACCTTTTTGTGATATAGCAGATGCAGGAAAGACTCTCAGTTCCAGGGGCTTACCATATTTTGTTTTCATTTGCCATGAATTTTTTAAGTCTTGCAAGTAGACACTTAAAATTCTATTTGACATGACTTCATAATACGTCATATTTATTCTCAACAGCAGCATAAGGAAGTTTCCTGCTAAGATGCATTTCCTTTATTTCATGGAATCCAAAATTCACACAGCTGAATACAGTGTAAATTTATTTAGAGGAAATGTTAGCAGAATAGCAAGAAATTGGCAGTAATAATAAATTTAAGTTGTAACTCTACCTAATTAATTCAGTTGTGACATTGAAGATTATCACTCTTGATATCTCAGAGTAATGATAATTACTAGCAAAATACAGTTGTAAATATTTTAATAATGTATTTTCTAAGAATATTACATTTTTCAATGATAAGTATCTCATAAATGCATTGCTTACATTTATATAAGAGAAGTTTTAATAGTATATTTGATCTCCAGGTTGAGATAATGATTGATTAATACTGCATCTTTTTACAGCTCTGAATATAAACAGATGCATATTTATGCCTAGAAATACTGAATTCAATCAGCATGATGCTTTTTTTCTGCTTCAAGAAGATGATCAGTTAGTGCTCTAAAAAAAAAATTGGTAAATTGAATTCTGAGTAGAAATCCATCAAAAATAAAATCTCAAGAGATTATCTAGTCAACAGTAAGCTAATTACTTTCATTATTTTTGGTTGTGAAATATGCAAACACTTTAATACGACAGATTAAAAAATTTCATTAGAATGGACAAGATAAGAATTGAAAAAGTATTTGGATAAGAAAACATGTATTATCAAGATTTTGATTACTGAAAACTTGAAACTTTGTTTTGAGAATAATTAGAGACCTATGTTCTCTACAGTGAGACTTGCCTATGACTGAAATCCAGGCACTTTGGTTACAGTTCTTGTTTCCATGCACTAAGACTGAATAGCTCAGGGCAAAGCACTTAAATTTCTTGTGCTTTTCTATGCCTGTATGAAGTATATACTTATCTAAGAAAAGCATATTGCTAATATTTGTTACTTCATAGTAAATAAAGCAAAAAAGAAGCGTCATTAAATCAAATTGAATACTCTAAGTCAAGCAGAGCATTTTTCTATAGTGTGCCAATACTGAGAATGCCAAAAAGTATCCTACTTTATTACACTGGTCTATGGGATCAGAGGCAGAGGTTGGTGATGTGGCAGCAGAGGTTGAACCCTCCCCCCAGTATTCCATTACATGTTGCTGCTACGTGACAGATTGTATCAGAGGAGCACTTGACAGAATGGTGTCTGACATGGAAGCGAGGAGGAAGCAAAGGTGTACCCTTGCAGAAAAAATGGCACCCACTGGCATTCATCGATGCTTGGGAATGCTTATGGAAACTAAACAGTGGATGTGAGCACAGTGAGATGGTGGGTGGTGCATTTCAGCAGGGGTGACAGCAATGGTGGGTCACCTCCACCAGTGCAGATTGTTAGGAGTGCAGCATGCAGACTCCTGTTCAGCTCCAGAGAGTAAGCACAGCTAATGGTGTTGACTATGTTGGAAAAAAAAAAAAAAAAAAAAAAGTGTTTTGTAGCTGAGAATTTGCTTTGTCAAATAGTGTTATTGTGCCCTTTGCATTTGATTCCATGGAAATAAATAGGAGGCATTACTTTCGGATTGACCCTGTGTATGTGGCCCAAGACAATTCCTGTCCAAACATGGAAACCTATGGTCTAGTATGTCTGTGCTTGCCCAATAAGGGAATGTTCCGGATCTCAGTAGAAAGCAAATGAAGCATCAGGAAGATGCAACTGAAAAAGACATCTTGTGTAAGAGTGAGGCAGACTCACAGACAGTAAGTACGCTCATGTAGATATAAAGTCTGTGTGGATATTGATTATTTTCTCTGCAATGGACACAGAACCTACATCTATCACCTTTGCCATGTATTTTTTTCTGAAAAAGTTCACTGCTATTCCCTATTCCACACAAAACTGAGAACGGAAGTACACACTTCAAGTTTCATTGAGAAAGCTTTCAGTATCCAGATAACTGAAGATGTTTTTTTCCTAAAATATAGTGTCAAAGGAAACTGACCTTGTTCATAAAGCATTTTGTGTAACTACATAATATAACAATAAATAATACAATTCAGAACAGAGTACAGACCCAAAATTATATGAGAATACTATCTACACTTTCATTCTACACAGTCTCAGGTTGCCCTCACACTGCAGAAAATTAAAGCACAGACATCTTAGTATCCAGAAGAATGCCCACAAAAGCAGAACTTCCAAATTTTTTTCAGTGTTTCCAGAGTCACTGAGTCATTAACAGCTGTAGCATGCATAGCCAGACTCTGACATCAGTGAGGATCCCCGCTCTCCAAATTTTTCCCACCTCCAGCTTTGTTACACTGGCATAATGACTACTGGAATTCACTCATTTTTAACACCTTTCTTCTGACATTTTTTTTAAATTCCAAACTGAAACTGGAGTTTCCTTTTGCAAATGTTTGGAGTAACTGGGGACTGATAAATTGACATCTTCCATGCCACAGAAACACATGATTTGTTTTACATTTTCCTACATACATTTTGTTTAATGATCTTTAAGACTGATGCCACCTATACCCTGAGCAACACTGTGTTTGTTGCCAAGGAAACAACATTCTTGTCTTGCATCCTCCTCTCTTCCATTCCCCTCTCCTTATTTCTGTGTCTTAGCATGCTGTATACATCAAGGGCAAATAGAAAAAGGTTTAGTTATTGCTAGCATATGTAAAAAAATAATTCATTCGAGAGCTAATAGTTCAACAATATTACAAATTCATAAGACTTGTTAGCAAGACTGCAGTTTATGACTTTTTATTAAAACTTTATCTTACCATGAATATGGCAAATCAAAAGCATAATAATTGTTAATAGGTTATTTATAAGCATTACACTCTATTAGAGAGTTGTAATACACTTGGACTATTCATCCTGCTCCACAATATGAACAGTGCTATCTTGTTTGCTTCGAGGAAGAAAGGGTTTTATCATAATTGCCTGCAGCCCCATGGAACGATTCATTAGATATAACCACAGATATAAAGATTTTCCTCCAAAAATATAGACAAAATTTAGCAGCTGGTTATTTGAAACAGAAAAACAAAAAAACAACCAAGCTAAACAAAACAAAAATCAACCAACCAAACAAAAAGCCCCACACAGTCTAAGCAGTAATGGTGGATGGATGGTAGGAAACTCAGTAGCCTCAACATGCTGTTTCTTATCAGGCTCTAGACCATTTACATATGTCTAAGCCACTTAAGAGGAGGTGAAGCAACCAAATCAGAAGATTATCATTTTCTGGAGCTAGAGAAGCACACTTACATGCCATTATTTCATGGTCTTTTGCTGAAAACAAAATAAACAGTTCCCAAATGTTTTGTCCCAGAAGAAGAGCTCCGGTTCCATTTACAGTCATTAACACAAAGCCACAGAATAAAAAAACCAACAAAAACAATGGACTCAGAAATGGATAGCATTACCCAGCCCCCAGAGAAATCATGGTTTGACTGTTCTCAGTTACAATAATATCTGCATCCATTTCTGGCTTTAGCAGTTGGAGCAGAAATTACAACTAGGCAGTAAACAAAAAGGTTTTCAAAACCTTTCAAAGCCATTAAGGAATTGAGAGAGATGTGCTGCCTCCCACACCCATGCCCCAGTCCCAGCTGCCCTCAGCCCAGACACATCACCCTGAGCTCATCTGCAGATCAGGTGGCTTCTGCCTGGGGGGAGGACATACTGCAAAAGCCACTTGTAAAACAAGCCTTACAACTCATTTGCTTCAGGGGCTGAACAAGCCTGGTGCTCTCCCAACATTAAAGAGAAGGAAGAGTGGTTCTTGCATAACACTGTGCCAAATCAAATCCTTTAAAACAAATGGTAGATATTCATTTTTTGAGGCACTTCTCTAATCTACATTAATTAAACTGTGCTGCTGAACAAAGGTACATGTACTACAAGAATGAGCAAAGGCAGACCAGAAAGGGTCAGAGAGCATGGGCTTTGCTTTTTTCTCTCACACAAGATCAGTTAATGCCTTGTGAGTCATATTCTCTGTGCTTGTGATTTCACTGACAATTAAAAAAAAAATTACTCTTCTCAACAATAATGTCTTCATATTAAACAGAGAATATTCAGAGGTAACAGTGGGACCTTCACAATAGCTAGCTAAGTAGATATTTCACATTCTGAAAGATCTCACTGCACATAATTCCAGCTTGTATCTTGAGTCATTATTCACAGAGTGCTCATAAGCCGATTGCCAAATATTTAACTGCAAGTGAAACACTTAATACTGTAAAATATAGGCTCCCGTGCATTTTGAAAACATAAATTTCTACTGACTACCTAAAATTTGAATGGAAATCAGTCTACCATCCTGCACCACAAACCTGTCAAATTTGTCATTGATTTGCAGGAAATATGCTGATATCAGAAGCTGGCAAGCTACAGAGGTTGCTCTTTTTCAAGAAATTGTACTTATTTCTCCTTTTACTACTACCTTCTTCTAATTGTACTTGTTAAAACATGCAGCTTTGAAGTCAGTGCATTCAGTGATGTAAATGTTCAAACTAACTTTTCAAAGAGAAAGAGTCTGAGGTCCACAATGATGGTAAAAACATACTAGGTACTTCTATAATTTGTAATAATAAGAAGAAACTACCACTTTGATACAAAAATTTATTTTCAGTGTACTCTGCTAATCATGAAAACATATTTTTATTGCAATTAGTATCAAAATGAATTTTGACTCACAGGAAGAGCATGAAATTGAATCCTCTTCCACGAGCCAGTGATTTCAACAGTTCTGATTAAATTTAATACTTCTTATCACCCTCAAATTTTAATGGAGTAAAAATGCAAGTATGGAACAAAATCTCTGCATTTTAGATATCCACCTGATTTTCAGTATATAATATTACATTGGTCTCACAAATTCAAAATTTAAATAAGGAATTCTAAAGAAGCTCTCCTAAAAGGTGATTTATCTTTTTAGAATAACACAGAAGAAATCCCAAAAGGTAACACTAATATTTCTATTATGGTCACAAACACTTAAAATATGACTATTCTGAAGTGTTAACAGAGCACAACAAAGTTAGTGATAAAGAAAATGTTATATTATTAACAGATCAAGAAAGTAATTTTCTTCCTGCCCCTGCCTTTTCAGCATTAGGCTTTCTAAACAGCATTTAAGTACCCCAACAACTGAAAAAAATGAAAAGCTTAAGAGAGCAATGAGTGCATCATGACTTGCTGAGTGCATCATGGTTTGGTCTGAAAACAGGCATTATGTGAGAATACTGGTCCAGACTGTGCTTTATGAGGAAGGAGAATGAAGACTTCTACACCTCTAGGCAGGAGCTGGGGAAGTAAAATCCCTACCATTGTTAGCAAAGAGAAAGTTTGAAAGAAGAGACTGAACACCTGCAAGTCTATGGAGCCAGACAACACGCATCCCAGGGTCCTGAAGGAACTGGCTGATGTGGTTGCCAAGCCACTATCCATCATCTTTGATGAGTCACTGCTGTCAAGTAAAATCCCCAGTGAATGGAAAGAGGGAAACACTATTCCCAGTTTGAAGAAGGGAGAAAGGGAAGGAAAATCGAGGAAACAACAGGCCACTGAGCCTCATGTCTGTGCCTGGGAGGATCACGGAACAGATCCCTGTGGAAGCTATGTTAAGACACGTGCAAGATGAGGGGGTATGTGCTCAGTCCTGTGACCCCCCAGCACAAGATGTGGAGCTTTTGGAATGGATCCAGAGGAGGATCACAAAAACGATCAGAGAGCTGGAGCAACTCTCCTCACTGCAGCGTTCAAGTACATAAGAGGACTTTATAAATACGGAGAGACTGACTTTCTACATGGGCAGATAGTGAGAGGACAAAGGAGAATGGTTTGGACTAAAAGAGAGAAGCTTTAGATTAGATATTAAGAATAAATTCTTGACATAGAGGGTGGTGAGGCACAGGAACAGGATGTACAAAGAAGCTGTGGATGCACCATCACTGTAGCATTCAAAGCCCAGATTTGATGAGACCCTGGGCAGACTGATCTAGTGGGTGGCCCGCAGCAGTGGGCTTGGAACTTGAAGATCTTTAAGATCCATTCCATAACAAGACATTAAATTTTCTAGGACACTCAAGTGTGGTAGCAGTGACTGGAAGCTGCTGTGTTTTCTTTCATCTGGGTTTATATATCTATGGCATACAGAAATCTCAAGTAACACAGCAGAGAAGTTATAAGTAATACACTGCAGGGTGCTGTTGTGTCTGAACTTTGAAAGTACTTTCCTACAATGCAATATGAGTTTGGCTGTTACAAGTCTACAAATCTTTTAGAAGACTTGTAAGGATCTTGTTTTAGAATTTTAGAATAAAAGTAACTTATTAAGCAGAATTTAATTAAAAAAAAAAAGCCATGGCTTTTTTTTTCTGGATTTTTTATTGTACTGGGCAATTTTCTGCAGAAGTTCCACTACTGTTTTTACCTGTGTAGCAGTACCTTGCAAAGTTAGTCCCATTTCTCAAGAGCGAGTACATTTATTTTGATAGACTGATAGATAATCAAACTGATGATGAATCACTGAGGACAATTCCTGCATAATTTTTTAAAATTTGATTATACAGAATATTGTGTTACGATGATTATAATTTATTTCTACCTCTATATTCTAAAATACCTCATTTAATATAAATTTCTAAATATTTTTATGTCTTTTCATCATTTAAATGCCTTTATGTGCAAAATTAAAAGGCATTTATATCTCTGTTGTTTTGTAAAACAAGGAAGTTGTGTCTAGCAAATCATTATCCTGCTTAAATTCATTCTTAAAATCATTAAGTTTAAAGAAAATGATGAATATTTGAATAAATAATATATCCATATCTGATAAAATAAGCACAAACTTTAAATCTATGAAGTGCAATTGTGCTCAGATTACAGCTTGTTGAAAATGTCATGTAAGACCAAGATATGCAAACAAATGTAACAGTTATTTGAATTAATAGAAAGGAATAAATACAAATACAAAGAAAATATTCTTATTAAATCATCTTTTTATCTTACCATCAAACTTTAGATTTTGTGTCTATGATATTTTTCAGTCACAGATGATGGCAAAAAAACTGCTTATGAACAATTACCCACGTCTAAGGAATAATTTTACTTGCTTGCTATTCTTTCCTTTTATGCAAATGAAGAATTATTTTACCTTTTAAAGTTAATGACATTAACAGCCGTTTATTATAAACCATAGGGTGTCACAGCATGGCTTAACAATCAAATCCAAGGAGCTAAGCAATTTAATTTTCTTTTTTTCCTATATTCCAGTCTTAACAGAATGTGGTTCTCAGCTAAGAAAAACAATAATAAATCCAAGTATAATGCAGGTCATAATCCAGAGCTGAATTATTGACCTGTAGGTGAAACACTCCCATTGAAGACGCTCAGTAGAAGATTCAGTCTTTTATAACAACAAGATTTGTTATTATAATTTAAAGTAATTCCTCATTTCTTTCACAGTAACATTCTTCACACAAAGCCCCAAATTTTCAGTGGTCCAATTCTTATTGCTTTAAGGAACTGCTGTTGTTCTTTTGTAGTCTAATTCCATCTCACTTAAGTCCACTGACACTGAAATATATTTTATAACATATTTCATAGCACCTGAGTTAATTGCTGCAGCAGTGAGGCATCCACTGCTAGGTTTCCTAAAGCTTGGTATCTTGGGAAGTATTATCTACTCAATGTCATTCCAACATTTTCTTCTTTTGAAAACTAGTACATAATCTAGCTATTTCTTTAGCACAAAGGCTGAATACATGTGGTTACTAGAGTAAGTTTGTCTTACTACTGTAGTTGCAACTTTCTTAATAGGCCTAGGTTGTTGAATCTTCCAAGACATTTTTCTTAAATGCATGACAAAAGGGTGCTACTAGCTCAACTTTTTGTTTGTTTACGCAAGTAGAATGTCTAAAGTTTATTGATGCATTGAGGATCATCAATACACACACAAAAAAAAGCATTTAAATAGGTAAATAGTTTAATCACTAATCACTCTGCAGATCATGTAGTCCATGGGTTTCCAACCTCTTTGCTTGCCTAGGCTGCACTGAATGAACACGGATTGTCTAGGGCTGCATTTACAAAGGCTGTTTTGAAAATATTATCTCCTATTTATTTCCACTAAGGATTCACTAAGGATACAAAGAGCACAGTAACACTATTTGATAGAGAAATCCTCAGCTACAAAACATTGGGTGAAACTAATGCATGTGTTTACGTCAACTAAAAATGGAGTCACAGATAAACAAAACAAAACTGATTTTTTTTTTTTCCAACATTGAAACCTATTCTCAAATTCCTTTATCACAATGGAAAGCACCATTGCATATTTTTCACTGTTCATAGAACTGTGTTCAGCCAGTTCTGTGCATCAAAATCCACTACTTGTTTGCCATAATTTGAGTTAGCACTGCACTTCACGCTCCCCATAGCCCAGTTTCAGCCTGGATGGAGTTCACAGTGCACTGCTGTTCGGTTGGTGCTGAAGGGCTGGGTGCTCAGCAGGAACAGCGGCTGAGTGTGGCCCACAGCCACCATTCAGACATGCCTGAACTAATCCAATCACTACACTAAAGCAGGTTCTCTACAGTAGTACAGAGCATCACTAGAGAAGGAGACCCCACAGCCTCTCTGAGCATCTTGTTCCAGTGTTCTGCTACCTTCCAAATAAAAACCTTTTTTCTCATGTTAGTATGGAACTTCCCGTGTTCCAGTTTGTGCCCGTTGTCCCTTGTCCTGTCACTGGGCACCACTGAAAAGAGCCTGGCCCCACTCACTTGATACCTGCTCTTCACACAGTTCTAATGCTTTCCTCTGTTTTAGCTGTCATATGGTATATAACCATCTCCTTGGTCTTGGCAGAAACCAGATGAACCATAGCATACAGAATATATGCCGCAATATGTACTTGAACTAACAAATTACATTAGATACTGCAAAGCCAGAAGTAACTTGGTCATTCAAACCAACTTCTTGCATAATGCCCATCATTAGACCTAAATTAATTTATCTTTGAAATACAATCTGTCTCAGTTCTGAAGAGATGTACTGTTGAAGAATTAAGAGCAAACATTGGCAAACAAACTTAGCAACTACATATTCTAACTAAAATGTTAATACCGTTTCTATAGTTAATTTCCCAGCTTCAGCTTTTAGTTATTCAAAGGTTTTTGTATGCTTATCTCCAAGATAAAGTAGTCTTCCATTATTATGTCTTCATTTGTTTGTCAGTATGTCTTTGCTGTCACTGGATTACCTTCGTTTTTTAGTGGAGAACTAAAATGGACTAACTCTCATTTTATCAGTACAGATTATTTTAAGTTTTTGATTTTTCAGAAATAGTTTCTGTTCTGACTTCTCTAACTAAAGAGCAAAAAATGTTTTGCTTTTATTACATGCTGACAGCTTTCATTTTATACATATAAAGCAGGCTGTTTATCTAAAAACATTGTGGAAAGAGAAGATGGCAAATATTTGGAATTCAAATTAGCAAGATTTTGGAACATAAAGTAATATTATTTGTCTTATATATCACTATTTTTTTAAACTAAGCTATTTTTAACTTCTCACTGATTATGTCTGTTACCAGATTCTTAGATTAGGTACAGAAGGCTGTTGAGGTCTCAAAGTGTATTTCCCAATGGGAAATCTTCCTTCAATTGTTCTAAAGTACAGACTACTGTAAATGTCATGCCAGGATTATATATGGTAATATGAAATGACTCAGACTTGCTATTAATCAACGACAGACTGTTAATATATTTTAACACTTTCCAGTTTCAAACTCTAAGTACATACTATCAAGATATCATTTTAAAAAGGAAATCAATAGAAATCCTAGTGAATCTGAGTTGGTACAAAATCTCTTTGCATTAAGTTTGCATTGACTATAACTACAAGAGTTCCACCTACATCTTTTAAACAACAATTCATATCAGTTATTTTCTAGCTTACTAGAACTAAATTTATTAATCTGATTCAGCCTGCACACCTGTATAATAGGTGCAAAATTTCAAAGATAAAGCTTTATAATAAAGCTGCATTGTATATTGTAAATAATCAGAATAAATTACAGGGTCATTCTACAGCAGATGGAGCTCTAGTACAAGTCATATGATCTGAAGATCTACCTAGAGGCAGACCAAAAGTAATATGTACTACAAGAAGGGAATGTGGGGCAGAAAGTGACATGGTAAGACAACATGAAACAGGAGCCACAATACGTATTTCCAAACAAATTGTAGAGAGAGACAAAAAAAGAACCACTGACAATAATGAAGGTTCTAAATAGCATAATCATTAGGGTATGATGATTAATACATAGCTTTATTTTATGGATTAGAATTTACTAAATAAAGCATAAAAACTGTTAGAAAATCCTAGTAAAATCTATGGCCTGAAACAGAGAGGAACTGAAACGAAAATTAATAGCAAACATGAAAAGTATAACCAAAATCAGTCTGACAGAGCTCTAAAAGAAGAGTTTCACATAAACAAGCTTTGGATGTATCAGCAAATTCTCCTTTCTTGTAACAAACAAGCAAAAAAGCATTTAAAAAACAAGTATCTTCACTCTTCACACCAAAGTGCTGAAAGCAGGAATTTGTAGCTCAGTAGCACTTTTCTTAGCTGGTGTCTTTACATTGATTTTGCACTTTTAATGATAATTTGCGCTTTCTTTTCAGCATTCTGGCAGCTTTTTTTTTTTAAAAAAAAAAAAAAGAAAAAAAGAAAAAAAGAACACTGTTTCTGTCATGATCACTGTCTTCATCATTAAACTTAGCCTTAGGGTCAAATAATATATGTATATTATATAATTATCATCTTAATATCTGGTGTTTTAGCAGCAGCAGTTAAGGGAATGTGATTACATTCTTGGAGTCTGTCTTGTGGAAACAAATATTTTATGCAAACTGTAAGTGAGAGTAGGTAACTTTTCTTCACAAACAGAAGGCTGCAGCTCCCTAGCTGTATTATTCCTGCATGGAGAGCTACAAATGATAAAGGGTTGTTAAGGACTGTATGTAACACTGTCCTTAGAAAAACTTTAATAAAATGCTTGTAGATATAAATACAAATAGCTAAGATAACTAAATACAAATATATTTTTAATAGATATGTATGTGTCTATCTACTCATTTATTTATTTATATCTGCCCAGAATATTATCAATATACCTAAATTAGCAAGAACTTGTTGATGATTCATTTCCTCAGTACTGGTCTTTCAGATTCTTTAAATATATACATATATTTTACATGATTCTGCTCTCATATTTAGAAAGAATATCTAAAATGTAGACATGAAGATGAAATTCTATAAATAAAACAATAATAGTGGGCTCTAATATTTTTTATTAATCAGTCAAAGCAATATAAAGACTGACATGATTGTATACACTTAATTTCCTCCCACTTTAATTACAAGAAAAATTATTTATACAATTTAAGGAAATTAGTAAAATAAAACAAAATTAGTGAATATCTTAATTCTGTAACCAGTAATAACATTCATGAGCAGGAGTTTGTAAGAGGACAAGGCTGTTTAGACTTTTATTTACTGATCTTTCTCACTATAAAAGTTGCATTTCCTAGCTGCCATAGTTAGTGTCACTATTTTTGTTTATTTATTTTTGGGTTTGGTATAGGCTGGAAAATCCCAGTTATTTCCACAAATATTGGATAAATATTTTTTATCTATAATTGTAATATCCAAAATGTTGAGAACTCCTTTATGTGTGTGGGTGAGGGAAATCCTCACAAAGATTCTGCAGCAAATCAGCTGGCATTTGGTTATGTGGCTGTGCCTCTCCTGGTGCGCTCAGTGATAAAATGTTATCACTGCTTTCTATATTCTCTGTATAAAAATATACAGCATCATTTGGAATTCACTACTGCATTTGACTCAATAATCTCTCACAGTTGTGAATCACACAAGCTAATTAAAGCTGTGAAACAGTTTCCTGAATTTCATTTAGTTTTCTTGTAGCTGAATGCATATAGACCTTTCTATTGTTAAGTAATTAAATGCAGAATGCATCCCCTCCATCGTTCTTTAACAACTCTGAAAATTACTTTTAATTAATAACCAGAGGCAGTAAATAAAACTGTAACTAGAGATTCTGATTCTTCCAACTTCAGAGATCATATGGGATTTCTGCAAAAGTTGCAGCTACAGAATTAAATCTTTGCAGTTGAGGGTGTACAGCCTTATGTTTTCATCTCTGGGGGTTTCTCCTGCCTAACCCTCTGGTGACTCAGAAGGGATGGCAGGTATCAGATTGAGGTCTTACATATCCCCATTTCATACGCTCTGGCAAATCAACTGTATTGAACTGCACAGAGCAGTTCTGCCACAAAGAGATAAGCTACCACTTCTAAAATACAGTCAGTGGAGCCAAAAAGACACTTGACATGTTTTGGGCCTAATTTGCAAAACAAATGTATTTCCTCCTAGAGAAAGCATAAGAACGTCACCAGTAAATTAAACAAAAAGTAGATGCTGCCTGTAATTTACTTGACCTGAATAGCTTTTTGTGAGTGGGATTAAAGGACACTACTTAACTTCGGCAAAGAAAACCAGAAATAGAGACTGGATGTCTCTATATCCACAAATTTGGGTTTGATCAGTATTAAAAAGCAAAAAAAAAAAAAAAAAAGAACTAAGGGTTAATTACGTATAGTAAAAAGACTGAGAAGGCCAGTGTGACAAGAGAGCAACTAAATAATTTTTCTTAACTAAGTATAGTATTCCAGTAACTTCCATAGGTTCCAGCGAGTTACTGTACTTAATACTGTGTACAATTATGGGAGAAAGCTGCTGCTCCAGAAATACTTACAATTTACTAATACAGAAAGGAAATGTCCAAACAGACAAGGGAAATTTGGTAAGATCAATTGTTTTAAGATAATTTGAGGCAGGGTGGATATGTAACTGATGATACCAAAATCTTTTCCCTTTTCAGGTTCTTTCAAGTAGTAAGAATGGGAATAAGAACAATGTCCCCCTTCTAAAAACATTAGTGCTTTTCTTTCTTTATTTCTTTCTTTCTATTTTTTTTTTTTTTTTCTGTAAAGATCAGGATATTCTGAAACTACGAATTCATAAGGAAATGTGTTACTGCTTGCAGAGCCACTGAATTAAACATAAGACGACTGGGAGGATTATATTCCCTTTTATATAGTACACAATCTGGTAAAGGAAATTAAAAAATAATATGGAAAAAAGCCTACAGTGCATATGTGTGTATGTATGATATTGCATGCATATGCAACAGAGATAAATTAACACTAAAGATTGCATTGAGACATTTTCACAGCTACAAAGGTGAAAAGAAAAGGAAGCAAGTAAACTGATGCACATTTTCAGTAACTCAAGAAAATTTTGTCCTGCTGAACAGGTTTATGAGTGCACTTGAGATAACTTCTTGGCCTAATTATCATTGCTTTCAAGTTTGATGCTGTTTCATCAATAATACTACATTTAGTTAAACTATACCATAGTCTTTGGCATCTTCAAGAGAAGTAAGAAGTAATAGAAGTTTAAGCTGAGGGTGGGAAATTAAACATTACATATAACTTGGGGGCTTTTCAGTATGTTATAAGAGGAGGGGAGGGGGACTACAATTAAACAAATCTTTCTTTTTAATTATTTTTTTTGTCAGAGTTGCTGTTCTAAATTTCTAGTGCACGCAGTCTCTACAACATATATTCTATGCTTTGGAAATAAGGCAGGACATAAGGACATAAGTAAGGGCATGCTTAGAGGCACACTGTTTACTATGTGATCTAAGGCAAGTTTAAACAACACTGCAGAATTTGATTTGAGGACCTACTTAATATTGAGTTGGTTTCAGGCTTCTCTAGCTTTTCTTTTAACACTTTGCCTCATTCTATTAAGATTTCGTGACGGAGCCAAAGTATAGTTTGGATTGGAAAGGACCTTAGTTCCAACTCTCTGACATCAGATGGAGCGTCTCTCACTAGATGAGGCTGCCCAGCATCTCCATCCAGCTGGCCTTGAAGGCTGCCAGGGATGGGGCATCCATGGTTTGTCTGAGCAGCCTATGCTAGTGCCTTACCATCCTCCAAGTACATAATTTCATCCTAATATCTAATTTAAACATACAGTTCCTTTCTTGTTTAATGATATTGGGCCTTGTGCAATTGCTACACACTCTGGCAAAGAATCACAGAATCAGCAAAGTTGGAAAAGACCTGCAAGATCATCTATTAATTTATTTTGAGTACCAATACATTTTCAGTTGCAAAGTATATTTATGTCTAAGCCTCAGAATGATTGTATTTCTAACAAAAGTGATTAAAAATAGCAGAAAGACAACTGCACATATTCTGAAGCAAGCTGCCTTTTCCAGATTACTGCTACTGTAAGTTTCACCCTGCCAGATGCCTCTGTATGACTGAAACAGCTAACCCAGGCATAGAGGGTTGCTAGAGAGGATAAGGATGAACACGCTGCTGGACACTGCAGCAGTGACAGATTCCCAGTGGGAAACGAGCACTAAGCACTATAGGCAAAAAATGCCTACTGCTGCCTTCTTTTAGAGCAGGATGATTTTGTGAGGAAGGCCACACTGCTTTATTATTTATTTGCGTTGTTTTAAATATATAAGGTCATTCATCTTTGATGTAGACCTGAAGCTACGCCAGAGAAGAACTATTTAGAGTAAAACATAAAATATATTTAACCTGACAGGTGACTCTTTACAAGCTAATGTTCAGAAATGGACTAGGATGATTGCACTTCTGAGTAAATGTGGATCACAAAGGTTAAAGCAAATTTGGTTTATTTTTCTCTGTACTGTGAGAATACACAGCATCTATGTTCAAATCTGAACCACACATAAATAGATCTGTCTTTTAGGCATTAATATTTAAAAAAAATTACATAATTTAAACTTCTGCTTCAGTAACAGCAATGGGCAATAATTCTTTTCTTTAATTTGAATTGTAGAGTTCTGCAGATTAAAGAACACACCAGTTTGGGGCACCATAGTTTAAGAAAGATGCCAAAGAGTATCCCAAAGTACCCGAAGCTATAGGATCGACACTTCTTTGTACTACCATATACTTCCATTGTTATAGTTTCCACTAAAAATATAGGAAATCAGTGTTTTGTGAAGCCCTTATGTGTGAGGTCCACTTAATATAATCTTGTTTGTTCATTCATGGAAAGTGTCCAAAGTGTGGACTAAGAAGAAGTGGTATCAACTTGATTCATAAGGCAATGCCATGTTTAATCTCAAAATTGAAGGCGGGAAAAAATGAAAGCAGAATTTATTGGCTTTTTCAATGCTATATTTACACTGATATATTATTATCTTCAACGTTAGACAAGAAAAAGTTTGCTTAGTTTGCAACCAGGGGAATTTGGCCTAGATACTATTTTAATGATAATGATAGAAAAAAAAATAATGGAATAGATTATCCTGGTCACTGGATGTTAAACGTGACAGGTCAGTTAGGTTACATAAAAATCTTCATATTGTTGTCTGGATTGTTTCTGCATTGAAATGACAATACAATGACATTTACAGCTACTTTCACCACTATCATTCTGATAGAATAATACTAATTCCACTCAAGTTCTTTCAAACTTATTTAGCAGGCAAGCAATATAAACCTTCATTTGTGACTAATAAATGAGTAAACCAAAACCTTTAAGGAATATTTCTAAAATGGATTATAAATGGAACAAATAATCTTGAATAGCAATAGGATGTATGGGAGGGAAATTGCTCCAAAAATAATGCCTTCCATTTATTTCCATGGAAACTACCAAAAATAGGAAGAACACAATAGTAGAAACTGATAAAGCAAATTCTCTGCTATAAAACATTATTTTTCAATATAGTCATCACTATGACTAGCTATGCACTTTTGCCAGCCTTGAACAAGATTCTGTATACCAGGCTCATAAAAATCCTCACCAGTGTAGGCAACCCACTGTCACTGTCTTTCTTGCCACTGCTGCAGTGCACCACCAACCACTTCACTGTGCTGACATATTTGGTCTCCATAAACATTTAGCAACTGTCAGTGCACGTCAATAGGTGCCATTTTCCTTCATGGAGGAATTCAGCGACAAACTTTTATTTCATATGTGCTTCCAAGTTGAATGCCATTTTGTCAGGCTGCTGCCATCTGTCTCATAGCAACAAAATGTAATGAAACATTGGTGGCAAGGTTCAACCTCTCTTCTCATACCACCAACTTTGTGGGCCTCTGGTGCCTTTAGTCAACATAGTAATATAGGAGGCCATATTTTTGGAGCAGCCCTCATATATATATATTTATTTCAGATTTAAGAATGATTTCTGACAACACTTATACAGCATCCCCAGGGATGTTTAGTTTTGTTTTTTTTTTAGCTGTAAGTCTAATATGCTAGCTGGTGAGCAGAACAAAAAACTCAACCCCTACACTCAGAGACTTAGAATCTAAAGAAAAGAGGCAAACGTAGTTAGATAATAATGATCAATACAGATATGAAAACACATTAAGGTAATGACAAAGTATTGATGAGCAAGGTAGGGAGTAATTGTAACGTATCAGAAGTCAAGCCTATCAAAATTTTCTTCATGTTGTAGGGCAGAATGGAGTAGAGATGTACCTATTTAGTCATGCAACCTTTATCTACATACATTAGTAGCTAAGTAGCATAAAGAAGGTTGGTTAACAATCAGCAGTTGTAAGATACAGAAAAAAAAGGAGAGAAGCAGATAAGTAAATTAATTTTTCATTGCCATTTTACTGCTTCTGAAAAGTAACACCTTTTTTTGGACTCTCTTCAGACTGTTCTCATGGAAAATTAAAGTACTGACTGCCAAGTAAGGCTGTGGAGAATTTTATTCCATCCTCTAATTTAGATACATAACTTCCTGTATCAAAATCAATAGGCATTAGGCACTTAAACACTTCTGTAGAGCACTTCGGCCAGAGTATAATAATCAATTACACTGAGAAACAGATGATAAGTTTTAAACCCAATGGTTTTTCAGTCCATACACAAATAGACCTATCCCTTTACTGTTCTCATTTTCTTCTTTCTTGCATATTTTTGTGGCATGTAAATTGGTGCTGCATAGGGGAACTTCTGAAAAACTGACCACACAATATTCTTAGATTTAGCTTAAATTTTCCAAACAGTATAGTCTCTTAATTTTCATAACTAGCATATGGCTAACACTTCAAAATTAACATCTATGAAAGCTGGTAAAAAAAAAAAAAAATATATATATATATATATATATATATATATATATATATATATATAAAAAAAAGTACCTAGTGAAGAGGAAAGTAAAAATGTGGTAGGTTCAACTATAAAAAGAGATATGAGAATTTTCATTTCCTCTTTTCATGTAGGAATAGAGAACTGAAGAATGATTTAAAATATTCATTTGACCTTTGCAGTGGTGGTTAAAGAAAAGGTCAAAAGCATTCTGATGAAGCTATAAAATGAAGGCATAATCTAAAAGCATAGGACTGGAAAGGATCTTAGGAGAGAGGTAAATCCCAGCACTTAATTTGGAATGTTCTTTCTTAAATAACTATTCAGGCATTTTTATTTTTTTCTCAAAAATGTTTGTTTTCTAATCTACATTAAATAGCTGATAATTTTTCATGACTGCTGAAGTCACCCAGACTATGTACAGGTAAATTAAATAAGCACACTACAGTTACATAAAATGTATTACTTTTTTCAAAAGAAAGTAGAATCTGAAGAAAACAACAAATAGGTGTTTTAAACTCAGATTATACTAATGAAATACAAGTGAAGAGAAAAATGATAGTTTCATTCCAGAGACTTTTCCAGGTAGTTAAAAAAAAAACAACAAAAAACAAAAAAACAAAAAGGCATATATAAATTCTTGTAAGAGAAGAGAAACTTGGTGAGACATAATAGAAAAATATCAGGAAATCTCACATGCACACTAGCACCTACTTATTCATTCTAGGACTACAAAACTTCTGGGGAACTGAAGCATACATCCTGTGTGGTCTTATATTGTGTTATTTACTGCAGGGAATGTTCCTGCCTGCAGCCTACATGTCACCAGCTAAACGTGTGCAGAGCACGAAGTCTCAAAGTCCTTCAAGTTTGTACTGAGGTTACAGAGTTATGACACAATCATTAAGACAGTAAAGGACAGAAAAAGCACAAGGAAGGGGCTCTGTAGCCTGCCTTTTGTTCCCACTAGACATAATGGTAGGAATATACACCTGCTAAATAGACTGTCAAAAAATCCACAGCTTTCTCTGTGGAATCATGATAAAATCCACACTGTGCATATTTGGACTGTATAGAAAATCATTGGTCCCACCAATTTCAGCATGCTACTAAGGAGTTGAAAGTACAGAATGCCTTGAGCAAATTTTCATCTTCCTTCATGTACTCTCTCATTTTTTTTTTAATATTCTCCCATTTAGGATGTCAGTGAGAAAGTTCCTGTCAGTCCTATGAGGATCAGGTTTTAATTCAGATCCCTGGAGGTTGATTGAGACACATTATTTATTGTTATAAAATTATATTAAAAAAAAAAAAACAACATTTTATTATAAAATTAATCTCATCATCTACTATTCTAACTTACTCATAATTAAAAGAATTAGGATCTTCAGCACTGGAGTCAATGCAAAATAGAGACCACAGAACTAAACAATACCTGATCTCTGTAAAAGCACTTTCCCATTAATGTCATTTTCATTTTTTTCCAGTCTGTCTTGAAAGTTCAGCTCTTTCCAGGTAAGGAAAAGATTTCAACACAAACTGTACAAGAAACTAAATGGAGCCTTTTCAGACAAGAACACTGTAGATGCTTTTTGATCCCCGGCTGGTTGCAGCTGTCATTTGGAAACCTCACATTCTTTGTCCATTAGGTAACTATCTGAAATCATTCTCTTTTCCTGGGCAAAGATGACTTCTGTGCAACAAATAAATAAATAAATATTTTAAAAAAGTATTCAGATTATTTACTAAATACTAAATACAAGGGATCTTCTCAAGGATCTCAAAGGGATTTTCTTGTTCATAGTGAGTGAAATTAAACTCTTATTGCAACACTTTTTAAAAGTCAACTTTATTTTTAATATGTTTAATTTGAAGTGGCTCCTTGTTTCTCTTCAGATTCCTGAATTATAGGATCTATTTCTTGTTGCCAAACTTATTTTACAAAGTGTGTATTTTTATTTGTGTCTTTGTCTTCAACCAGCCTTTCAAAAAGCATACAGCTATTTTGCCCACCCAATGCATTTCAGTATAGAAATACCACTCAGTGGTTTCCAGCAAACTTACCCTTTCCACCTTTGCTGGGAAATGGGACATTTAATATTTATTTATTAATTTATTAATTATTAGGTAATTCATGTACCTAAAACTCTACCTAAAAAATCTGCTTGACAAACAGACTGATAAAATTTTACTGTGATTAAATATACACATTAAAAATTAATACTGGCATTTAGTTAGAAACTGCAAAAGAATTTTCACAGTGTGTATTTTCGTCTAAAAATGAGAGTATACTGCCACAGCAAATTGAAGATTCTCCTAAAGGAGAATTTACAGACTGAGACTTTCCTTCCTTTCTGAGGTTAGAAAAAATACTGCTATGTGAACCAATTACTTGTCTGTGATGTTAACCCCCTTCACAAATACTTTTGCCAAGTCTTCAATTCCAGCCACAGTGCCCTCATTTTTCAAATTCCCAGGCTCAGTTATTTATTCAGGACAGCTCATTTCAACAACTAAATGATTGCTAAAGTCAGACTACATTTAGCCGCTAGCATTCCTTGGATGTCTGACCTGTAGAAGTGCACAAAATGCATTAGAAAACATACAAGCCCTTAGTGGGACTCTGAAAGCTAGTCGCTGTGACAGGCTTTCACTCAGTGTCAATTCAGGGGTCCTGTAAAATCTAGAAAGACATTTACTCCCTTTCTTTTTTTTTCTCTTTTTTTCTTTCTTTCTTTCTTTTTTTTTTTTTTTTTCATGAAATGAACTCTAATACAACACAATAACTTTTGAAACACCAAAACATTTCCATAAATCTATTAAAACCATTCAGTGAAATCTCAAACCAAACTTGGATTTTCCAGATGCCTTCATATCTGCTATTTTGTAGACTCATTTCCTCACCTTTAGAGAATCATAAAATGGTATCCTGAGTTAGAAGGAGCCTGTGAAGACCACCAGTGCCAGGACCACTGCCCTGGGGAGCCTGTTACAGGGCCTGACTCTTTGGTGAAGAACCTTTTCCTAATCTGAAATGTAGGTTTAGAAATTGCTGCTGGAAGAATACACCTGAAAAACCAGAGATGTGTAGACAGATGCCACAGTTAATCTCCCATTACAACTATGAGTCTTTTTGTCAGGTGCCTCTCACTGTGTTTTTTTCACTGATTCTTATATTAAATATGCCCTTTACTTTTCATTTCTTCTATAAACCAGCATTACCCTTTCATGCAACACTCTGAATATATGCTTTTAAAGAAGATTTATCACAGTGAGGTTACTGTGGTATTTCCAGTATAAACTAAGAAATCCTCAAAATGTTCCAAGTGCCAACATTTTCAGAGTAGCAGAAAAACTGTATTTGTTATGTGATAAAAAAGCTCTTCTTCACACACACACACACACACACACACACACACACACAAACAGAAGAGCATGGAGCTACACTGGGAGGACAGTTAAACCCAAATCCAGTTCAAAAAGGGATTCTTTGCCTAGCCCAACACAGAACCATCCCAGAAGAGCCACCAGGCTGAAGGTGACATTCAGCATCGTGAGTCAGTGTGAGAGGCTCCTTGTAGCACCTCACAAGCTGATGGCTATGATCATGGCTCCAGTTAAGGAGAGTCATGGCAGTGGGGTGTGCTGGGAAACATGGGGTCTGCTACTGGTATAATATCTTCATCCTCTTACGCCAGGGATAGTTTGAGGCTATTGGTGCTACCTATGTTTGCATGTATGTTTCTGTCTATGTTGATCTCAGAGGCTGTCAGCATTTGTACATGCTTATGTGTATTGTGCATACTCTTGAGTACCCCTCCTGGGGATAGCACTCATGTTGCTACCATGCCAGACCTGAAAATCACAGAATCACAGAATTGTAGGGGTTGGAAGGGACCTCTAGAGATCAATGAGACCAACCTCCTTGCCAAAGCAAGTTCCCTAAACCAGATCGCACAGGTAGGCGTCCAGGCGAGACTTGAATATGTCCAGAGAAGGAGACTCCACTACCTCCCTGGGCAGCCTGTTCCAGTGCTCCGTCACCTCACTGTAAAGAAGTTCTTGCGCACATTCGTGCGGAACTTCCCATGCTGCAGCTTATATCCGTTTCCCCTTGTCCTGTCTCCACTCACCACTGAAAAGAGACTGGCCTCACCACTATGGCCCCCACACCTCAGGTATTTATAAACTTGGATTAGATCCCCTCTCAGTCTTCTTTTCTCAAGGCTGAACAGACCCAGTTCACTCAGCCTTTCTTCATAGCAGAGATGCTCCAGGCCCTTCACCATCTTTGTGGCCCTCCGCTGGACTCTTTCCAAGAGATCCCTGTCTTTTTTGTACTGGGGAGCCCAGAACTGGACGCAGTACTCCAGATGAGGCCTTACCAGGGCAGAGTAGAGGGGGAGGATCACCTCCCTCCACCTGCTGGCCACGCTCTTTTTAATGCACCCCAGGATGCCATTGGCCCTCTTGGCCACAAGGGCACACTGCTGGCTCATGGCCAACCTGTCGTCCACCAGGACACCCAGGTCCCTCTCTGCAGAGCTCCCCTCCAGCAGCTCATCCCCCAACCTGTACCACTGCATGCAATTATTCCTCCCTAGATGCAAGACTCTACACTTGCTTTTGTTGAATCTCATCCGGTTTCTTACTGCCCAGCTCTCCAGCCTGTCCAGGTCTCGCTGAATGGCAGCACGGCCTTTAGGCATGTCAGCCAATCCTCCCAACTTCGTATCATCAGCAAACTTGCTGAGGGTGGCCATTATCCCCTCATCAAGGTCATTGATGAAGATGTTGAGCAAGACCGGACCCAGCACCGACCCCTGAGGAACACCACTGGTTACAGGCCTCCAACCAGACTCTGCACCACCAACGACGACCCTCTGCGCTCTGCCAGTCAGCCAGTTCTCAACCCACCTCACTGTCCACTCATCTATCCTTCACTTCCTCAGCTTCGTTATAAGGATGTCGTGGGAGACAGTATCAAATGCCTTTCTAAAAGCAAGGTAGATACAGAGGTACAGCTGTCTCACCTCCATCAGGCCCCTGGATACAGGAGGCTTACCAGCATCTAGTAAAGTGGGAAATTCAAGATATATCGAAGCATTATGTGCTAGTACACTGCATGTAAATATTTCACAGAAACAGAGGTAAAAATAACTAAAACTTTTCTGTGTAAAGTTTGAAGGAAAACTTAAAAGTGAAGCCACTGTATTGTTTGAGGACTAAAATCAGTAAAGGAAAAGAATAGGAATAGAAACCATTAATGCAATCAGCTTTCATGCTGATTATGTATTTTGTATCCATGATTAACTTACTAAGTGTGAATTACTTTTTTGGGGGGAGGGGTGGTACTACAGAAGAAACAAGAAAAAAGGAATCTGCTGAATCAGATCTTTGGCGGATGCTTTAGTCAGAGCAGTAGAGGAGTTTTCAGTAATTAATAGCCAGCTGCACATTTTGAAATAATGCCAGATAGGGTCCTACGTCATTAAGTATTATAGAAACAAGTTACTGTTTATCAGGTAATGGTCCAGGAAAATGAAATCTTTGAAAAACAGAACAGGTTTCTTAAGACACAAAGGTATACCTAAGGGGTAAACTGATGGCTATTATTTTATTCCATTAAAAAATTAAGTATCTTGAATGCCATTTTTTTGTACAAAATGTTCACATACAGGAGAGAATCTATTAGTAATCTATATTTACATTTCAAAGGCTGTTCTTTTGGTAAAACTAGCACCACTTTAGGAATTAACATTCCTAATATTTCCTTTAAGATGTGATTTTTCAGTTATTTATATCTTTGCCTAAGATTAGCCATCCAGTCAGAAATTGTTCTTCTTGAGTGTTTGCCCAAAGGTAGTTCATTACTAATACAGCTCCCATGAAACAACAGAATGTTTAAATCCATTCACTTTCCCCACAGATGATCTCCATACGAACCCCACACAATTTTGGAAGTACTTAGCTATAAATTTGAAGATTACTAGGAATGCAGAGCACATCTAACTGCAAAAGCTCATTTGTATCTGGATAAAGTTTGTAATATTAAAGTACTGAAAATATCAGACAATTAAACTTTGGATACTTCAAATTATGTGTTGCGTGCTAGTAGATGTCTCTTCATACTCCGAACCCTCTTCTGGAAAATCAGTCTAGAGAAATTCTGTGAGTACTGATACAGCATATCATATAACCTTCGTGAAGCTCATGGGCACTACAATGAGAAGAGGCAAGGAAATCTCATGAATAGTCCATTTGGAATCTGTGGTGGGTTTGCAATGACTAAATTTAAGGAAAAAGTGAGGGCTGTTTACTGAACAGTATATTGTGGTCAACTGCCAGTGCAGCGAAGGTCCTGTAGAAGCTGTAGTACGCCTTCATGCATTTAAAACATACATGAATGCCAATCTTAAAGTCACCATATGGCACAAGTTGCCAGAACTGAAATATTTCATAAAGTTTGGATCTTTGGAAACTTTTTAAAACACAATTACATTTGTTTTTATATAGTCTCATAGATAGACAACAGTGCTGCTTTTTGGTGCTGCTTTTTGCAACAAAAGTGAATTTTATGTGGTGCTAAATTTATTCAAACAGCTGCATGCAAAATTATGCCCTAGTACATTCTGTAATCTTTAATGGGAGGAAATGGGGATTCTATTAGAAACCCTCTTTACAACTACTTGATTTGCATGTGCACAAGAAGCTCACAAAATAAGGATGAACAGTTATATAGGAATTGTCTTCAGAAGTGGGTTTAGAAGATTTTTGGCTTTATCACAGAATTGCAGAATGGTCAAGGATGTCATGAAACTTTGGAGATCATCTTGTCCAGCCTCTGTGCTCAAGCAGGGATACCCAGAGCCAGCTGGCTTTTGAAGATCTTCAAGGAGACTACATAACCACTCTGGACAAGAAATTCCAATGCTCCATCATCTGCACATCACAGAAGTTCTTCCTGATGTTCAGAGGGTGTTCCAGTTTGTGCCTATTGCCTCATGTCCTGGCACTGGGCATCACCAAAGACACCATGGCTCTATACATTTTGCAACCTCCCTGCAGGTATTTGTAGACTCTGGTGAGATTCTCTTAACCTTCAGCTTCAGCAGCTTCTCCTCACAGAATAATTACTCCAGACCCTTCAGCATCTTAGTGTCCCTCCAATGGACTCTCCAGTATGTCTCTTTTGTACTGACAGCCCATAGCTGAACACGAGTTTGGCCTCATTACTGATTAGTAGAGAGGAAGGATCACCTTTCTTAATGTCCTGATGACACTTTGCCTTATGTAGTCAGGAATACATTTAGTGTTCTTAGCAGTCAGGGCACATGGCTGACTCATGTTCAACATGATGTCCATCAGGACTCCTGGGCCCTTCTCTGCAGAGTTGCTTTCCATCTGAGAGGTCCTCTACATGCACTAGTGCTTTTTTTTTTTTTCTCCAGTTTTTCTTCCCTGCACTTCCCCTTGTAGAGCTTCATGAGGTTCACATTAGCCCACCTCTCCAACCTGACAAATTCCCTCCTGATGGCTTTACTGCCCTCTGGTCAGTCAGCCAATCCCCCTAGTTTTGTGTCATCCATGAGTTTACTGAGGGTGCTCTACCTCAACACTCAGATCATTAAAGAAGATATTAAACACAATCAGACTCAGTACAGATCCTTGGGGTTTTCACTCCTTACTTTGTACTCTGTTCCTCATATAACAGAATGTAGCTACTTAATTAATTAATTGCCAAAGGATGTTGCACAGAGCTTCCAGAGGAGACTGGACAAATACTTAAGAAATTTTTGTGCTGAAAATAATTTGAGTAGCAAAGCACTTGTGGGAAATCTCATACAGTGTTTTCCAGAATACCAGACTACAGATACCGTTGGTTGCAGCTATTCCATCCACACATACAGCAAGTGAGAAATAATAAATAAATAAACACAAATAAAGTTATGTTTCAGGCCATGCCACCACCTTGCTTTGTATAAATTTCTTTCTGCCTTTGAATTTCCTCCTAACCACTGCCCTGTTCTTATATGAAACTCTTTGAATTAGGAATTACTTTCAAAGACTGTGAACAATACTTACATTGAAAAAAAGATTATTATTGATTGTAATCTTTACAGTCAACTGTAATAATAAAGAACATTAAATTGTTTCTTAAGAACAGCCACTACCCCTCCATAAAATTAGTATCAATAAAAGATTTTATATTTTTTGAACACTGATGTTTCCATAGAAAATATAATAATGAATCAATTGTTTTTTATTAAAATAAAGTACTCTGGAAAAATTACATAAATAAAATGAATAAGTAAGAAAAATAAAGCTTTTTCATGTAAGAAGTATTTTGAATAATGAGCTATTCATGTAAATATATAACTATATTTAAGATAATAAGTTCCTGATTTCTCTTTAAAATAGCATGTCATACATCTGCATCACAATATTAAACACATTGGCAGTAAGAAACTTTGAACTGCAAATCAAAGCTATGCTGGAAGGGTGTTGCATGTTAAATTTCATTTTCCTGCAAAACAACTAAATGAAGAAAGGAATGTATTATTTTTAGGCCAGTGGGGTGTAAGTGAGAGGGGAATGGCTGAGTTCCTGTACTTTAAACAAGATGTAAAATATTCATTACTCTTTTTATGTTAGAAGCTGTCTTGTTCATCTTAGCTCCATCAGTGACATTCATAGAAAATCACTGTCTGCAGAGGAAATCTGGGGAATATTAAAATTTCAGATAAATCCACAATCTTCCTAAATGAACTGCCACAGAAGACATTTGGGTTGCCCACAACTTCTTGTGACTCTTTCCCAAATTTAGATCTAATGGGACTTGTGCAACAGAATTATACCAAGGAGGACTGGTGTGAAACATACCAAGCAAGATGCCAGTAAGATGGCAACAGTGAACAAAGTTGTGACTTTGAACACCTGCAAATTCATTCATCTCTAATATATACTCCTTTCTGTAAGCCACCCTATAGTTTAGTGCTTTACGTATGTTCATGTCATGCTGCATGCTGCTGAAGTATGAAGCATTTTCTACTATTAAACAGTACCAGAATTAAGGCATTAGGTTGAGAAAACATTTTACTATTTCTTCCACAAGTTCTACACAATAGAAGTTGTTTTGGTACAGTTTTACCTATTAGAGCTATGCAAGGATTGTTTTCTAAAATATACTTGTAAATACTTTTTTTTTTTTTTTTTGTTATATTGTTATATTTGAAAATCTTGGTACATTTTTTCTTCTGAGTAGATTTTTAATAGCAAAATTAAGATGTATAAAATAAACATTAAAACAGACACAGCTTTGGTGTTCTGATTACTGACGAAGAAACAGGATGATTAATGGACCACTGAAAAGTGAAATGTTCTTTTCCAACTACTGTCATACTGTTTTTTTTTAACCTTCCAACATTAGCACTTTGAATAGATCTTATGTTCTAAGCTATTGGTAGTACAATCAAATGGTGTGAAAAAACCATAGTAGGTGGAACTGTGAGTCTCTCAGGTGTGCGGAATACCCCACTAACTTTGAGGTTTATAACTTATCTTTCTCTCAGAATATGTTTTTTTTTGTGTGTGTCACAAGTCACATCAGATTTAGAATTGGGAAAGAACCACAACAGGCTGTAAATGTCCATGATTTTTTTTTTAAAATGCTAACAACCTGAGATTGTATCTGTTGAAGAAAATCATGATGATGGAAAGTACTCCAAAGTGGAGAGAACTAACTTGAAGAAACCTGAGATGCATCTCTTAAATGTAGTTAGAAATATTTGGTTGAACAAGAAATCTGTTTATGTTATGTATTGACAAAGTGATTGGTATGAAGCCCTTACAATGCTTCAGACATTTTTCTGCTTTTCTGTAAATTGCAAGAAATCCATTATAATTATCGACATCACACTTCATAACTTATAGTCTTACATTATACCCCTCCAAACAGCATTCAGATCCATGAGCTACTTTGTGTATAACCCAAAACACATCCTAAATTAATAGACAGCTGTGCAGAAACCTGAGAATTGTCATCTACTCTTTCCCATCATAAAAAATCTGCATTTAAAGAGAAGTTAGGGTCAAACGCAATGCAAAAGCATAACTTTGTATGCAATCCTCTTAGACAGTACTTAATGAAAACTCAAACAATAGATTGGCATAAAACTCGGATTTATAATATAAATCTTCTCAAAGCATTCATTTATCTAGGTTGGGGCAATCTCAAGCACAGATACAGGTTTAGTGGAGAATGGCTTGAGGGCAGCCCTGAGGAGAAGGATTTGGGTATGCTGATTGACAAATGACTCAGCATGAGCTGGCAATGTATGCTTATAGCCCAGGAGTCCAACTGTATCCTGGGCTGCATCAAGAGGAGAATGACCAGCAAGTTGAGGGAGGTGGTTCTGCCCTTTTACTCTGCTGTCGTAAGACCCCACCTGGAGTATTGTGCTCATTTCTGGGGTTCCCTACACAAGAAGGATATCGAGCTGTCCCCTATGGGGACAGGCTGAGAGCCAGAGCTCTTCAGCCTGTAGAAGCGAAGGCTCCAAGGAGACCTTACAGCAGCCTTTCAGTATCTGAAGGAGGCCTACAGGAAAGCTGGGAAGGGACTTTTTAAAAGGACACGTAGTGACATGATAAGGGAAAGTAACATTAAAATGGAAGAGGATAGATTTACACTAGATATTAGGAAGAAATCTCTACTGTGAGGGTAGTGAAGCACTGGAAGAGGAACTCCCCCTAGAGCTGTTCAAAGGCAGGCTGGATGGGACTTTGAGCTACCTGGTCTAGTGGGAGGTGTTCTTGCCTATAGCAGGGATGTTGGAACGAGATGATCTTAAAGGCCCCTTCCAATTCGAACCTTTCTACAATTCTATACTTCTGTGATGAATATTATATTGCCAAGAAAAAATAGGATATGAAAATAGAGGCCAGTATTACACACCTAATTTTTTTTTTTTAAATAATATGTAGTATTCAAGTCTCATGCGCAGAACAGGCTCCACAAATGGAAGCTCTCATAATCACAGAATAACAGAATCGTAGGGATTGGAAGGAATCTCCAGAGATCATTGAGACCAACCCCCCTGCCAAAGCAGGTTCCCTACAGCAGGTCGCACAGGTAGGCATCCAGGCAGGTCTTGAACATCTCCAGAGAAGGAGACTCCACCACCTCCCTGGGCAGCCTGTTCCAGTGCTCCGTCACCTCACTGTAAAGAAGTTCTTGCGCACATTGGTGCAGAACTTCCTATGCTGCATGTTCTGGCCGTTTCCCAATAATAGATTTATATAAGATTTATGTCTCCTTAAAAGTCAGACTTATTGTTTTTCTCTATCTTTTCTGGTGGAAATATGCATTAATATCTTCTTAGGATATTTTCTCCATATTCAGAATTCATTCTAGCGGGACTCTCATTTTGAAACTAATGTAATATTGGATAATTTATTAAAAAATTGTGAATCTACATGCATGTGTCTACTCAGTTCCCTACAGTATAAATATAAGTGCTTCTTTCGTAAGTGAATCACAGCATTTGCATGGATGAAATGCTTAGTTACAGTCACTTCATCTGTCTATTTATTGGATTTGTTAGAGACTGGGATGCTACAGAAACCACCCAGATATTTTCTAATTTTATGTAAAATCCAGTGTCAATATGCAGAGTTTATAACATAGCCAGTCTCTTTGTGTAAGTAACAACAAAACAAATTTGATTATCTTGTCAACTTCTCTGTTTAAAATATCGCCTACAAAATGGAAAACAGCAGCTCAGTGTCATTCAGGTCAGTGAATGAAAGGCAGGAAGCATGCTGTGGCTCTGATGAGTGTGAGCCTCAGTTCTTTCAAGATACAAACACTTGGCTGTGTTGGACATGGATCTGTTTCTAAGCAGAAACAGGAATAGTATTCAGTGTACTGTTAAACACAGTAAAATAAATTGGTTAACACACCATATTTTCCATTATTCCTTGAAGCCGAAATGCTTATCCTTGGGAATTTGTTTCGATGTTGAAAAGTCTGCAAAATAATCACTTTACTAATTTTCTTAGAATAACTAAAACAAAATAATTCTGGAATACAAATCTAGCCACACATAATTTTCAAATTTGCAGCCCCAGGTTGGGCACAAGCACATTAATAATTGGCTTGACTTTCACATACACTTAGCTAGATGAGCTTTTGTTGACTTCTGTCCATATTTTCTAAACTTAGAAATTGATTATTACACTGGTTCAAAAAATTTCTTGTGTCAGCAAGTGACGATTTATTGGAGTTTACTAAACAACAACAGCAACAACAACAACAAAGCTGGGTCTATTTGATTAAGAAACAGTAGGGTCACATTTTGTGGGACTGCTGAAAGTGGGTGTCTGAATTATTTTAAATTTCCATTTCTTAACCAGTATATTACATTTAAATGCATTGATTCCATTAGCTTGGGTTTCAGGTAAGAGAAATTTCAATATGAGGAAAAACAAGAGAACTCCACCACACATCTGAGTAAGAAGAAGCTAACAATTTCAAAGCAACAATTTTTCTTAAATGGATATTAAGGAGCATGAAATATGGACTGAACACAAAGGCAGAAAATGTTAAACTGTTTGTATGTAAAATTCTGCTAAGTAATAGAGCTACATGCTCTTCTTTAAATTATGATGTACAGTGTGCTAGGCAAACACAGTAAAATTGAACTCACTCTTTCAGATTTCCCTTGACCTGATTCAGTATGTTGCTGTGTCATTAGCAGTGTCAGCCTTTGGAAAAGCATGACCATGTATAACCATTTGGAAATGACTTGCCCTTTCAGTGGCAAGACACATTTATTTCAGCTTGAAGAGAAAAAATTAAATGCCACAGATCTGAGAATTGACTGAGCCCTATAAGTAATCACTAAGGAACTAAAAAGGGGAAATAAAGGTGAAATGTTAACTCTAGATGATATTGAATCATTTTATAATTATAAAACAACAGTCATTCAAAAAAATCTCTGTGTGAAGTAGAAGAAATCTCAACTGAAGAACAAAGACTTAGAAAAAAACACTGAACTGAATACTTGGTAATTTTCAAAGACTCTTAAGTAGGACATTTAAGAACTCTGATATTGGTTTTCATTGCTGTCATTTGAAATTAAAGAGCCATTTAAATTGGCAAAAATATTTTTTATCAAATTTAAAAAAGGATCAGGTATTCAATGCATTTTGCTCCTGCAGTTATAGCAATCTTACGTAATTTCTCTCAGCAGAAGTCTAGTTGAAACAGTGACCATTTGTATGGTGCTTCTGCAGAATGAATTTTAAACAGCAGCACAATTTTTGAATTTATCACATTTGCTACTAGTTGTCAGAATCTAGCAGGATTTTAAAGAAGATTTGGACCATCCTAATCTTACTGTGTTAAATCAAGCTCTACCCTAAAACTACCCTGAGTTGATAGATTTCCACTGTCTTTCAACCCCTTCACTGTCTTTCAAGTCCTTTAAACTAAAACTGTTTAACATCCACTGAAAGCTGATCCATGTCTCCCTGAAAATAAAAGACCATTTTTAATTTTAATTATCCTTATATTTCTTGCAGCACTGTACTCTTTAATTTTTTTTACATTGATACATGAAATTTTTCTGCAGATAATATGACCAATGATGCTAAATTACTTGCCTATACTTTATTTGTTCCTGCCTCACTGTGACGAGAATGCAGGTCCTGTTTATCAGAATGTTAGTCAGGATAATCTGCACATGATTATTTTTTAGTAAGATGTGAATGTCAAGGTCAAGGGCCTAAATCATGACACAGTAGGAGTTAAGTCTCTTAACACTGAAGCAGGTGACTGACATGTTGCAAAGTTAAAAGGTATCAGTAAGACTAAGAAACAGGAGAAGAGCCACATGTCACATGAGTCCTTAATGGTGATACTAGCAACGTTAGTGAGAATAATAGCTGCTGACGTCTCAATGAAATTAGCTACAGCAGAGCTGGATTATGAGGCACAGAAATAGTACTAAAAGAACTCCGGACTGGCCTATTAGAAACTAACCTACTAATCACACACACAGCTGAAAAGCCCTACAGGGTACTAAAAGCTGCCTTCTTCTCACCAGTGATAATATAATTTGATACAAACCTACAGATATTTATAGTCACAGTTTAATGCAGAACTAGGGGATGTGAGAAAAGAATCGTTAAATAAGAATTCAGAAACTTGAGGATAAAAAAAAAATCAAGGATACAAAGCAATAGGTTTGCTAGCTTAATATTACTGTGAAACATTTTCTCAAGAATCTCTTGGCTCTTAAAAAATTAAAAATATAAATTCTTTATTAGTTTCCAGTAAATCATTACGTTTGCAATCTTTTATGTATTAGTATCACTGTTCAATAATGCTTACAGCAATAATAGTAAGGAAAGGTTTAGCAGAGGTATCAATTTTCTCTTCTGAAGAAAAGAAATAAGTATTTCATAGGAAATAAGAGTAACTGACAATACCATTGTACTGTATTGAAAATAATAAATGTGGGAAATTAAATTAAATTCAGATGGACAACAAATGGACCAAACATTAATGAAAATACTAAAAAGCATTACAAGAGCACTACTTAAACATGACATAAATTATCTGCTTGGAAAGTTATAAGGAAGCTATTGAATAAATGTGTTTTAAAATGTCAGTTTAACCTTTGTCTGTACTGAGGAAAAGAGAAAGCATTTTAAGATCTTGCCAAATAGACTAGGTAATCAAAATAGAAACTATTTATATAATTGAAGAACTCCAGCATTCTTGTCACTGTATTTGAGATATTACTACCTCTCCTGACAGAACACACACAAAGGAACTAAAGTAATATAAAATTTCACCCAAATAAGCTATGAATAATGTAAGAGAAAATTAGGCTGTCAGTGGAAGATATTCAAGTTTGTAGCATCTACTTAACATGTTAGCAAAGAAAGCCTACTGTATTTCTTTCAATTACCCAGTTTCTTAGAAAACATTAAAAAGCAGAAAGTTCTGAGATTTTTTTTTTTTTTTTTTTTTTTTTTTGCATAGACTTTCTCTAATAACAGACATTCTTAACAGAAATAATACCTTTATTAGATCTATGATGGACACAGATATTCAGAAATTTGCATACTGTGGAGCATTTAATAGACTACTATATTCAGATTATTTTATAGAGATATTTCTTGACAGAAATGGTTGAAAATACTTGAAGTACATACCAGAGTTAAACTGAAAGCTACTGAAATTATAATCAACTTTGGAATGTGATTTTGTTTGATTGTGTCCCAGTTTTTTGTTTTTTTTTGTTTAATCCATATGAGATATAAGGCCCATGTATTAAAAACTATTATAATGTGGCATGGAAATGGGAAGTTTGCAAATACTACTGCTGAAGTAACTAGATTTTAATTCAGCTATTCCATTTTAAAAACTAAGAATTAATTTGGATTATTCATAAATTATTTTTAATCCATTTTTCTCACCAAGATGAAAAACCTTTTGAGATAAGAAGCTGCTGCTTATTAAGCATGATTTATTAAACAGCTTGCTTTTGAGACAATAGGGTCTATATTTAATTCCTTCCGCAGTTTGCACATTGACCTATTCACCTCGATATAGAACAATACGGGAGTATTATACATAACATTTAACAACGCAGAGAAAAGAACAGAAAGATGCCCACATTTGATTAGTCTATAACCTAGCATTTTGGGCACACTAAAGGACTATGGAATGAAGACAAATAAGAATCCCGTAAGAGTCCTAGTTCTGGTTGGAAAGGATGCCATCAAAATTTTAAATTCTTGTTTGAAGCTGATAGACTGCTCCAGAACAGAATTATTTCCTCCTATGCATCATCTTTTTAGAAGCTGAAACTAACCATACAGTGTAAGCCCTACTTGCTATGTGTGTTGACTGAAGCCATATTTACAAAGAATGTATGATTTAATAAAATTCCTTTTGACAGCTTGAAACAGAATCTCCCTATTGGTACTGATACCACTTTCAAAGGTTAAATGACTTTCTGAACCACCTTCACAAATCTGCGTTTAGATTAATTACCAATTTTGTTTGTGCTTTTATCAATCTCAGTTTTCTCATTTTAGTCATTTTTAAATAAAGTGACTAACACACCAACTTAATTGCAGACAGGTATTAGTAAATTATTTTAAAGGACAAAATTAATAATGAAAATAAAAAGCAAACTTATGTAGGTATCAAAAGATAATTTAAACTAAATTTACATTTACACATTTTAGATAGTGTTTATATTAGGAATAGAATACAGAAAATACCTGAAATATATCAGTGGTGTCATTAAAGTAGTTATACTAGATGCTCACTACTCCCAAAGTTTATTCCACAAAACTGAAAGATGTTACTGTTTTTACAAGTGTAGCAGAACTCACAAAATTTGGAGTTGTCTTTCAGAAGGAAATCCAAATGTGACTGAAAGTTTTAGAGTGACAAAAAATGTTAAATGAATTTATTATCCAGAAAGTTGTTTAACGTCAGGAGCAACCTTCTGGGTGATACGATCTACTCTCTTGGTGTCACAAGATCCACATCACACCACCCTTCTCACAACTATTTTTAGCATGCAGCAATCAATTACTTTCATACTTTCCTCCAATATGCCATTGGAAGGCTGTTCCAGAGCCTCACTTGTTTGACTATTTAGGAATACTCTGATTTCCAGCCTAAAGGTCCCAGTGGCCAATTAAAATACATTGATCTGTTGTGTTGTGCCAACACAGCTCTAGCACAGAAATATTAGAAAATCTGATACAACATCTTCCTGCAGATTGTTGACTTAACATGCTCTTGAAACTCTGCAGTGATAGAGGATTGACTAGGACTGATATTCATCTCATCATTTTTTAATCAAGAATAACATTTATCTATCTATCTATTTATTTATTTATTAAAAGAATCCAGTTGTGGTTTGCAGTTCATCATCTCCCATCACTTCACATACAAGTCTAGAATACAGTTCCCTGTCCTTTGACATTTAATTTTATAGCACATAAGGAATTCTGTTATTCTACAACTGAAAACCCTTGCACAGAAAGAAATACTTTGTGGAACACATTGTAATCTCTGTAAGATTAGTTTCACTGGATTCCTTGTCTTGACTTCTTAGGTATACAAAATGAATTTAACAAAACCAAATATTTTTGCCCTGAAAATGAAATTTACATCAATTCACATAAAGATCTTTGAGTTCTGTTTCATAAAAGTCTCAGTGAACTTCTCATTTATGATCTTACAAGAGACTCAGAACAGTAGACAAAATATCTTCCTTATTCTTCTGGGCAATTATATTTGATCTTCCTTTAAGGTATCTCCTAAAATACATTAATATTAACAAAACATCAAAGTTCCTTTTGATAACAAAAACACCTCTTACAGCCCGTAGCGGTCACTATTAATAACTTAAATCCCATTCCAACTGCACTGATGTCCTCAGCTTATGTTCATGACCAGAACACCCAGGACAGAGAAGTTCCTTCCATAGGGAGAACACAAAGTGAAGGCATGTCCTTACTAAAACTGCTTTGTTTTGTTTTGCTCTTTGAGGGGGGGTAAGTTAGATCTATGTAAATGTAAGTATGTAAATGCAAGTAAATGCAAGTCCCAAAGTCCTTCTCCCTGATCAGTATTCTGCTTCTGTTCCCTCAGCTGATATCCAGTGAAATATGTCTGAATATATAGACAGCAAGTTGCATCTTGGGAAGCACACTGCTGCAAGTATCCTTAGGTAGTATTTCTGAAATATAAAAATTTTTGTCCAGAGTACTGCATAAGAAGTTTAATAGTAAGAATGGATGGAAGATGGAAGAGGGCAGTGGTGAGTGGAGGAATGAAGATTTGAATGAAGGATGGAAAGCGGAAAAAAGAGAATCTTGAAGTTAGCCTTTATCATTGTTTTCCTTAGCTTTTTGTTTGTTTGTTTCCAGATTCAATCACATGCCTCGTCAAACCCTTTATAAAAAGAACTCTAACACTAAATCCTAAAATTAGAAGTATTTTGGTGCATTGTCATATATTCAGAAAGTGGATTCATTTTGCCTCTCAGAAAAAAAAGGAAAAAATAAACCCAACGTTTTTTGGTTCTGTATAATGAACACAAAGCCCTCAGTATCTGATCTTTTTGTGTAGGACTGTTCATAAATGTATTATGCAAAACTCTTAAAACTTTTATTTATTTTCACTTTGCAGAGGATAAGCAATGCTTTGAATCATCATCTCTAAAATCCTTCTTCTACTTCATGGAACATGCGAGTGTGCCTCTTGCTTGTACAATCCCTACCTTATTATGACTTAATCTCTGATTCTTACTTGGCTGCCATAAATAGCCATATATTACCTCAGCTGCAGACTAGCATGCATACGTTTTTGTGACTGTGGTATTCCCAGTGGCAGTTGCTTCACCACAAGCCACATCTACTTGCAAAATGCAATCCTACAGAAAGAAATATGAGCAGACTGTGAGAACTGCATAGCATCCAGAGATCCTATTCTTGCTAAAGACACTGTGTATAATACAGCTCACCAATATATTCTGCAATAATCACGGCAGTTAAAATCTGAAAACGTTTATTACATAGATAACCAAGGTAGCACCTTATCCAAAGTTTTAATTATTATTATTAGGTAGCACCTAATCCAAAATTATCCAGCTTTTATCCAAAAATACCTTCCAAGTAAACAATAAAGGTCATATGCTCAAACTAATCCCCATTAAAATCTTCCTAATTTTGGAGAAGTTAATTTCAGTATTTGTGGGCTGCATATTTCAAATAGTGTTGGATTAGAAAGAGTAGAAAAGATGAGCAGTCAGGTGGTTCCTAGGGTTATTATACTTTAATCGGACAGGTCATTTTGCTACTAGGAGGGAATGATCATTTTATATTTCAGTTAATCAAAGATCTTGAAAACTCTCTGGAGAAATCTGCAGAGTTACTGCTTACCCTCAAGAGCATTCCAGAGCTGCTTCAAACCAAAATCCCAAACAGGAATAGGGAATGAAGGGATATTTGTTAGTAACCTGCACCAAAGCTCACTTCAAGATTTCTAAGTTAAAGTACAGGCAAAAGAATTACTCACAAAATTAAGAAACAACCAGCAAGACAACTGGATGGGCTAGAAGGAAATGAGAAAAACATAATGGATATAGTCCTGGATCTCTATCAACATGTATATGAAAATATGCATTCCGTAGGAGACTATCCTTTCATTTAAGAAATATATCTTCCCGTTGTTTCCCAGCTGTAAAATTCACCATAACTCAATAATTTAAGTACAAGGTGATGAATGACAGAATCTCAAAATGATCAAGGTTGGAAGGGACCACTGGAAGTCATCTACTCCAACTGTGTTGCTCAAGAAGGGACTCAAAATAGGCCGCAAAGACTGGGAAATTACTGTTTTAGATTCACCACATCTATTTGGCTTATGACCTGCTTGGAAAACAGGTATCACCATTTATGTTGTATATTACCACAGCTTCTCTGTTTCTAGTAGAAAGAAGTAGAAGGTAAGACACCATAGAAATACCATGGATGGTAGATGAAAAGAAGTGTCACACAGCATTACATACACAGGTCACTCTGTAACACTTACTATTTATTTCCATGGAAAATGCAACAGCAGCATTTTTCTACATCCTACATATGTATAGTTTAGTTTTGTTGAGCCAGGACTTCCATTTCCAGGATTCCTGAATAGATCAGACTGTGACAGGATACATTTTACTCTGTTTAAAGTTAGGAGAGAAGGCATGAATGACATGCCTCATTGCTTTTCCAGTAACACCACTTAGCCAGTTAAAGATGAATTAACTATATAAGTAATATTAGAAGATAATGTTCTTAAATGGTCTGTCTAACATGTATAAACAGGTTAGATTTAGATACGTTAAGGTAATTTTCAGTACGCCAGTAATTGGTCGGTATCATAATTACATGAGCAGATATTTGCAATTAGATTTTCCCTTCAAAATTACACAGCAGTCAGACAGGTGGTTAACCTAGTACTGTTAACATCTCAAATAGCTGGCTAGAAACTAAATGAAAATGTAACCACCACTAATTATGTGTTCACTAAAATCTATCCAGTTCAGTAAAGTAGTTAGTTGCCTATGGAGAGCAGAGCTGGGTACACAGACAAGTGAAACCAATTTTTGAAATAAATCTTCCCTAGTGTTCAAAAATAAATAACCTAAAAAGGTTTTGTCCACCTCTGAACCAGCAAGGCTTATTACAGGTATGCTGTAATTGTTTTCAGATTGATTGAAATTAAATTATGAAAACTTCAAAACTTTCAGGATATACTGAAATCACTAGAAAATAAATTACTCTTAAAATAGCAGATGGTGGAAGAACTTATTCTCTATTATCTATCCCAGTAAATTAATAAAGAAAATAAACCCCATAATTACACAGAACAAGACACATAGGAGGAAAGTAATATAAAATTTGCAATTCTAGGACACAACATGAAATATTTTTTCTCTTCAAATGAGTTAAAGATCATGCCATTATTCACAAGGCATAGCAGTGTTGTTAGAATTTCACCAGGTAACTGCTGCACCAAGGTCAACAACTTTTGAAGGACAAACAAATTTAGTAGACTTTCATCCATACAGTAGCATAGGTAACTTCTAATTCTTAGTGCCTGACAGTGTTAAAAGTGCGTCTGTATTTCAGATCAAGTGAACATCACTTGTTGATGGCTGAAATTAAGAATTTCATAAGCATTATACAAGAGTAATAGAATCAGGAGCCACATTGCATTACAGATTGAAAGAGTTACACTAATGTTTTCTCAAAACAATAAGAATTATTTGTTTTCCTGGAGGGGATAAGCTGTCATTTGTCATATCACAGTAACCCAATTAAAAGGAGAAGATATGAAATAATGTAATTTAAAGCAATTCCTTCAGATAACTGAGAATAGGAAGCCATGCTTCCTTAGAAAAAAAAACCAGAAACTAACCCCATATTTCTTGTAAATTTACTGGATATTATCACTGAGTAAAACTTAAAGTTCCAATATATAATGAACAAAGAGCTACCTTTTGAGAGATGAACTAAGCTAAATAAACTAGAAGAAACACAGTTCCCATTTAGCATTTAAATTTGAGACTTCAGTATACTCTGTATCTCTGTAGTTTTCTGGTGTCTGAATATTCAGAATATTCAGAATATTATCTTAATCAGTTCTCAAAAGAAACAGGGTTACTGCATAAATAAGGCAAAACACTTATTTTCATACCAGTTTTCCATATTCAAATTTTGAAGTAATAAAATAGTAATAAATTCTAGTACAGGAATATCAACTGCCATTTTTAAGGCTAGCAGAGAAGTACACAGCCCTTTCTTCTGTTAATATTTTCATGTGCATTATAATGGAAATGGATAGGATACTTAAAAATAGTTTCCAGTTTCCTAAGCAAAACTGCTCATTCTTTTTTCAGTTGTTGTGCTTGATTATGTCTACTGCTTTTAAAATCTGTATTTTGTATATTCCATTTTGCTAACCCTGTGGACCGAGTCACCCAGAGAAAATTATTCTATTTATTAACAGTTACTGACCAATAACTTTTACTGGAAATATCCTCATCTTTTTTATGGCTCACATTAAAAAAATAAAAAAATTAAAAAATGAAGTTATCTGCTATTACCAGGAATTAATACAGTCATATAAAAGGAATGAGGGATTACGTATTCAGGTCAGGTTTCAGAAGAAAGTATTGAAATCTTCACAATCTTACTATTAAAATGCCTGTTAGCATTGTGTAGATGTGAAACCCATCAATTCATATTTTAACAAGTTCAAAGTGCAATGGGCTGGAAAATATATTTGATGACCAGTCTTCTTCAGTTGTGTAATAATCAACTTGTAACAATTTTTGTGCTTATTCTGTTCCCTCTCTTTGCTCTCCTCCTAGTCACCACGGACTGCCTGAAACGATCAACTGAAACAGTAATCTTTGGTTGTCTCCAAATGTCAAATACATAGCTATCGCATGAACTTGCTAACTAACCAGAAAATTTAAAACTGTAATTTGTTTTCTGAATAGGAGTTAAATTCCCATTCTAAAGTACTTCTGTGAAAGAAAAATCCTACCCACTTAACACACATCAGAGAGTTTAGAAACAACATAAATACCCACAAATCTTACTCACTACTTAAGTGAAACAAAAATAATACAAATATTATAACACAACCAACAAGGTTATTGTAATAATAAATAATTTTTTCTTCGTTATTACCATTTTCTAAGAGATGCGAGGTAATTTTGGCTGAGTCAAAGTGTTAATTTTTCCCAAAGTGGAAGAGAAGTTGGCTCTTTGTAAGCAGACAAGAGTAAAATTAGCATAAACATCCAACAAGATATGTTATGAGTAAAACAAGCTTATTTTATACTGTTGCAACTTATTCATAGTTGCTGGATTTTCTGAAAGTTCATAAAGATCCTTCAAGAATTTAACTTGACCTAATAAGCCTGAATATGACTGGTTAAAAATGGATGTGGCCTACAGCCAAATGTCCGTTAACTATCCAATAATTCAGGTACATAAAGTAAAGCATGGTTAGTATTTTGAGGGTAGTTCCCAGTGTGCCCATTACACTGCTGATAGTTTTTTCACACATATGCAATTTGGTATGGTGCTATAATAAATGACACTACCACTTCTTAGGGCACATACACACATGTATATATGTATATGCTTACAGTATCTATATCTATATCTATAGCTACAGCTATAGCACCTATTGTGCTGTATCTAATCTTCTCGATTCATAGTGTTTCAATTTCTTTTCTGTCCAAATTAACAAAATGCAACAGGTAGTTCATCCAGAGGACAAGCATATGAAGTAATTTATCATATGCTGAATTCAGAAGAGCATAAGGCAAGTCCTGACAGAGTCCCCAGTGGGCTTCACTAGCATGGAGAAGTCATTCCACTTTACAAACTGGAAATACTGCATTTCAAAGGTAGAAACATTTGGTTTGAATTATATGCAGTATTAAGAAGGTGAATACGCTGGTCATCCAACAATATATGTTAAATTATTCTAGAACAGATCATTATTCTAGAACAGAACCACAGCAGGTCTATTAAACAGATCCACCAAGGACACCTGAAGTGAATCATGACACAGTCAGCACTAGGTTATGCAGTTACATTATATTCTTATTATAGTTATATCATTTTTTCTGCACATGAATTTTACTTGCAAAAGTGCCATGATAACTGTGTGGAAGACTACAGAGCACATCACTGACGAGAGATGAAATTTACATAGACATACACAGATACATATCTAGGCTACCCATCAGGAGTGCTGTCAGGCTTCAGTGACTAGTTATACCTGGGAGCTTTTTTCTTTTCTTTTCTCTCCATTTTTTTTTTTTATTATTATTATTTTTTATTTATTTATTTTTTTGCATGGAAGCCTTACAAAAAAATCAACACATACATAATATGAATAATAACAACATAAATATTTGCCCTAATTGCAAATGGTAGAAATATTTTCATCTTTTCACTGATAATCAGCATGCTGAATATTGTTTAGGTGCTGCTAGGCACCTAGGGTTTTAGAAATATAAAGGAAAAGGCGATACACGCCTTAAAATTGAACTCTTTCTTTCATTCAGTATATAAACCTTACTACACTCATTCTGACTGGAGCAATAAACTTCAACACTGCCTGAGGCAAAGCAACACCTGTTACTGAGCACAAGAAAACAGGGAATAAGGTGACCTTTCATACTTAGCAGTACTGTGAAAACCTACTGGTCTCAGAGGATGAAACAAACTTGTTTCATCTTAAGAAGATTTATTCTTTAAGAAATTATGATTTTTCTCCCCCAAATTTATACTCAAATCTAGAATTCCAAATGAAGAATTGTGACATTCCCCTAAAAAGTTTATATTAATGCCACGAGTCTAAAATACAGAAAGCATTTGAATACTGCATGGAAAAGCACTTCAGGAAGAATCTCTTTTTTCCACTATAAACAAAATTTTATAGAACAAACATATGAATAAATATCAGCATGAAACATTTCATCCCGGTTTGAGTTAGAAGAGTTGTGCCATGAGAAGAGTTAAGACCTTTGATATAGAATTAGACAAACTCAGTTCTTTCTTGAGGTGACTAAGTATGTCTTAAGAACTCATGAAAAGTTTACTTCATGGATTAGCACTGTTATTTTCATTTTCTATCTTTTTTTTTTTTCTTCACAATTACAGATTGTTCTGTTCTCACAGAATGCAAGAACCCGCACAACAGTGAGAAGCAGAACCGCTTTTGGTTAGCCAAAATCCACGTGTGTCTCTAGCAAGTTTGTAAACAAACAACTCATTATCATTAATTTAGAATATTGAGGACAAGAGAAGACAGACTCCTGTGAAGCAGTGATGACTGCATTAACTCAGGGGTTTACCAAATTGCTGTTCAAAAAGCTAGTCAACAAGCTAATTTGAAACAAAGGGTATCACACAACCATGGACTCAGCTCATTTTCGCATTAGATGAAGCATATGGTGATCAAATCAAGAATATACAGTGTGATTAAAGCAGAACCAAGGAATTAAATACATTTTAAATTGAATTAAATTTTATTCAATCTTCCTGTGATGGAAAGAGGTTACGCAGTTTACTTTGAAAAGGTCACCTGTAGATTAATTTCAAATCTTTATCAGTTTAAAGAAAGATGATCCCAAGCATAAGTTTGCTATTTCTATTTTTCTTATGGTAAAATTTCTATGTGCAATATTTGTTTACTCAATTAGGCAAGCAAAATTGAATACCATGTTTATCTTTATTTGGTTTGGCATCAAAAAGACAGATAAAATGCAGTGGAAAGGAAAGTCAGCTCATACAACTCAGCAGTAGATGTTTCTAAAATTGTTTCCAGTGTGAATGGCAGTAAGATGCATGTTGTTAATACATAATTTATATTATATTGTATGCAATATGGTAAGTAGTTGTAAAATCCTATTCTTGCTTCTACCAGTATCATAAATGTTTCTCACTGTTGCTAGGAGTTTCCTTATCCTCACCTGGGACATCCCTTGCCCAAGCTACTGTATCAGTTCATGTTTTGTATTTGCTTCTCTTTAATCCACACTACTTGAAACAGCTTCTGACAAAATACCTCTTTTCTGTCTTCTCCAATCTCATTTTTATACCATCTAAACTGCACTCAGACTATAGCTACCCTTATTTGTCTGACAGAGTTTTGATCCTAGTTTTACTGCCAGGGACCATATATATTTTATATCTGCTTTTGGCTAGGAGTCAGCTGTTTCCTTTTACTAGCATTACCAGGACAGTTCACATACTGGAATTCTCAAAACATCTCCAAAAGCTTGTTCATATTTGTAACTCTGCTTTCAGGGCTTCACTTTCTGGTTATTCCTTCCCTAAACCAGCACAGAGGAACAAACACAAAAACACATCTATCACCTTGGCTGATATGACATGCAAATAAAGCCCTGGAGTTTTGGAAGTGAAAAATAAATTTCTGACAGTTTTATTTTTTATTTTCCTCTTCCTCCTCCATATTCCATATGAGACAAGGAGAACATGAAAGCCCTGTGCATGTCTCTGAGGTACAGAAAACACCTTAAAAAAGCAACATCTGTGAGGTACAGAAAATTAGTTGTCGTATTTCTGATATACTTAGTTCTGCATGCATATAAAGGTTACAAAATATTATCAAGTACATGGCACCATCAACAAAACATCTTTGATGTGTTGCATCAGCACTGGGGAAACATATTTAAAAGACAATCAACTAATATTTGTATTAAACAAACACAAAACTAATTGGGTCCTATGGAAGTTATCTTTGTTATCATCCTTTAATTGGCACCTGAAAGTATCACAAGGTGAAGTTATACACATACAGTTTTCTTTGTGACACTTCCAATTCACAATAGAAAAGGTTGGCATACCTGATAGGCAAAACATAGATTTGTGAAGGTTCATCATCAAACAAACAAAAAACTATGACTGACAACTTTAAAGTTCTGCTGTCCATAAATGCTCCTGACAGACCTACTGTAGCATGAATAAGCAAATTTGCCAGTTCTGAGTTTTGAGAGGAACAACAGTAGTCTGAAGACATTTTAATACTAAATTAAGGTCTAGCATTCAATAAGCACAAAAGTAGCATGGTACTTTTTACATTCAGTTAGAATATTAACCACAGATCATCTAATTAACTCCATATACTTGTCACAGCAAACACTTCTGCCACAGTCTTGCTTAGACAAGGGGTTCATGCTCTGTGGCAGACAGCAAGGGGCTGGGAAGGAGCAGGGAAAACAGCTAACTACATTTTACAGGAGAAACGTAACAAACAATTGGCTTGCTCAAAATCAGTTTCAAAAGGCTACAGACCTCATGTTGCTTGAAAATTATGTAGACAGGAGATGAGCCCGGGGGGTTAAAATGTTCTTAAAATTATTTCTCTAAGTTATTAAAAACAGAAGTAGGTCAAATTCTTAGAAGACAGTGGAAATGGTGCTCCTGTTAGGTTTGGAGTGCAGTAACCTTTCTGAAAGATCTTGCTAAATAAACTGCCAAAACCAAAAGATGAAAGATATTGAAGATCGCATTATTCATTTTCTGGGTGATAAGAAGTTGGCTACTTAAGGGCTTATATGTAAACCACAATGGTCTTAGGGAAAGGTACAGTAAAACATAATAAAAACAACACATACATCAAAAGGGCAGTGTGCCTACTAATTATTTAATAAAATCAGAATAATAAGAGAAAACAAGGAGCCAGAGCATCACACCCCCTTATCCTCCCCTCCCCCCATAATCTGACAGCCTACATGCCAGCTCCTGCCATTGGCTCAGCTCAGAGGAGCCAGTTCCTCTGACAAATGACACTCAGCTGACGCCAGTGCTGGTGCTGCCAGGCACCAGGGTCTTGATTTTATACTCTTCTTCTAAAATACAATTTTGAAATGTCATAAAAACGACTTGGCTTTAAAACCTCAGCTGACACATTTTCCCAGGCAAAATTTATCCTGAAAATATATACAGAGGCTGGCACACATTGAGGGCAAATCTTTCAAACAAATATGCACACAGATGCCCATCTCACAACCTGAATACAAATCTTTTCCACAGAGCTTCCATAATGTACTTGTCATTAAAAGCCAATATTTACCTAAGATGCAAAAGTTTTCCGGGAAACTAATTTTGCTTTACACTGATCTGCTCAAGACAGATCTCAACAAAAGGAGCATGACATGATGCAACAACCACTGGCAGAATTCATAAGCAAGTCAACTCTATTGCTAAGAAAGTTACAGAGAAAGCCTGTTCAGTGAGCAGGAACTACAGATGTCTGTGGTTTAATGAGGAAACAGATGTTTTAATGATGATAAAGAGATTTTAATACTATGTGTCTGCCTTCCAAACAGTCACACTCGAAAACCTATCATACAAATGCATTTATTAAAGATTACTGAATTATCATGCGAATGAACTTTTTTTTTTACTGCTCTTTAAGTCACATGAATGTATATAAGTAAGTTCCAGGATAAACAATACGATATGAGAAGAGGAAAATACTTCATCATTTCCGTCAAGTAATGCTAAGTAAGAAATGGGAAGAAGAGTTCCTGTTCCTTTGATGCAGAAAGAAAATACACCTCCTTCTCAAGAAACGTTTGTCACACAGGAAAACATGACCATAAGAACACCAATTTTATTACTTGTCTGTTTTGTAGAGAGAAGAGACTGCCAAGCATATGATTTTTGCAGCACTATCTCTGTGAGATTCTCATATTTTCATAGCCCAGTTAGTCCTCATTTGACATTAATGAAGGAAAAAACACAGCATCTGGTACTTGCCACAGTATTTTGCAAACAAGCATTCCAAGTTTAACAATCTGTAAAGTGTATTGATTACTCACCATATCCATGAATGCCTCCTAAAGGGGAAATTATTCACATGCATCATGTTCACAGATCTTCCAACATTAGTGTTTTCCTTGTCAGACAGCTTTATCTGTTATGGTATTCATAGATGCATTCCAGAACAACTGCATGAGCAGTTAACAGCAGGGATTATTGCAAGAATCACTGTAATCCACAGAAATAAAAATTCCCAGGATCTGAAGAAAGAGTTCTCATAGGGTTTTCTAGGTACATGTCCATCCATTTATGCCTTACTTACTACTTAAAAAGCATTAAAGTAATTAGTATACAGAAACTTTATGACAATGCCAACAGTTTGCCTTGATAAAAATCCAAATGCTTTTAATATGGATTAAAGCATCTTCATATACAGCATTTTGTACAGTTGGAAAAGGTTAGTCAAGAGATAGTTTCCTGTCATCCATGCCAAATCAGTGGTTAGAGGGAAATGTGTAACTTCAGACTGCTTTGCCATGTTCAGAAAGGAATACTGCTTTTTCTTCTTTCTTAGACACATATTCATCAATGGTCACTTTAATGCAGTTTTCCTTTATCGCAAACCCAGGGAACAGGATGGTGTTTAGTAGCCATATACAACCAAACTAAATTTCTTTCTGAATTTGATTGTTGGGTTTATTTCTTCATCTAAGAAAGAAAGAAATAAGTATGCGTTTTCAGCTCCATAGAACAGGACAACAGTTAGAGACTATCATGAGATAAGATCACATCATGACCAGATCTGTCTCTGCTGCCTAATCCCATAAGAAGGCTGCCTGCTCCCTTCAAGTAAAATGACTAAGCTATTGATTCTTGCACTGCAGAACCTTGTTCTCTTTTGATGTTACAATGTATACCAAAAACATCTGCATCACTGTTTATGTTGTGAAACGAAGGCAAAGCTTCAAGTCCGTCTTAGCTAAGAATTCTTCCCCTGCTGTCCTTTCCTTTCTTTTCCCCCCAGTTCAGCTCCCAGCTAGTTATCACTCCTGAAGCTCCGGCAACATCCTCGGGAAGCTTCTCAAGCCCAAGCCAAAGGAGCCGGTGTCCCCGTTCAAGCAGCGCAGGCAACAGGCTCCGCTTCCTCACTCCTCGCAAGGATTTCCAACGTACCCCTCGGGCTGCCGGTGTCTTCGCCCTCTCTGCCCTGCTGCCAGTCCGGTGGCGGCTCCGGACGGCGGCGGGCGCGGTGCCGCTCAGCCTGCGGCGGGGCCGGGCTGCGGCGCGGGCAGGCTGCCTGGCAGGGCTCTGCTGGCGTCAAGGGGGCCCTCTAGGTGGGTTCTCCCACACAGCGCCGTCCTGCGCGGCTCTGCCTCCCACACACCGAGGGGGAAGGACGGGGCCGTGGGGGGGGACCGAGCGCCAGAGCCTGCCTGCGAACGCCTGTGTCGCTGAGTGGCCGGGAGCGAGGAAAATGCAGCAGTCGAGCGCAGAAGCAGGCAGAAGATGTGTGCACAGCATACGCTTTGCTGTGCTGATCGCTCCTGACATTTAAAAGATTTCTAGAAATGCTTTTACACTTCAAGGTGCCCAGGCTACACACAGGTCACTTGCCATTCTTTTTCCATCCTTCTTTCTTTTTTTTCCTTTTTCCCCCCAGTGTTTTACTCTGCGCTAAGACTTTTTAAACTTCAAATGACCCCTTGCCCTTTGAGACAGGAAATCCTGCAGTTTAGAAGCAAACTGCAACTTCAATGGCATTAAAAGCTGTGATAAAAGTGTGTATTTGATTAGGGGGTGTGTGGACGTGGGAGCAACGTGATAAGATACTGCACTGTAGATTTTCATAGGTTCTGTTTCCGTAAGCTCTTTTGCTTCCGTGGCCCTGTTCTGCAATACCCCAAATTAGCCCTATTAAAGTTGATACCATTCTGAAGAGAGAATAAAATATTAAACTACTTGAATGTGATAATGCATTTGCAGTGAAATAGTATTTAATTCAGTCATAAAAAGTGAGCTTCTGCTGCTGCACACATTGTATACTGTGTGTTGCACTTTGAAGAACTGGAGCACCAAAATACAATAGATGTCAAAATTTAAAAGGCTCCAGAAACATTTTTTGTCCTCCTACTCTATGCAGAAGGCTGGTTGCTTATTTTTTCATTGAAATGTAGCTGCAATAGAAAACAGATACTCTGTGTTACAAAAGGTGAGAATGAAAATTAGCCTTTTTCAGTAAGAATTTAGAAAGCAAAGCATCCATGTTCACTGAAGACATTCAGTATAACACGTAAAAAGATCAGGTAAAATGTTACAGCTTTTATGATATGTTTATGCTTTACATTAAAAGCAGCACTCCCCCCGCAACTCACTAACTTTGGGATTTATGAGATAAACATTTTAAATAAATATAAACAAAATAGTGAAAACTGCAAGGATGTGTCGTTCATCTGAGTGTTAAAAAAAATATTACCTCTAACTAATCCAGTTGTCTGTTGCTTTCTCTAGGCTAGATCCACTTCCTATGAAATATTAAGTACACCAAATGCTACACAAATCTGCACTGTCATTATTATTTCATACTGCGCTCACCTAACTGAGTACTTGCCTGATCATCTCTAGGCACTGACATTTTCCACACTAGACTTAATACATTGCACTGTCCTGAGAAAGTGTGCACCAGTGTGCCACTGAACGCATTTGGAATTCGCTAATGAGACTGTTCTGCGTCTATACGTCATGAGGAAACCAGTTTATTTGTCTGTCTCTAGTATTAACTTCAGCACAAACTGATTCAACTAATTTCATTCAGAAGCAGAGTTGCAGAAGGAGGGTAAGCGTACAATAAAATTACTTGATAACATTACCTTCAGAGTTCACCAAACAAAGTGGAATACAGAATGTACAGGCTTTCTAGAGGAAGGTTAAGCTCAAATCAGGGATCTTAATCAGCAAGAAATTTTTGTTACATTTCTAGGATAGGCTCACGAGATTGCTACTCAGTTCAATTTGAAAAATGCCATTTGTTCAAACAATATTTGGACAAATAAAAGGGCAAAAATAAGCATTTAGGTACGTCAGTTCCAAGTCAGCTTCACCCACCAAGGTCTCTGAAACAGTATGTACAATTCAATTCAAGGGAAAAAAAAAAAAAAAAAAAAAAAAGTTAAAAAAACAATTCAGAGCAGGTTTGGCTTTGATCTCTTGATTCTGCTATTAGGACAGTGCTCTGATAATTGGAATTTATGCTATCGGAAGGTATAGTGCATGTTCCCAAGTAGTGCTTAAGTAGTGCACACAGACAGAGAGATAGTCTGCGAGTGATATTGGTTCTTTCCAGAAACATAGAAGTCCCAGATCATAGTCCCTTTAAAAGGTTTCCTTGATAATTTTCTACCAAGATTAATTAGATAATGGATTATGCATGTTGATAGCATAAACTAGCCTGCAGCGCTTCTCATTTTAAGACAAAAGGTCACATTGGACTATAGAGTGAGGACCTACCCTTTTATCTCTCTCTCTTACTGGTCTTAGGAGTCTTGCATTTCTGACTGCCCAGTGAAATATCTAATCAGAGAGCAGTAAAAAGTGTGTCTCATGAACTTTCTAACTGACCTGTTAGCATCTTTGTTTCAGTCCTGTTCTCTGAGGTCAGAGAAACCAAAGAGGACTATTTGCATTTCCATTCCTTAGTTTCTGGACGTATTTTCTCCCCACAACACTCAGATTTTAACTGCCAGTGATAGCAGTACATTCATTCAAAAAGTGACTAACACTTGGGTCTGTCAACCTCTTCTTAGATGTGCAAGTGCACTAGCAGATTAAAGGCTTTCCTTTGTAACATTCGTGGTCCTAATAACAGGGCTAATAGATGTGAGAACTGCCTTTCTATCAGTGACACGTCTTAATACAGAATCAATGCAAACAATAATACTATGTATACATACTGGTCATGAGAAACAAGTGGCAAGTGGCATATATAAAGCTTTTTTTTTTTCCCCAAAAAGGAGCCAAAGATCACTAAATTAAATGTTTTGGTAACAATGCAATAATGGTTAGGACAAATGATGCCTCTAGGAAGGTAAAATTAGCACTTAAAGAAATGCTGAAAAGCCAGCTATAAGTAATATAATTTCATCAGTGTCGCAGGTGAAACAGTGGCAATGACCTACAGCAGCTTTTATAGATATATATGCATTATAAATAATGCAAAACAAGCTGTTGAATTCAGCCTGTAGATTCTGAGCACATATCAATGAAAAAAAAAAAAGCACCAGCTCATTCTATCAAACTTGGCAATTGTATAAAAAGAATGACATACAAATTATCTGCAATACTACAAAAATACAATGATCAAATCTATACATGGACAAAAAGTGTGGAGATGACAATTACCCATATGTGGAGCTTATTTCTATGTTTTGATCATTAGAATCCCTTTATTATTTATAAATATTCCTTGAAAACCATATAGTTTAAAAAATCAACATAATTAATGAACTGCTAAGATCTATGCATCCCACTGTTAAAGGTTTATTACATAAACACACAGCAGGTTTATTTGTCTCTGTTCTTCCTATCCAGTCTTCTTGAATCCCTGCAGGCCTTCCCCCTCAAACAGAATGCAAGCAATATGAATGTTTGGTTTCATGCTACAGAAACACGATTCTGGTGGGCTCTGACACAGTCTCACATGACTTCACTCTGAACTGAAGAATGACAGAGCAAATTGTTTCTCTATATTCAGAAGAGGTCTAAATGAGCGCTATGCAGTATGTATAGAACACATTCCACACAACTTGCCCTCGAGGCTTTGGAGCGAACTTAGGACCATGATTATCTCAACAACAACTCAAAAGAATCAATATTTTCTGTCTTCTATTTTCTTCTTAGCATTTTTCAAATGTGTTTTAATTTCTTCTCAGTCCTCCCTTCTCCCTGCTCTCCAGTTGTCCCATCCCGTCGTTGTCGCCTCCGTCCCCCAATTAAAGAAAGAAATGGGTCTCAGGTAGCCTTACCCTAACATGCAAGATATGCTCAGTTGTAACAAAAATCATTATTGCTGAGAATCTCACTCAGTAAACTGCACTTCTTGGTAAGGCTTTGCTGCACTTTTATTTCCTAATGTCCTAATCCAGGTATTAGGAAAAGGTTCTTCACCAAAGTGGTCAGTCCCTGGAACAGGTTGCCCAGGGCAGTGGTCACAGCCCAAGGCCCCTAGAGTTCCAGGAGAGCTTAGACACTGCTCTCAAACATGAGGTTTACATTTTGAGTTGTCCTGTATGGAACCTGGAGCTGAATTTTGTGATCTTTGAGAATCCCTTCCAGTCCAGGACATTGCTAAAGTCATATAAATTTAAACTGAGATAGATGGAGTAATCTGGAAAAGAATGTCGGTATCTCCCTGAGAGAGTAACTACCTTCTTGTCTCACTTGAAGAGAGAGAGTCCTTCTCTCCTTGGCTTTACAGGTCAGTGATCCTTGAGGAAAAATTACTATAGCTATCTGGCATAGCAGCCTACCTCTTTAAATTAGGCTGGTCATGCTCACAGACTCATCTCTTCCCTATTGCATAAGAAAGGGTTCAGTGCCTTAAAGAACATTCTACAAAGGTAAACAGAAACTTTACATGTAATGACATTGCATTTCCGGTTTGGATGTATATCTGTTATGAAACAGCTATTTCCATCATCCAGCCACAAATTCAAAAACTGTATGTTACTGAAACTACTAGGTACAACTAACAATCCCAGAAAAAAAAAAAAAAAAAAAAAAAAAAAAAAAAAAAAAAAAAGAAAAAGAAAAATTGGAAAAAGTTATTTAAGAATTTTTTTTTTTTTTTTTAAACAACAGTTAATATTGAAATGTTCAAGAGGCTATGCTGAGGCACATGGAAAATAGGGAGGTAAGGACAACCTGCTTCACCAGGTCTTTCCTTACCAACCCTCTGTGATGGTGTACCTGTGTCAAAGGCAAGGGAAGAGTCACTCAAATTACAGAATCAAGGAATCATTTAGTGATATGTGTTGGAAGAGGCCTTTAAGATCACCTAGTTCCACATCCTTCCCCCTCCCCTCATAGGCAGGGACACTTCCCTCTAGACCAGGTTGCTCAAAGCCCCATCCAGCCTGGCCTTGAATGCCTCCAGGGAGGGAGAATCCACAAACTCTCAGGGCAAACTGTTCCAGTGTCTCACCACTCTCACAGTAAAGAATTCATTCCCAATATCTGCTCTAAATTTACACTTCCAATTTAAAACCATTTCCACTTGTCCTGTTGCTGTATGTCCTTATAAAAAGTCGCTCCCCAGCTTTCCTGTAGGCCCCCTTTAGGTATTGGAAGGCTGCTATAAGGCCTCCTAGAGCTTTCTCTTCTCTAGACTGAAAAGCCCATGATGTCTCAGCCTGTCCTCATAGTGGAGGTGCTCTCTCTCATCACATCTGTGACTGTCTTCTGACCTGCACCAACTGCTCCATGCCCTTTGTGTGTTGGGGGCTCCAGAATCGGATGCAGTATTGCAGGTGGAGTTATATGAGAGCCGAGTAGATGGGCAGAATCACCTTCCTGGACCTTCTGGACATACTTCTGTTGATGTCTCCACCCAACCTATGTCTCTGTTTGGGATTGCCCTAGTCTAGGTGCAGGACCTTGTCCTCTATCCAGACTTCAGTAAGGCACCTGACACAGTATCCCTCAACATCTTTTTCTCTGAATTGGAACGATATGGATTTGATGAGTGAATTGTGCGATGGACAAGGACATGGTTGCGAGATTGTACCCAGAGAGTGGTGGTCAATGGCTCAATGTCCAAGCGGAGATAAATGATGAGTAGTGTCCTAAGGGGGTCAGTTCTGGGATCGGTGCTCTTTAATATGTTCATCAATGACACTGAATGTGGGATTGAATGTACACTCAGAAAGTTTGGTGTTCAAGTCTGCACCTGAGTCACTCTATCTATATAAGCTGGGGGAGGAAAAAATAGAGCACAGCTTTGCTCAAAAGAACTTGGGAATATTGGGGAATAGCAAGCTGGACATAAGCAGAATGTTCCCTTTCAGTCCAGAAAGCCAACTGTGTCTTGGCCTGAATCAAAAGAGCATGACCAGCAGGTGAAAGGAGGTGATCCTGCCCCTTCACTGTGCACTGGTGAGACCTCAGCTGGAGCACTCCTCAGTACAGGAGAGACATGGACCTGTTGATTCATGTCCCAAGGAAGGCCCCCAGAATGATCCAAGGGATGGAATACCTCCCTGTAAGGACTGACTGAGAGCTGGGGCTGTTCAGCCTAGAGAACGGAAGGGCCTGAGGAGACCTGATAACAGCCTTTCAATGTCTAAAGAGAGCATAAAAAAGAAGGGAACAGACTCTTCAGCAGGGCCTGTTGTGATAGGCCAAGGGAAATGGTTTCAATGAAAAAAGAGGAAATTTAGACTAGACATAAGAAAAAAGTTCTTTACAATAGGGTGGTGAGGCACTGGAACAGGCTGCCCAAGCTGTTGGTGGATGCCCCATCCCTGGAGGCATTCAAGCACAGGCTGGATGAGGCTTTGAGCAACCTGATCAAGCTGTAGGTGCCCCTGTTCATTGCAGAGGAGATGGACTAGATGATCTTTCATGGTCGCTTTCAAATCATGTGGTTCTATGATTCTTTAATAAACCTAAAAGAAAACCTAAAAGAAGACTCAGAGGTGATCTGATCAATGTCTATAAATGCCTAAGGTGCGGAAGGCAAAAGGACAAGGCCAGACTCTTTTCAGCACAGAGTGGCAACAGGACAAGGGAAAAAGGCCAAACTGAAGCATAGGAAGTTCCACACAAATGTGTGTAAGAACTTTTCATGGTAAGGGTAATGGAGCACTGCAACTGGCTGCCCAGGGGGGGTTGTGGAGTCTTCTTCTCTAGAGACGTTCTAGACCTGCCTGGATACCTAACTGTGTAGTCTAGTCTAGGGAGCCTGCTTTGCAGGGGTGTTGGACTCAATGATCGCAAGAGGTCCCTTCCAGCCCATATAGTTCTTTGATTCTGTGATTCTGTGATTTTATAATTTCTAACATGAAGATTATTTTCTATTATTTTTAATAACACTCGATTTCAAACATATCGTTCAGGGTATTTGAATCTTGAGTGACAAGTTAGGATGAAACATCACTTGTGCATACCTCAAGAAAAGAATAACAGAGGAATTCAATTTATTCCATTAAATTCTGATTATTCCATGAGAAGAAACTTAATGTGAAAGCAAACATTTGATATAAAATTATTTTGCTAACATAATCATGTTATCGTCAACTTAATAAATGAGGCTAAAATAGTGATTATTTACTTTGCTCACAAAGTTGTCTGCTAAAACTGGTCTCCATTTTCAGTTCTTTTTTCTCAAATTTGAATACATTGAAGAAGGAAGAGGTAACAGAAGAAATCTCACTAGCAGCCCATATTTAGATTAAATGAAAAACAGCACTGATGACTTCTGGAAAGACTTCTACTCTGCCTCTGTGTAAGATGAAGTTGAAGTTAGAATTCAATCATTAAGCTGAGAATGTTAAATGAAAAAGCTGGATCTTTTCAGATGCTGAAAAATATCGACATGAAAAGGCATAAATATTCATTGGAAAAATGTTCTGTTTGTTTTTAATCAAATTCTCCATTCATATTAACATCACCTTCTATGTTGTGGAGAAAAGGAAATCTTAGTATGTTTTTTGTAAATACTTGTATTTCGTTTTTTAATAATTTGTATTTGTATTAATGTAGTGAAGATGACTTATCTCTACATTGCTATGCATTCATTATATGTATTCTGAACACAGCTACATTTTATAAAAGAGAAATAAAAGCTTTCAAAAATTAGATAATTTTTTTTTCTGGATGTCAGCATTGTAGTAGAGTGATAATTGTTCTGAGATGTCATTTCTTTTCACAGATCTTATTTTTCTATTAAATATACTATTCTACTGTACTCACATAACTAATACACTCACATAAACTAATATGAAATACTCACATGAAATAATATTCAGTTTATGACTTAATTATCTACAACATTTTAGAATACTTGAATTATCTCTTTGCTTTTAAAAAACTGAAATAATGGATGTATAGACTGCGCACTGTGAATTCTGAAATTTCTCCAGACACCTTACTGAACTTTCTGATACAATGCTTTCATTTTGAACAATATATCCTCCAGTTTTCTGTTACCTTTCATATAGCTTATATGAAAAATAAAACTAACATTAATATAATCTATTTCTGAAATTACGAATTTTTATACTGGACAAAGTACACCAGTGAAAGAAAGCCCATCTGCTTGCCTTGGTTAGCCTTGTTTTAGTTGCTTTTAATATTGTTTGTATATAAATAACTTCTGTCAGTGTGTAACTTAGTCATCACAAAAAGTATTATGTGCAAAAAAATCAGGAACTGCAAAACTGTAGGTTTTCAATATTGAGATTATGCCACAAAAAGGGTTAATAATTATGAAAGAAATACAAGTAAGTTTAGGTACTGAATCTGTCTTTCCCTCCTGGTCAGCCTGTCCTCACAGAAATGAATGGTTTTTCTATGTTCTTGTATAGTTTTAAAAGTTTGAGAAGGTTTATAAGAATTATATTCCTTCCTACTTGACTACTACAAGATCTTGTAATCTGATTCTTGTCTGAAGTGATGGTTTCCTATTGCTAAGTGATATGAAAGTGTCACTGTACTCCTACAGTCTACTGTTTATAACACAGCTATAAATAAGAATTCTAAGTGAAATCCTGGGACTCTAGTAGTAATGTTCTGGCAAAACTTGTCATCTCTCACATCTGCCCTAAAATTCTTCTGCTGATCCCGACACTTTTTATCTGAACCAGTTATTCTAATACTACTTTGTCTAAAAAATAATACTAAGATGGCTGAAATCAACCTAATGTAGTAAGTACATACTTATTTTATACAAAATCTTTTATGTAGAATCAAAAAATATTTAAAAAATATTGGAAGGGACCTCTGGGTCCATCTGGTCCAACTCATTCTCCAGCAGAAACACCCAGAACAGCGTGTCCAGGCCCATATCCAGATAGCTTTTGAAAATCTCCAAGCAAGAGACTTTAGGACCTTCTAGGCAGCCTTTGCTAGTGCTCTATCACCAGCTCAGCACTAATGTGCTTCCTCATATTCAGAAGGAAACTCTTGCATTCCAGTTTGTGCCCAATCCCTATTGTCCTGGCATTGAGCACCACTCAAAAGGGCTTGGATCTGTCCTTTTTGCACCTTCCCTTCAGATATTAGCGGCAATTGGTGAGATCCTCTGAGCCCTCTCTTCTCCAGGTTGAGCAGCTGCAGCTCTCTCAGCCTCTCCTCACAGAAGTGCTCCTGTCCCTTCAGTATCTCAGTGGCCCTTCACTTGACTCTTTCCTATATGCCCAGGTCTCTTTTGTAGAGGGAGCTCACAGCTACAGAGAGTAGTCCAAGTCTGACTTACACAGTTCTGAGTAGAGGCAAAGGATCTCCTCTCAACATGTGGTTGATACCCTGCCTAATGCAGGCAAGAATGCCATTAGTGTTCTTAGTAGTAAGGGCATGTCACTGATTCAGATTCAACTAGGTGTCCACTAGCACTCCTGGGTTCATCCCTGCAGAGCTACTTTCCAGCTGAGCAGCCCCCAGCATGTACTGGTGTCTGCAGAGGACTCTGCATTTCCCATAATTAACCTGTATGAGATTTTTGCCATTTATCTTGGTGTCTAGTATTTCTCGTCTTCAAAAGTTGTGGGGTTTTTGTTTGTTTTTCTTATTTTAAATAAAAGGCCACGGCATTTGTCCAGATGATTTCCTGTCTTTTGAATTCCAAATAAAACTATTACTATTACAGTAATTGTGATTTTATAATCTTATTAACAATTCTCACTAAAAGACTGAGATTGCCTGTACCAGTTCTTTAAAGATTTTCAAACAACGATCATCCAATCTCTGTACCTTAAGAGCATTAATATCTGAGGTTTGCTTCCATACAAAATACATTAATTCAGATTTACATGCCTTTCTTCCTATTATCCTGAATGCCTGTCCTGATACTTAAAATAATTTTCCCAATTAAAACTAAATGAAAGATATTCCTCTATTTCTTGTAATTCCAAAGGTGGTTGTCCAGCACAAATTTATGCTTCTTGTTATCTTTCTTTACACTGCTTTTACAGTTCATAAATCTTTTGTTTTCTGTTGAATCACTATGTGTTTGTCTGATACATAGATCTTATAACACTATTCAATCCTTAGAATTGTTAAAAAACTTTTTGCAATTTTTTTTTTCCTTAGCTCAAACATGGGAAGTTATACTGGAAGGCTTCAGTCACGATATCAGAATTCCTGCTACAATATATATATATTTTTAATTTTAATATAGTTGATATGTTTCTATTCAAATTGAAGAACACTTGGAGAAGAATCCCTTATAATATTAGCACAACTCATTTTTAGCTATGTGATATCATCCTTTCTATTTCAAGAATATTTTTCTCTGCTCACAACTGTAATCTCTCTTCCTCCATCTGTGAAAGTGTAAAGCTAACTTCTGCAAACTGACAACAAAGTTATTTTCCAATGACCTTTCACAAATGCCTTTAAAAAAATTCTACAAACCTCCAGGAGTTTGCAGGGAGTACACGCACAACGTACATCAGACAATGCCATCTTCCAACCTTTGCACAAAAGTTTTTATAAATAATTTTTCCTTACTTGATAGGACAGTAATTATGATCATAATTGCTCTTTGTATACAATTTGTATATCTGTGTACAGAGACTTCTAGCAATAATCAACAACTAATATTCAAACAAAAAATGATGCATTTTTAACTTGCATTAGAATACAAGAGCTAAAGCTCATTAGTAAAAACTTGCAACCACTTGTAAAAACTTGTAACCGTCGGCTACTTAGGGAAATGTAGTAAGAATTGGGCCGTCATATTCTCTGTTTTCTCAGAATTCAGCAAAACCAAATGGTTTACATTGCAAAATGCCAAACAAAAACTAATTCAGATAGAAGTTCTGCCTCCCATTAAAGATGGTAAGAAAAAACTAGATGTTTTATATGATTAGCAGATTCCCATAGTCCCAGAGGATAATAGATACTGAAATTCTGGATACAGATGTTGCCCTGATGTATACTACTGAATGTTGTTTATGGGAATTTAGCTGGAATGTATACAGACAAACTCGGTGACAAGCAAATCACGTTTTATAGCAAGATGCTTAGGGTAATTAACTCAGAAATTTTAAAAATAAGGTATTTATTTCAAATAGTTTAAATGATCTTTATCTGAAATGATCTTGAATTAAGAAGAAAACAGTGGGAAATTATTATTTACTGCAAAGAAAAATGGACTAAAATGTTCTTTAAAAAAAGCAGATTATAAAGTTCTTACTGAGATTTATTAAACAAAAGTGGGTGAATATTTCCTGTAATACAAAGCCATTCTTGGTTTGTTTTTAATTTAATATTTAGAGAACTGTGACAAAGAGCAAACATGTGACAGCATAAGTAGTAAAACTTTGTGGTTTGCAGATTGAAGTACAAAATTCTGAGTTTACAGTAGCTATTTTTTAAAGACGAAGACTGAATTCTACTGCATTTACATGGCAGAAAATGCTAAGTGACAACTGCACCGCCATCCTTGCTATTAACCACTACTGGTCTGATTATGAACAAACTTCAGCAGTACTGAGAAGCCTCACTATTTTCTGGAATGTATACACTGTCATAAATGGAAGCCTTCTCCCACAGCATATCTCAGAGAATGAAAACCATAATACTTTGAATCCGGAGAATCAGCTTTTATGAAGCACACAGGAAACAGAAAAACATGTTTGGTTTTTTTTTTCTGTACACTTTTTTTCTTTTTAAAGAAAAGTCTCCCAGATGAGGCATGCGTATGTCAAGCTTGCGATTACCCCCTGGAGATAGCAAGGTCTTGCAATATATTTTACATGTATATGCCAAATCTTAGATCGATTCAGAGCTTGCTTTCCAGAACTACTAAAAATATTCCTGCAAACTAAAATAATCTCTACTGCATTAAAAAACAAACAAGCAACAACAACAACAATATCAGATTGAATTTGATTATTGAAAACAGGTACAAAGGCAGGCATCTACAATTCCAGTTCAAATTAGGACTCTGATTTCTATCTACCAACAATGGGGAAATTGGGAAATCACTTGTCATGATACTATCTGTGCTTACTTTAGTCAAAATGTACTTCATGCTGAACACAAACTTCAAAGCGCCATGGAAAGCTAAGGCAGGTCTATTTTATATATAATTAGAATTTTATTCCACTTATACACACTTTTATATGTAAGTAGAAAAACTTATTTGTCATATTATGTATGGGCCATGTTGACTGCACTCCTCTAGCTATTTAACAAAAACAATGTCAATTAAAATGGACTATTTACAGTGCCTTATCACTAAGTATGAAGTGCAATGTAGGCAAAGTTTAAGAGAAAGTTTAATCATTCTGTTAGCAGAATGATTATTCAAGAAAATGGAGAAATTTGACTTTTTTCTCCTTGGGCCAAAGATCATGGCATGGAGTGGATTTATCATATCCCCTATCATGCACCAGCCTCTGGTAAAATTGAACGCTACAATGGGTTGCTAAAAACCATGTTGAAAGCAATGGGTGGTGGAACATTTAAGCACTGGGAGAAGCATTTGGCAGAAGCCACCTGGTTAGTCAATACTAGAGGATCAATCAATCGTGATGGTCCTGCGAGCTCCCTACATACTGTCAAGGGAGATAAGGTTCTGTAGTACATGTAAAAAACATGCTGGGAAAAGCGGTTTGGGTCTTTCCAGCTTCTGGGAAGGGCAAACCTCTTTGTGGAACTGTTTTTGCTCAGGGACCTGGGTCCACTTGGTGGGTGATGCAGAGAAATGGGGATGTTCAGTGTGTACCACAAGGGAATTTGATGTTGGGGGAGTGTAGTCAGTAATTCCATATATTTATATATATATATAGGTTTGTGTGTGCATGTGTTTAATGTTTGGTAATTACTGTTTGTATATATATTAAGCATGATGTAGTGATGTAGAATAAGGGGTGGAATGTCATGGTTTTGTGATTTTTGTCTTTCGGTATTCCACATCATAACATCATGTGGGGCACTGGGACTTTAACTGTCAATGCTCAAGTCCTGGGTACCTGCCCTGAAGAGAAGAAGAACTACATTCCCCAGGGGACCTTGCGGTCAGGGAGAGGAGGTTTAACTCCTGCAAGGTCACCTGATGTGCTTTTTCGCGCCTGCCCTTCGTCGTGGCCGCTGGTCCCGTCTCCCTGCTGCTCAACTGGACTGTGCATCTCACCTCAGTGTTGTGGTGAGGCCTATCCACCTTTCGGACATTCTCTCTCATTATATTTGATTTATTAGCTTCAATTCTGATTATATTGTATTATAGTGTGCTATCTTGCATTCTGATAATATACTTAGTAAATTAGTTTGTTTCTCCTCAGATCGGTGCCGCTGTTTTAATTATTTTGGGGTCCCCTGTTTCCTTTTTTTCCAGAGGCGCAGATCTGCAGATCCCTCCATCCCGCTCGTCACGGAACCGGGCCGAACCAGCCCGTAAACCGTTGACACTCCTACATTTTCATTTCTGAGATTTCTTCTCTCAACTAATTGAAGAACAATATCACAATTCCCTGACAGTCTGATGAGTACTCACTACTCTTCTAAAAACATGTCCACCTTTGTATGAGATTCTTCAGCAGAGATACATATGAAATAAATTACTTAATACAGTGGAGAAAGAAAGTATGCTTTCAAAGTCTGTTTTGCTGATGTTTGCTATCTCCAAAATTGTGCACACAGTATGAGATAATGAATGAAATAAAAATATGTCTATATTCCCTCTCAACGAACACACATAAATGGGGACCAAACAATTTTGCTACTCTATACAAAATCATTCTAAATCTATCCTTACTGATCTAACAAGAATTGCATTTTAAAATAATGAGATACTGGTTTATGCACAAGATATATTTTGTGAGGATTTGATAGATAGTTTATTGTGAAAATAATCATCAGCATGTTATATATAAGACAACAATATAATAGATGTGATGTGTATCTTCTAACTGACATGCAAAGCTAAACCTGGGAAGCCACTGAATGACTTCTTCCTAAATAATATGTTATGTTGCCTAGTAAATAAACTCATTATCAGAATGCAGTATGTCCTTACAAGGAAGGCATGATGCTTGCATTTGACCACCTTATAATCATGACTCATAGTGGTATATTTTGTCAAGCATTAACTTTAATCTTGTTCCAGGGCTGGAATAATTACAAACTAATTGCTGGACGGGTATGCTTTATATCCACTTTGCCCAACACATTCTCAATCACTAGATAATATTCTGTTGAAGGAAGGGTGTATTATTATCTTGGTAATGAAGTGATTCATTTTGCATTTGGCACAGAACATTCAACTTTTTACATTAATTGAGAATTTTCGTCATGATGAATACCAATTTATGAATTCAAAGAAGACATGGAAGATTTCTGATCTTCTCAAGTGAAGTTGTATTGCAAAAGTTTGAGAACCACTCTTCTAAACAATCAATTTAAATCAACATGTAAACACCGAATGTTAAAACCTTTTAAATTGTATCTTTAACGAAGATAAATGGTTTAATATTAAAAAAAAAAATAAAAAATTAACATAAACTCTAATTTTCCAAGGGAGGATCTAAAGGGTAAACCAAGATTTTTCCAAACTCGAAGCATAAAAAATTTGCCAAAACTAAGATTTTAATATCTCAATCTGTTTGCTAGAGAGTTGAGATTACAGCATCTCCACTGAATGAAAAGGAATTGGAAAACCGAACGCTTGCAAAATTGGGCGCTTTCCATCATTTTCTTTCCTATGTTTGAGTAATGTATCATCTTGGCAGAAACCATGATATTTGTATAGAAGAGCATGCTGCCTAGATCCATGATAACCACTTTTCATCTCAACTTAGTGCTTAGGAGTCAGTGCTCAATAATGGATATGAAAATCTGTCCCATTATCTAAAGACTAAATACCTTTTCTCTCTCATTCTTTAGAGAGCTGATAACTCAACCTAGCATTATTTTACTTCTCATGTGAAACTGAATTTGAACAGGAAGCCTAGAAAACATCTGCAAATATATGAGCAATAAAAGACTCAAGTTTTCAAATATATCTTCACAGTAACTGCCATATCCACAAATATTTACATAAATTATTTATGCACTTATATTATAAACATATAGCATAAAATTTATATATTTTTTCACAGCTGGCAGGAAGATGTCATGTTCATTAGTTAAAAAAAGAAATATTCTAAACTGAAGTGTCATGCATTTTAGTAAAACATTTAGAAATTTATTACATGCAAAAGTGTTTTTGTTTCAAAATCAGCAGACCCAAATATAATTTTTTATGTTAAATCAAGTAACTTGAGATCTTGGATTTTTTTTTTTAAATTATTATTTTGGCAATTAATTAATTCAAGATGTTTAAAATTTTAACTTGCAACCACTAATGTAATTCACTTTCATGAAATCAAAAGCTCAAAATAATCAAAATAATTTTACACAAATGTATCAAAAGGTAACAAGCAGAAATTGAAGTACATTTAAGCACTAATAATGTTTCTGGTTGAACTAGTCTTACACTTTCTGCTCTAGTATGTTTCAGAACTGTATGAATATCTTCTGAATCTCTGAGTTATATTGTTTTTCATTCTGCCTTCATATATTTTCCCATGCCATATTTCAACAATACATAGATGACATATTCATGTAAAAAATTATTACATGTATCATAATGAATTAGGAATACAATAAAGACTTTTACAAAAAATACGCATAAGTTTTATCAAAAAGTATCACAATAAAATGTTCCATATAATTTTTGTTTGTTTGTTTTGTGCTGTGTAATACCTAGTCTGTGCCACCAAAAGAAATCACTCCTGAAGAACACATTTTCAGTCTTAATCAATCAAGCCTACTTTACAGGATTTTCTAAAGAGTTATAAAGTGCTTAGAAGTTGTAAAGCTAACCATGAATGCCAAATATAATTAGTTTAGTAAAAACAATAAAGCAATGGCATCTGTAGTACTGTTTAATAATAAATTCTTTTATGATATTTAGATATGAGCATTAGGGGCAATTGGGAATTGAAACCGTCCAGAGTATACTATTTTTAAACCATGTCATGTCTCTTGGAAGATCATTTAATGGCCCTTCAAGAATTTTCTGATGAAGATACATGTAATATGAAAAGCTGAATTTTTGAACACAACAGGAAATGCTATTTAAAGACAGTCTCACTAGTATCTACAGCAGTAATATGAAGTTAGAAGATTTTCAAATGAAAAAAAAAAACAACACACAAGCATAAATAATTTTAGAAAAGATTTACAAATGATAAATCATTAATGTTCTAAACTGAGCTAGAGATTCAACAGAATGGCAACTTTTTATTTTCAAAAGGTGATCGTGGGAGGAGGATCTCACGAGTTTAGGAGGGATTTCACAGAATCACAGAATCACAGAATCACAGAATTGTAGGGGTTGGAAGGGACCTCCAGAGACCATTGAGTCCAACCCCCTGCCAAAGCAGGTTCCCTACAGCAGGTCGCACAGGTAGGCATCCAGGCAGGTCTTGAACATCTCCAGAGAAGGAGACTCCACCACCTCCCTGGGCAGCCTGTTCCAGTGCTCCGTCACCTCACTGTAAAGAAGTTCTTGCGCACATTGCTGCAGAACTTCCTATGCTGCAGTTTCCAGCCGTTTTCCCTTGTCCTGTCTCCACTCACCACTGAAAACAGTCCGGCCTCGCCATTCTGCCCCCCACACCTTAGATATTTATAGACCTGGATCAAGTCCCCTCTCAGTCTTCTTTTCTCAAGGCTGAACAGACCCAGTTCACTCAGCCTTTCCTCATAGGAGAGATGCTCCAGGCCCTTTACCATCTTCGTGGCCCTCCGCTGGACTCTTTCCAAGAGATCCTTGTCTTTTTTGTACTGGGGTGCCCAGAACTGGACGCAGTACTCCAGATGAGGCCTTACCAGGGCAGAGTAGAGGGGGAGGATCACCTCCTTCGACCTGCTGGACACGCTCTTTTTAATGCACCCCAGTAAGCCATTGGCCTTTTTGGCCACAAGGGCACACTGCTGGCTCATGGCCAACCTGTCATCCACCAGGACACCCAGGTCCCTCTCTGCAGAGCTCCCCTCCAGCAGCTCATCCCCCAACCTGTACTGGTGCATGGAATTATTCCTCCCCAGATGCAAGACTCTACACTTGCTTTTGTTAAACCTCATCTGGTTTTTTTCTGCCCAGCTCTCCAGCCTGTCCAGGTCTTGCTGAATGGCAGCACAGCCTTCAGGCGTGTCAGCCAATCCTCCCAACTTCCTATCATCAGCAAACTTGCTGAGGGTGGCCATTATCCCCTCATCAAGATCATTGATGAAGATGTTGAACAAGACTGGACCCAGCACAGACCCCTAAGGAACACCGCTGGTTACAAGCCTCCAACCAGACTCTGCACCATTACTAATATCATAAAAAGTACAGGCACAATACAACATAGGTTTGGTGCATGGCTTGTCCTTCATTCTAATGCTAGCATTTTAAGCACCCTGAAGTCAAAGAAAATTATCCTTATTGCACAGTTAGAGCTTACTCAAATCTTTTGTCTAGGAATAAGGAAAACAGAAATTTCAAGCTCCTGTAAGGTCCTTAAGTTAACACTGATGTTTTGGCTATTATGTTGGTGACATTATTGAGACCATTTGGTATCCAACCCCATCTAAAAAATAATTTGTATATAAGAAAGCCTTTCATAAAATATGATGGATATTCTTAAGCAAGGCCTAAGTATATGTCCTTGCCTGTTCATGCGCACTTGGAGTGAATATACAGATGAATAAGGTGATGAAGATTCTAGATTTAAGCTCATTTCACTATGAAAGTTATTTTTTCCATAGAATTCTTTATAGATTCAGTGTTTATAAAAAGCCATTTGTTTCTGCAATGCTACTTTATTCAGATATGAATGCTAAAAATATAATTACAGATTTTGGAACAGAATTATTTGCCTCTTATTACATAAAAGCAACTACCTCTTCCCCCAGCAAATGGTGCCAGTAAACTCTCAAAGGTGTCATTCCAGAAAATGAACAATCTTTCTGAGTTCTAGGTGTGTTTATATGATAGACATTTTTGTAAATAAAAAACATAATCATGTAGAGATCCCAAAATATGGAGACTGCAGACTTAACATTTACTACTTATCCCAAAATACACTGCCAAACTGTTAAAAGTTATGTTAAAAGTTGTGTAATTTTCAAGGCCTGCTGGAAATTTATAAGCACACACATATGCAGAAACAATTGGAGATACTGCAGCACAGTCACGTTCACCATAATGGCTGAAGGGTCTGAAAATCAGCTGACAGTCATTCAAGAGAAAGCGGTTAGAAAATGACAGCAATACTCCATAAAAGCAATTATTTGAAACAGTATTTATAAAAACATGTAAACACCTAAACTACCAAAAATAGAATCCCATACATAACATATAGAACAGGTTCTGGAACACTTGAAAAAATAATGCAATATTTTATTACATGGGTATGTTGCATCCTGTGGCATGTTTGGCAAAATGGAAAATAAAAATCGACTGTCTTTCTCCTGCAAGAATAATAAATAACTTCTTGGGAAGATCAGCTAATTATTATTTTATTATTATTATTTTTAATTTACAGAAGCAAGTATTCAGTCACTAATCAATGTATGTATTGAGCTGAAGGTCAAACTGCCAGCCTTTCTCCAAGCCCATGCATCTGAATTAATAATTCATAGTTCATATACTAATTCAATAGTAATAAAATCAAGTCAAAGCAGGAGAAGAAAGCTGAAGAAATACATGAACAAAGTTTACCAATAAATTTGAGAAGTATCTTACTATTTTCAAATATAAGTCCCTTCTTACTTACTTATTTCTTTTATAATTCAGTGAGCTGCCATGAAATTTCTGCCATGAAAATATTCTTCAAACTGCTAAATTGTTGCTGTTTGAAAAACCTGTAATAATGTACTTATTTCATGGTACTGAGAGCTAGGTTATTTGTTGGTTGTGATAGATGTGATAGTTCCTTGAACAAAGATATATCCTTTATTTTAATCCTCTTTTTGCATTACTGATGATTAACATTAGTTCACTAAACCATAGAAACGTAGGGATTGGAAGGGACCTCTGGAGACTGCCTAGTCCAGGCATATCCAGCCTGCACCACACAGGTCACGTGTGGCCCGGGACAGTTACTAATTAGACCTGTTCCCTGTCCCATGACATCATGGTGGCAACTCTTACCTGCTGAATGGCCTGACCTAGTCCTGGGCACTCACTCAGCTCTCCGAAACAACCAGAATATCAGTCCAGTACAATTCCTCTTCACTCAATGCAGACCAGTCAAGCCAAAAGTTTGGACACCCATTATCTTATCCAAATCCCTGCTAAAGTAGGATCCCTAGAGTAGGTTACATGAGAAAGCATCCAGGCAGGTTTTGACTATCTCCAGAGAAGGAGACTCCAAAACCGCTCTGGGCAGCTTGTTTCAGTGTTTTTTAACCTCAGAGATTTTCCCATGTTTTGTTTTCATGAAACACTTCCTGTGTTCCACTTTGTGCCCATTGCCCCTTGTCCCATCTGTGTACCCCCATCCAAAGATGATGCTTCAGACCCTGATCATCTTGGTAGCCCTCTGCAGAGCTCTTTACAGTCATTCACTGCCTGTCTTAAACTCGGGGAGCTCAGAACTGGACAAAGTACTCCAGGTGTGACTTCTCCAGGGCAGAATAGAAGAGATGAATAACCTCCCTCAACCTGCTGGTTACACTTTTTTAATGCACCCAAGACACCACTGGCCTTCTTGATCACAAGGGCATGTTCCTGGCTCATGGTTAACCTGCTGTCTACCAGAACACTTGATTGCTCTGGAAGATGTATGTTCACAGTTCTGCTAAAATCCACAAGTTCTTTCTAACTAGAAATGTGAAATCCGTATGTCCATTCACTTTCAGAATTCTTTCTCATAGCAGATGGCATTTATTTTGGTTTTACATTTGATTGTACTGAACATTAATTTATCTCAGTCCTAAGAAAACAAGATGAGTAAAAGAATTTATCTACAGTAGTATTTCTTCATCACATATTTTCCAGGTTTTACAGAATTCAGAAACAATTTTCTGTTACATTTTTTTTCATAATCCATATTCTCTCATAATTACTTTTACCATTTTCTAAATTTCTTGATGTACTAAGTATACATTCATCCATACAGTTATTCATATAAATAACAAATCAATCAGGTTAATGTTGAAAAAGGAGCATAGCAAGGTGTGAGTATGTATACATAAAGTAATTCCAATTTAATAATTAAATCATTTTTCTAATTGAAGGTCCTTGAAGATATACAACATTGTATTTAGAATTGTTTTTTCTCAAACTTGAGGAAGTTTGAAGATTAGAACATGAGATGGCCAACTTAATGTTTCCTTATATAATTTTAAACCATATTTTCAATCTGATATTGCAATTACTAAGTTGCATTATCTCTAATATCTGAGGTAACTAAATACATTCCCTTTAGCTATCATTACAGGCTTTATTCATCAAACCAGATTACTAGCTCTCGTTCTATCCCAATCAAGTTGTAAACAAATTTGACACTGCGCAGTAAGTGAAGTAGCCCATTAAGAGAAATGAGTCCAACCTACATAAGTGGATAGAAATGGAATATCAATGACATTTGTTTTAAACTGAAGTTGCCATTAAACCTATTATATCTGTTTACAAGCAACAAACTTTGGAGGGCACTTTACTAGAACCTGGACCAGGAAGATATCATCAAGGTATATTAAGAATCTCCTGAACCTGTTTGGCAGTTATGTGATACTCCCAGGTAGCATCTGGCAAATTGAAGTCGTCCAGGAGAACAAGGGTAGATGATCTAGAGATATCTCTTAGTTCCTTAAATAATTCATTTGTGCCATTGTCCTGGACTACAGTAGACTCATACAATGAATGACATTTGCTTTGTTCATTCCTTATTCCTTATCCAGAGGATTTCAGCTGTGTTATCAACAACTATGAACACTATGCAGCCTAGTCCCTCCCTCACGTACAGTGGCAGCCCCTCATCTTGCTTGCCTGCTGAAAAGCTTAGAACTGACCATCATGACACACCAGTCAGTAACTGATCAGATGCATCAGCCATCTTTCAGTACTGCTCTATGTTTTTGTTTGGATGGAGGAAGACACTACACGACTTTTTAAATAAAGGCTCTTTCAATTGCCCTTGGACTTCTTTTTGCAACTTCATTGCCACACACATATGAAAGCAATTATCAGAGGGGGGCATCAAGCTAGTGAGTTTTCTAGTAACATCTCCTATCAGGGTCTCAGAGAGACAGCAGACTTTTCTAAGTATAAGGTCTGATCAGCATATTGGGCTGGAACAGGAGAGAGTTCACTCTAAAGATCACTCTTGGCAAGTGATATGGATCAAACTACATTAAGCTTGGTTTTCTTTGAACTACAGAATTCTTCAGTGCTATCACAGAATTTTGAGCCCTAAGCATCATTGAATGCCCTCATGTCACACTCCAAATCATGCAACATAAAAACAATGCAGTGTGGGCTTCACTACAGATTAAAGTCCATGTTACTATTTCATACCAAAACATTTTCAAATAGATTAACAAATAAAAAGTAATAATTACCTTCCTGTCAGAACTGCATCAGACAGGGTCCAAATAGAATGCAGAGCAAAATGCCACGCAATGAGGATACACAACATCTGGTTTAGAGTCCTGAGCAACTTGGGGTATTCTGCACCATTTAGCTTATGAGTTAAGCATCACACTCAGGATCTGAAGTACTTTCCAAATATACACATGTCTTCTTCAACCTTCACAAAGTTTCATGCTGACCAGAAAGCTTTGAAATGGACTAATGTCTAGATCCAAAACATACTCACGAAATTAAACAGAAGAACTTGATACCTTAGGATAAATATTCTTCAAATATAGATGCAGAAAGACTAGCTCCTTCATGTTGTTTGACAGATCTAAAGAATTGTTTTAAATATCCAAATTTAATTATGTTTTAAATTAGTAAGTGGAAATAATTCATTTAAATCTTTCTTTGCATTTATAATTTTTGTGGATTTTTGTTTGTTTGTTGCTTTTTTTCCCTAAAGAAATTATTACCCCCTTTGGGACTGCTAACCACTGAAGTTCATATTTGTTTTTACTAATCACAGTACACTAAACCCGCTTATTCTTTAAGTATCCACATTGTTCAGTACATACTAAAGATGTCTTTTGGCTTTTAAACAATTATAAAATGTTAAAATATTAAATATTATCTTAATCTTCTGTTCATGGAAAGCTCCATTTTGCTGGAAACCAGAAATAAATTGCAATAGTAATAATAAAAAAATCAGTACTTTGGATTATTTGACGCTATTATTAATAGGGAAAAAAAATACTATGCTTTATATATTTAATGAACAATAATGTTGGATATGGATTTAAATGGACACGTAAGTAACTGAAACTACTGAAAAAGATTAATTTTTATTTTCTCAGACATCATAACTAAGATTCAGCCTTTTTTTTAACATTACAGGGAAGTAGTAGATGGCAAAGTGGGGAAAATAATAAGTGAGTAAATTTCAGTATTAACAAAATAAATCTGAATGAAATAAACAATTTCTTTTTCTTGTCTCAAGCTTTGAAGAGTGAGTAACTACTCCTTATGGCCAGTTTAAATTTTCGTGTTACTGTCTGCAAATAAGTTAGCAGTTGAACTTTCTGTAAAAATTTGACAGTAATTACGTACAATGGTCTGTTTGAAAATAGATAGATATAGAGAGAGAGAGAGAGAGAAACAGAGAAAGAAAAATGGTAACCAGCTTTCTTTCTTTTATTACTTTTTCTCCACTCACAAAGTTATATGCATGAATTAGAATGTGAGAAATCTATTCAGCTACTATCAGTGAATTTCACAAACATGTCTAACTTACAGAAATAACAACTAGATACAATCACGGAAAGCATAAAATAAAGTAAAACCAATTTGAAGCCCTGTAACAACCTAGATTAGACTACATGAGATTAGACCACATTGTATCAGATGGCAGATACAACACTAAAGATATCTGGTGTTATCTTCAGCTACAGACTGATGGAATACTACCTGTTAAATTTCAAACATTCATACATAATGTGATGTGTCTAAACGGTTTTACTTTTATGCATTTATTATTTAGAGTAGCATGTTTTACTTTTAAATGAATTCATTATATGCTTATCCAGAACCAAATAATGTTTTAATCTTAAAGTTATGAACTGCAGCATAATTGTATATAAGCAATATGCATAGACAGTTCTAAAAGTTACACCTCTTATTTATCCCCATGGAAACTGCAGCAGATAAAAAGAGCACTATTTGATAGAGCAAATTCTTATCTATAAAACACTATTTTCCAGCACTATAAACATCATTAGTTTTTTCACAGAATCACAGAAACACCAACGTTGGAAAAGACCTACAAGATCATCCAGTTCAACCATCCACCTTCACCAACAGTTCTCACTAAACCATGTCCCTAAACACAAAATCCAAACTTTCCTTGAACACCTCCAGGGTCGGTGGCTCCACCATCTCCCTGGGCAGCCCATTCCAGTTCTGACCACTCTTTCAGAAAAGTAGAATTTCCTAACATCCAGCCTAAATCTCCCGTGGTGCAGCTAGAAGCCATTTTTTTTTCCCCACCAGCAATGAACAAGAGCCTGCACGCCCACATTTGTCTCGGAGGAATTTGGGAGGGCTCCTCCAAGAAGGTAACACAGTTGATACCCCAACTTAAGTGTCTCTACACCAGTGCATGCAGTTTGGGAAATAAGCTTGAGAAGGAAACAATGGTGCATTTAAAAAATTATGAACTACTTTCTATCACAGAAACGTAGTGGGATGAATGGCACAACTGCAATACCATGATTGTGGCCTACAAACTTGTTAGAAAGGATAGGCAAGGAAGTAGGAATGGAAGCATTTTCCTCTAAGTAAAGAAGTGAATGGTTTGCAAAGAGCTGTCTGTGAGAAACAGCCATGACCAGGTTGAGAGCTTAAGGTTTACAATTAGGGACCAGATAAATAAAGGACATCTGGTAGTTAGCGTCTGCTACAAGCTGTCTGATCAGGGGATTCTATTGATGAGACTTTCTTGCTTTAGTTAGAAGTGGTGTCACACTCACAGGCTCTCATCCTCATGGGGGATTTCAGCAACCCAGATGTCTACTGAAAAAAACATCATGGAAGCTGCAATGACTTCCAGGAGAGTCTTGGAGCCCATTAAAGATAACTTCCTGATTCAGGTATTGGACGGACTTAGCAGAGATGAAGCACTACTGGACTTGTTGCTCACCAGTGCAGAGGAGATCATTAAAGATGATATGATTGGAGGTGACTTGGGCTGCAGTGACAAAGTCCTGGTCAAGTTCCTGATCTCAACGAACATGAGCCTGGTAAAGGGTGGAGTGATAATCCTGGATTGTAGGAAAGGGAACTTCTGGATGTTTAAGGTATCGTTGGATGAGATCCCTTGAGAAGACATCCCTAGAGACAAAGGGATGGAGCAAAGCTGGCAGCTCTTTAAACACCTTTCTGATTAATATTTATAAATATCTAAGAGGGGAGAGTCAAATGGATGAAGCCAGGCTCTTCTCAGTGGTGTGAAGTGACAGGACAAGGAACCATGGCCTAAAACTTGGATGTGAGAAGTTCCATGCAAACATGTTGAAATTCTGTTCAGTAGGGGTGATAGAGCACTGAAATGGGTTGACCCAGAGATGCTGAGGAGTCTCCTTCAATGGAGATATCCAAGGCTCGTCTAGACACCTACCTGTGTAACCTACGATAGGGAACGTGCATTAGCAGGGGGGCTGTATTCAGTGATCTCTTGATGTCCTGCAATTCTGTGATTCTGAGAGCAGAAGAGCTCCACATTCTTCAGTATAAGAAATCAAGAAGGGGAGGCAGGAAACCAGTATGGCTGAGCAAGGACCTGCATTTCAAACTGAGGAACAAGAAGTAAATGCACAGGCATTGGAAACAGGGACACGAGGCCTGGTAAGAGTACAAACATGCAAAGATGGGATCAAAAAAGCCAAGGCACAGTTAAAACTGCACTTGGCAAGGGATGTGAAAAATAATTTATGGGTTGAGATAGAAACTATTTACTAAGACAGAGGAGGAAACTGAAAACAAACAGGCAATGATAACAATATATATATCAGAATCAAAGAACCATAGAATCATTAAAATTGGAAAAGAGCACTAAGATCATCTAGTCCAACTGTCCATCTACCACCAGTGCTGCCCACTAAACCATATCCCCAAATGCCAGAGCTACATGTTTCTAGAATACCTCTAAGGACTGTGACTCTACCATCTCCAGGGCAGTTAATTCCAGTGCCTGACCACTCCTTCAAAGAATATTTTTTTCCTAATATCTAATCTGAACCTCCCCTGGCACAACTTGAGGCCATTTCCTCTTGTTCTGTCGCTCATTAACCAGGAGAAGAGACCAACCTCCACCTTGCCACAAGTTCCTCTTAGGTAGCTGTAGTTTGCAATAAGGTCTCCCCTGAGCCACCTCTACTGGAATTGTTTACAATTCCAGTTCCCTTGCTTACTCTTCATAATACTTGTATTCCATACTGCTCACCAGCTTCATTGCCCTTCTCTGAACATGCTCCAGGGCCTCCAAATCTTTCTGGTAGTGAGAGATCCAAAACAGAATGCAGTACTCAAGATGTAGTCTCACCAGTGTGGAATACAGGGGAATGATCACCTCCCTGATCATGCTGACTACACTATTTCTGATACTAGCCAGGATAACACTGACCTTACTTGCCACCTGGGCACAGTGTTAGCTGACATTCCGTTGAGTGTTGACCAACACCCCTAGATCTGTTTCCTCTATGCAGCTTTCCAGCTACTGTGCTCCAAGCCCAGGGTTATTGTGACCAAAATGTAGGACTCAGCACTTGATCTCCTTGACCTTCATACAACTGGCCTCAGCCCCGCTATCCAGCCTGTCCAGATCTCTCTGATCTTTCCCCCAGGCAGATCGACATCTCCTGCCAACTTGGTGTCATCTGCAAACTTAATGAGGATGCACTGAATCCTCTTGTCCAGGATCATCAATAAAGATACTGAACAGGATGGGCTCCAATAAGCCCTTGGGAACACTACTCACGACCAGTCACCAGCTAGTTTTAACTCCATTCACCACTATTCTCTCGGCCTGGCCCTCTAGCCATTTCTTTACCTAGCAAAGAGTGTGCCTGCTTCCTCTGATCTATATTGTATTTCTAGTATATATCAGGGAAGTTGAAGCTCCCCATGAGAACAAGGGCTGGAAAGAAATCTTTAAAATGCAATCAGTTGGCAGCTTTCAACCAACACCCAGTTTACAGTACAACTGCCTGCTGACTGACACCCAGCTAGTAACAAGAGGTCTCACTATTCAGCAACCAACTCAGATGCCCCCTCCCAGCCAACTTCCCCCAGTTTATGACCTTCTACATGATGTCACATAATGCCTAATTTAAGACACTTATTCTGGCTTCAGCCTCCTCCTGACAATACACAAAATAGGCAGTGGCTCTTCCCTACTGAGCAGTCTAGCTTACTCTAGGATGAGCTTCCAAAATGTCAGTGTGCTATTAACACTGTTTTGGCTGAAATCAGACAGTATATACCCTTTATTTCATACAATTTACATTGTACAGATCCTGCAGTTTTCTATATATTCTGATTAATTACACAGGTAACACTTCTTTAATCTGTAGGTCATCCCTCTAAATTGTACATAGAGTTCACTCTATGACTTGGGTTTCATCTGCCGTAACGGTCCCACTCAATGCCATTCTGCATAGCCTAAGTGTCTCTTATCAGCCCCACAACAGAACTGTCTTCTGAGAGACCACGCAAGGTATACAGCTGCTTGATGTGCTCCATCTTCAAAATAGCTATACTTAAAGCCCACCGGTTCCTTGAAGTATCCTCTCATGAGGTAATACATACCAAGGATGTACAAGCCTCTGGGCTAATCATGATGGGTTGCTTTTGCCACTCATTCCCAGTTAGGCTCACTTCAGCCTCCAACTGTTAGAGGTTGGGATCCCTATGTCACTCCAGAAATACAGAGAGGTTCTGTGCCTTAATAGCTTAGTGGCATTACAGTACATTGTGTGCACCACTGTCCTTGAGAGTGTCATGTGGATCTGGTGTGCCAGGCCACTGAATCCACACAGTCCAATAAACCCAAATGTCCTTTTCCTTAATGTGGCTGGAGGCAGGGCCCCTCTGGTCCTGGTTATTTCATTTGTCTCTCACTTCTAGTGAATACAGATCAAAAGACTTGTTATCAACTTCTGAAATAGGATCAGGCCATCTTCTCTGTCTTGAGCTTGCCTCTGGAAACTGGAGTGGCCATTTCTCTGGAAGAATGCCTTTTGTTGATTTTGCTTCCTTGCAACCCTTGTACCTTTACCTCTATGATCAAGGTGTATTTTCCATACCTCTTCCTCACATCCTCCCCATAGTTACACAGGCAAACCACAGGGTGGATTGTAGCATCTACTCACTATATCCCCTCTTCCAAGCAGAGTTATTTCTAATAACTGAGCTGCTAGTCCATTCAGATGGGAGAAGAATATATTGTATTTGAATTGTTGAAAATCCTGGGACAGTATCTCCAAAGCTGAGACATAGGCCTGTAGGGAGAAAGAGCAATTCTATTCATATTGTAGAAGCAAGCTAGGCACTTTATCAACTATTGGATCATCATTTTCTTTCCAGACCATTGCTGCCAGTGTGCTGGCATACAGTGATGGTGCACTCTGTATAAATTTCCACCACATGGGTAGCAGGCACATGACGTCATCTGGATTTTGGGATATGTGATCATCATTCAATTCATTATTACAGATCATCTCCAGCACAGCCAATTCCTGCAGGTACTGGATACTTTCTCCACATTACTCTGTGTGCTTTGGAAACATGCTAGATATTCCTAAAGGGATATCTTTCCTTCATGACTGACAAAAGTCATCTCCAGAGGTTTAAAGCCTGTGTGCCTTTTCCAATCATTTTGCCAATACTCCTTTCCCTGAAAAGGAATCCTGACTACCTGGCTTTTCTGCCCATTACGTTCAGGCTACTGACGCCATTATTTTAGCACCAGAGCAAGCAGGTGACAATATTCTTATGTGGATGATGGCCAAAGTCTTTTTGCACATCTCACAGCTCACTCAGAGATCAGATGATTATGAGTTCTGACACTTCATCCTACCATCCTCATAATGGTCTCCCTTCATCCTCATCTTCTCCTTTCATCTTCATTTTTAGTAGGAGCTTCTATTCTTACTAAAGAAGCTGACTTTTGTATCCATTTTTTTTGGTCTTGTGTATAGGGGGAAGGATACTGGCACAAGCTGAACTGCAGGGTTTGGAGAAACCATGAGACTTGTTGTATTGTCACCAAATATGGAGATCTATTCCCCTTTAGAGTGCTGAATAGTGTTGAATAAGACTCAGTAGGCATGGGGCTGGCCCAGCAAGTTGCTTTAATTTGTACCTTTGGGGAATTACCAGGGCGATAGCACACCTTTTTGATTAGGTTTTTTTGTTTTTGTTTTTTTGTTTTTTAAGATTCTGCAGTTGTTCAGCGGTGAAATTACAAAATATGGGAGGTGCTCACTGTTCTGGGTACCTGCCCATACTTTCCCACATTTCCTGCCTCTCTTAACTATCCCATGTCATGGCAGATCCTTGGGTTTTTCAAAATAGTTGTTCAACCTTAGACAAAAACTGAAACACAATCAATAGGCATAACAACAGTAACATGCTAGTTTGAACACAATCCTGCTCATCTCTACAGCTCATGTTTAATAATTTCCAATGTATGGCTCCCTAAGTACGAAGATGACTGCAGTATTGAATACAAATACCAGATTAGTTTTTGGACCAGTACACATGCAGTAAAATGATACGATCAATTCAACTCTCAGAAACTGGAAATTGTACAGTAGGGATCATGTATACTTGAAAGAACTCTGACAGATCTCTGAAAACAGAAAAAAATAACATTGTGACCAGTGACTATTAAACTACAAAATAATTCTGTTTAGTTGTTATCTCGCCCCTTTGGTTGTTATCTCACCCTTTCAAGCCCCGTGTTGGGCGCCAAAAGGAGAGTTGTGATTTAACTCAGCAGGCAGCTAAGCATCACACAGCTGTTCACTCACCTCCCTCCCCAAGTGGTATGAGGGACAGAATGGAAACAAATCTCATTGGCTGAGATAAAATATATTTATTAAGACAGAAGAGGAAATGGAAACAAAAATACGATGATAATAATATATAAACATGCATATCCGCAATGCACTTGCTAACAATACAGCTTGCTGACTGACACCACACTGGTAACACAAAACCTCACCGAAGGCCAAACAGTGCCCAGCAAATCCCCAAGCACTAGTTACCCCCTAGCCACCTTCCCACAACATTATGGCTTTATGTACGATGTCACAAAGTATGGAATAAGCCCTTGCCTAATTCAGGTAAGGCTTTCTCCTTTGTCCTGTCCTGGCTTTGCCCTACCCTCTGATGCTGCATCATAAAGGCCACCACTCATCCCCAGTGGCCTGTCCTGGCCCTGGCACACACCTATCACTCAGAAACAACCAAAACTGCTGAAGCCAGGACACTGGCAGTGAGGCTTCCCACAAATCTGCGTCCCTGAGCATCTAGACAGTGTTCAGGAGAGCAACATACGGAGAGCATAGCAAGTCTGAGACTACTGCATGAGGCTGAATGTCTATGGAGCCATACAAAAAGCATCCCAGAGTCTTGAAGTAACTGGCTGAAGCGCTTGCCAAACCACACTCTATCATATTTGAAAAGTTATATCTGTTAGGCAAACTCCCTGCTGACGGGTGAAAGGGAAATGTCACTTCTTTTTCTACAAAAGGGAGGGAGGAAGACCTGGGGGACTACAGGCTGGTGAGCCTCACATCTGTTCATGGGAAGAACTTGTAACAGGAGGCAGACAATTTTAAGGCACATGACCAGGTTGTTCAAAGCCCCATCCAGCCTAGCTTTGAATGCCTCCAGGGGGGCATTCACAACCTCACAGGACAACCTGTTCCAGATACAAGCTAGAATTGTGGATTATTTAGTGGATAAAGAATTGTTTGGAAGATTGCGGCCTTTTTCAGAGGGTTGTGGTAAATGGCTCTACATCCAGTTGTAGGACAGTGATGATAGTGTCCTCCAGGGATCCATCTTGGAATCAGTACTCTCTATTATCTTTATCAGTGACATAGATGACGAGATTGAGTACACTCTCCACAGGTTTGCTCATGACACTAAGAAGGGACACCATTCAGACACATCTAAATGGGCTTGAAAAGTGTGCCAATGTCAACCTAGTGAGGTTCAAAAAAGCCAAAATTCAAGTTGCATTTGAGTCACAGCAATCCCATATATGACTACAGTCTGGGAAAAGAACTTATCAAGATGATAAGTAGCCCTGCAGAAAAGAATTTGGGGGTCCTGATGGATGAAAAACTGAACAGCACTATGCTCTTGCAGCCCAGAAGGCCAACAGTATTTTAGCTGCATCAAAAAAAAGGGGTGGCCAGCAGAGCAAGAGAGGTGATTGACTCCTTCTACTCTGCCCTTGTGAGGCCCAATCTGCAGTATTGCATTCAGATCTGGGTTATCCAGCTCAGGAAATATGTACAGCTGTTGGAGTGAGTCCAAAGGAGTACCACAGAGATGATCACAAGGCTAGAGCACCTCTTCCAGTGAGGGAGCTGGGCCTACAGATGAGAAGATTCAGGGGAGACCTCATTTGGGCCTCCCAATGTTTGAGAAAGCTTATAAACTGAGAGAAAATAAACTTTTTACACAGCTAGATAGTAATAGGACAAGGGAGAGTGGTTTTAAACTGAAACAGAGGAGATTTACATTAGATTTCAGGGGGAAAATTTTCACTGAGGGGGAGGTAAGATTCTGGAACAGAATGCCTGCTGTGAGTGCCCCATCCCTGGAGGTGACCATGGCCAGCTTGGATAGGATCCTGGATAACCTGATCTAGTGCCTGATTTAAATGATCTTTGAAGCCCCGTCCAACCCAAGTGATTCTATGGTTCTATGATTCTATAGTTTTATGGTAAATAGATTACATAGAAGTATTCTACTTGAATAAATTAGCAGCTTAAATATTAATTTACTTAAATATACTGCTAAAATAAATAGTATTTTCATTGAAGCTGATACCATGAAGAGTAAATGTATTAATACAAAATAAATTCATACATTAGAGAATAATATATAATTGCATATTATGTATAATTATATATATGTTTTATATTCCAGAACTGCTATGACCACATTTAAAGAGGTAAGAAATAAAATGATTTCTCGTGATTTATTAACTTCTATCTTAACACAACAGTTTTGTTAGTTAATAATAAACAGCACTAGCAGTACTCAATTCTTTGATAGTTTCTTCACCAAATGGGTCCACTTTAATAGAATAATGTACATTCTATGCAACAAGGTCTTTGTGAGTTGAATGTGCATGACAAATTTCCCTCTGACCAGTTATGTATAACAAGTTTTTACCAATAATTTTTGAATACTAGTTCAAAAGATTTCATTTGAAATTTTACTGACATTTTTAGAAGTTGTGCAAAAAACTTCTTTTGGAAAAAAACATTATTTATGATGGCCATAACCCATTTTACTAATTCATATTCTTTTGAAAAAAAAAAACATTTCATCCTGTCATTGTGAAAAACTTTACTCCTTCTAATGAAGACAAAGATTGTGAGAAACTGCTGATCCTTTTATAGTCAATAAAAAAATGAAAAAAAGAAAAGAACTCAAAGATCAGAGATATAATTCAGAAAGAAATGTGGACCTTCACGTCTGTTTCCAAGAAACTATGGTCAGATTCTTTTTTAATAGAAGTAACTGTTTAAATATTTATGCTTTGGCTTTCTAAGCTTTTAATCTTTTGTTTCTGCTTAGCTGGAACTGCAACAGCTTCAAAACAAAAAAATAAACTGAAGAAAAGAACTGAAAGAGGAAAGAAATTGTTTCTAATAAAGTTGTTTCTTCAACTTTTTTCAATTTAGCAGGGTATGGATTAGAAATGAGTCAAGCATTTTCAATAATTGTGGGTTTTTTTTTTTTTGTTTTGTTTTGTTTTTTTTTGTTTTTTTTTTTTATTTCCTGTGACACAGAGAACAGATCATAACCTGCAATGAAATACTTCTTGCATCATCCATGGTTTTGTATCAGTCTAACAAGATGTTAACACTGTGTTTCTTAAGTCTGAGGAAGAGTGTTAGTGTTTCATCAGACTTACAATAAGACATTATTTTAAAAAATTATTTATTTGTACTTATTTCCAACATAAAATTTTTAATTCTAAACTTCTGAATGAAGCCAACATATTTGAAATACTTGGTTATATTAAAAATACTTTTTCCTAAAGCAAATGAACCACAAGACAACAATTTTTAATCCCAAACAGTTTTTAATCCCAATTCCTAGGAATTGTGTTGTACAAATTCTGTGAATAAATCTGTCTTCCTGAAATCTAATGATGTGGGGAGAAACCTGAACTTGTTTCTTGAGCTCAAATTTCACTGCATTATGTAGCTGATTTTTTGTACTTACATTTAGAAGTTCATGTAGTATTCAGTATACTTGATAGATATTTTAGCTGCTGCCAGACAAATGTGTATTTCCTGTTATAGCTATAGATTTCACCTGCACTGTACACATTTTGAATATCAATCTGCAATTCTATTACAATGCAATATTTCTTAAGTTTTTTCATATTACTGCCTAAAAATTGACATTTTGGTGACATTTAGTGACATTATAATATCCTCAGCTACCAGTATGATACTGCCATCATATCTTCCACCAACTGATACCCCAAACTTAGGACAGCATTTGTTGGCAAATAACATTATACAGTGATCAGATGACAGTCAAAATATTGATACTAAACTATGTTATTTAAGATGTTGCATTTAGAAATGTTGTATTCAGAAATTCTGTATCTCTTATATCTGTGGGCAGTTATTCCTTTTTATTTACTATCACAATAGAAGCAATAGTAACAAAGCATGATTTCTATAATTTCATTAATTTTACTATCACTAAATAAATAATATTGCATTTACAAAGAAAGAGGTATGTTTTCTTCCCTCTCTGATTGCAAGAACATTACATATTCTTAAGCATTTTGGGTAAGTAAAGAGCAAAATAGACTAAAACTGATGAGGAAAAGCTGGAGATGAGATTGTATTGTTAGGACAGAAATAGGGAGGATAAGCAAAATGGAAAATATATTAATATATTAATATATTAAGAAACTGTAATAGATGATAGATGGTTTTTTGAACATAGTCTTTTAAAGTACTAATTTACCATGATAGTTGGCAAAAAAAAGTTTAACATCAAGGGAAACTTGCCCCAATGTATTTCATGGTTTTAAAATCAGATAAGTGTTTGCAGATTACAAGTTATCCCTTTCATTAGCATCTCTTATATTTTTCTGTCCCTATCCTTCCACTGCTTTTCATTATAAGATTGTTTTCTCAAGTGCCATTCTTCAATGAATCTTGACAATACTATATCTTGAATGGTAACAAAGCAAGTTTCAGACATAGTAATTAAATGTTACATCACAGCAAACATATGCAAGGTCCAATAATTAAAGCTACCTGCCTATGCACAAACGATGCACCTTCATGAAGATAATGTATTAGGAACCTTGCAAAAGACATCATATTCTGTAAGTGATCTTCCAGGGATCCTAAGATTTGATCATAGCCTGTACATTATTGTCCATATACATTGACAAGCCTGTACATTATTCATATTAGATATACTTGGAAAATATATACCATACCAAGGGGTGGATTGCACTCAAGAGGTGGACTGTACTGATACAGATCAGTAGACCACTGTACTTTTGGGAGTTAGTGATCCCATGTGACACTTTGCCTAAGCACTTTGTAGCCTTCAGCCTGGGTTGTCCTGACACAAACCTAGTGGCCACAAGGAGCTCAGCCAGCTCCTTGTAACAGAAGAGCCATACAATAGCAGGAATTATACCACCTATATTGCCTTGCCTTTATCTAACAGTGTAGCAAGAAATCTCTGAGAACATCCTTTAGGAATAGAGCTATATTCTTGTAAGGAAATTTTATAATACCTTACAGGGTCAGAAGGAAAAAATCTGTGGATAGTGTTTGCCTTGCTTTATACTATGTGCCATACCCACTTGGGCTCCACCTGATACTGAATGAACACACTCCAGTATCTGAAGAGACATCAACATTTACTTGCTGCCTATATTCCTCATTTTACTCTCATTAAAGCAGTTACTGAACCATTTATTTGTAGGCCTTTCTTACTGAGAACAGAACCCTGCACCTTCTCTCCTTACCACATTCCTAGTGCAGAAGAGATTGAGACAATATACAGCACAAATTTAGACCGCTGGACATAAAACACTTGCAACCTAAGTTAGAAATGGACAATTAAGACCCTACAAACTTTGTGGAGTGATGTAGCAAGGAAAAGATAAGTAGGGCAGTGACTAAGAAGGAGATGCCTTTCACACAGAGTATTTGAAACTTCAAAGGAATTTCTTTAGCTTGAAATAAAAGCACTCTGTTACCCTAAAGTCTAGGCCTTCCTGGGGAGCTGCTGCTTCAAACAGCTCCTGACCCACATCTCACACCAGATGTATAAGATGCCACAGGAACCATGTCTGCGTGGACCTTAAGTCGTACAGAGGTTATCGCCTGCTGTAGAAAACTGCTGTAGTCTTCACTATGGCCACACACCAGAGCTGGGGGCTAGCTGCATGCTCCATTAAATTCTAACACCACTATTGAAACCTTCCTCACAAAACTTGGACAGACTGTGGGTTGCCAGGTATGTATTTGTTATGACAACTGTCCTGTCAACTTCCACATATTACCACTAAAGTCTGCTGCCATTGTCCTGTTGACAGGTTTTGGAAGTGTGTGAGTTTAGATGCGCTGCCATGGTCTTCTAAGAAATGGAACAAGCAGAAGGGAAATTGTATTTCAAGCAGTATAATTCAGCTAAAATTATGCAGAATTTATCAGAAAGAAGAATTTTTCTATTCAGAGAACTTCCAAGTACAGATAAAATTTAATATATCTCTGGGTTTTACTGCAAACATTGTAGATATTAGAAACGTCTAAACATGTTTTATTTGCAATTCTTTGTATAACATCAAATTCAGAAGCAAAATAAAAACAACAAAGAAAACTATTGCACAATATATTTTATTAGAAAATTCAAAATGATTTCAGCTGGATATTGGAAGAAGTAGCAGGATATCAGACGCAGATATTTCCTCATCTTGATACATATGGTGTTCTATTTTTTTTTTAGTGTAGAGTGCAGAAGCAAGATTGCAAGGAAAAGATGTATCAAATATTAAAGAGAATTAAACAAAAAAGATCATTATTCTTTGTCCTCATTCTCTATAAAATGATAGTTGGAGCCACTGCTACCCAGGCAGTTAGGTGCTAAAAAAACTAAGGAAGTGCTAAAAAAGACCCCATATCTAGGTTGCTGCTCTTCTAATTTCAATATCTAATTGTCCATCATTAGATAAATCAGCTCTAAGAAACCCATGTTAAAGCCTCACTGTAATATGCGCAGGGCAGGAACTTGTAACTGGGCATCCTAGAGTACATCCAAATACCTTTTCAATCAATAATACATTGAGAAGCTTAAGAGACTAGATGATTATTCTCCATTAATATCTTTAGGAAGCTTGAGTTTGTTCTGGAAAGTACAGAAAACATTAATATCTGTTCTCCCTCCAAATGACAATTCTAATTTTCAGTCAGATATGGATATTCAGGATCCTACTTTTGCCCAGTGAAAGCAGTTTTCCTTTTCCCTCTTTTCCAGAAGGTCTTGCTGTACTCTCTTCATTGTTTAGGATGCTGGATGTTGCTAGGCATGCACAGTCCTTCCAAACATGCTGTATGCAAAACAGTCTGCTACTATCTGCATCAGCATGGCATTTACTGTACAGCAGCAAATTTCACATAGTATCTTTTGGAAAATATTGTTAACAGATGTAATGACAGTTTCTTTAGAAATAAACCTTAGACACAATATTGTCATCTTCTGTTTGTCAATCTATGAATAAAATCATACAGAAAAAATGGAAAAATATTTTTTACCCTCTTCATTAACTTGAATTAACAATAGTCCAGGAAATCACTTTTTGTGGAATGTAAATGTATAATAACCTTCCTTTTTCACTTCACATAGATAGTATTATACAGAAGAAAACTAAAAGCAATAACAGTTTATGCTTAGGAATTTCCATCCAGGAATACAAAGGCAGCAGTATTTTACTATGAAAGAACTAGGCAGTAAGACATGACTTTACAGTTGTGTATAGCTCATGAAAGCAATATCATTATTTCCTTCCTAGTAAAAGAGATTCCTGATAATCATAACCTAAAAGAGAAAGCTCCACCAGAACCCTAGTAAGTACTCATTTGTAGGAGTACACAGTCCCCCAGTGTAGGAACTTACTGAATGATCATATGCCTTCTTGTCTCATTTTTCTTTGCTCACTCTTAGCCTTTCAAGAAAGCTCCTAAGAAATTAAATGAAAAATAGTAGAAAGCATTTGAGAATAAAATGGTTGATTTATTTGGTCCTTCAGGAAAGAATATTCAATTTGGCTTCAGGATTTGTTTCTGAACTACCAAATATCACACAAAATTAATACAGAAACATAAAGCCAGGTAATTTAGTCACTGAATCTTCTCAAAAACAAAACAAAACAAAACAAAACAAAACACAATGATATGGTTTTATATAGTCACCTGCCAACATAATTTGTATTGGTTGTCTTGAAGTGGCAGTATGATTCAGCATCCCTAGAACAACTGAGCCTTTAGAAGAAATAAGGTTCTTTGAAAGCACAGGAATGATAGAATTCCCATCTCAGCCCTAGTCCCATCAACTGCCACTCTTAATATATTAAATTCACTGTTTCCTGATATAATTCCCTTTCTTTCTGTGATCAAATTGCAAACCTCTGTTTGAGCCTTTTCAAAAGTTATTACACTTTAGATCTTTCTTTTATGTGTCACTCTGTGATCCCTATCTGACGTCACTGAATTCTTTTTTTCCTAGAGCAGCAATAGATGCACAATATCTGCTGTTAGCAACTGGAGGCAACATAAATTTTGTAATAGTAATAATATATAATAGTTTTCTTATTTTGTAGATCATTTCAAGTTGCAACTGTTACCCCGTTATTCATTCAGTCACAACTGAAGATTAACAGGCAACTAGAACCACTCCTCTTACCCCACATAACATCCTTTGATACCATCACATTTATCTGAAGACCCTGATCCAACACTTGAATACAGCATCATCATTTTGCTTCCACAATCTTTTCACCTATTTTCTCTGTAAATATTTCAGTGCTGCTAAAAGAACAAAGCTGGGTTCAGCACAGCTCCTGCTGAAGCTACTTTGCTACATTCATCTCTCTGCATTATAATATCTGCTATCTTATTTTCATATGACTAGCTCTCAATATCTGCTTCAGTATGTTTCCCAACTTAATAAATCCAAGAAATCTTTGATATTTGTACCTCTCACCAGTGAAGACTGTTTACTGACTTGCTCAAGAGAGCTGACCGATTGAATCCACTGGTCTCTAGTACTGTATTCTTTTACTGAGAAAAAGAAAAAAATATTCCACCTCTCTGTCAGAGAAATACAGATGTTAGGATCATTTCTCTGTCTCCTACACATTTCCAAAGCACAGAAAATTTCTCCTCGTGGCCTTAAACGCTTGTGTGTTGGTCTTCTTCAGTTAAGTATTGTAATGGACTGCCCAAGGAAGCAGGAGTCCCCATCCCTGGAGGTATTTAAGAGATGTGCAGACTGGGCACTGTGGAATGTGACTCGGTGATAGGATTTGGCTGGTCATGTTGATTGTTGGACTTGATCATTTTGAAGGTCATTTCTAAATTAGATGACTTTAAGATTCTACAAACATTACTATGCAAAATGAGCACTCAGGATCTTAGCACACTGGGAAGAATTCACTAACAGAAACATACCAGCTTTTGAAGTCGTCTTTCAATGTACATGAAGGCTTAGGGAAAGAATGACAGTCAAAGTGTTTGTATTCTTTTCTGTGAAAAGTAGCTAAATTCCTGCCTTGAGAAAATACAATCACAGTCTATATTCTAAGGATAGTAAATATAGTTATTATGAATAAATGTCTGTTTCAGCTCCAACTACTAAAATCCAATTTTTTAAAATGATGTGTAGTTTCTAACTGCTGATTTTACAAAGGGGAAAAAAATGAGGTTGAAAGAGCTACAAATAATACATTTTCATGATAACAGTCCCTAACAATCTAAATCTCTTTTTGTTCATTTGGTGCCATAGGCTTTCATGATTTAAAGCACTACACAAATTAGTAGTTTTGACTTTATCTGTCAGTCCACAGAGCTCCAGTTTTCCTATTTATGGCAAGCTCTATAAAAAGGTATGATGCATGCTGGAATGAAATTTAGTTTGAGACATCAGTAAGTGAAGATTTTATCAAGGACACTAAAAAAACAGTCTCAAAAACCATGGCAGCAATTTAAGAAAAGAAAAGAAAAGAAAGGCAATGGCTATATACCAAATCCATTTTATTGCTATTGATAGATTTTAAAGATGCTGATGGCAACCACCCTAGCATAATAGTGATCATAGCTTTTATTCCAGAACTATAAAAAGCATCTTTAATTCCAGGGAGTGTTTCAAGCATTCTTGGCCTCAGTATAAAGGGCAATTAACAGAGGGAAAATAATCAGAGCATCTCTGGTCCAGTGAATAATTAATTATAGAGATGGAAATAGTTCCCTTGGGAACTCTCTGAGACCCCCATAGCAGAACAAACGACACACTGTAGGTCAAGGGAAAGCCTTGATCTGAGCCATGTAGTCTAACATGGAAAATTTGCATTTCCTCCCCCAGCTCCGCAGCTTAATTAATTTGCAACAATATGAACAAATTTTAGCCTTAACATGCATCCTCCTACTCAGCACTTCTGTCTCACGTTTGATGTTGTGTGTTTGCTGGCTTCGTTTCTTGCAGCCCTTTTCCCCTGTCCCCCGTATCCTTACGTATTCTCTGCAATGATACAAATTCCCCTTTCTCCAGAGAGTTTTGCCAATTCTTTGTGAAGTGGTGAGTGAGCAGCCTTCGTTCCCAGAGTTTGGACACAATTTCCAACAGAATTTAACATAAATAGGCAGAAAATCGAACCAATACAGCAGTTCATCCAAGACAATTTTCTCATTTTCTTTAAAGAGGGATGGAATCTCCCTGATATTTGCAACGTATGTTACTTCCTTGTCTTCAAGAAGCATTTGGGCAACGCCCTCAGACATACGGTTTGATTTTTCAGTAGCACTGTGTAAATAATGGAGTTGGAAGCAATGATTCTTGTGGGTCCCTTCCAACTTGGGATTTTTTTTATTCTATAATACCCAAACATTTCAAATATTCATTGAAATACCAGACAACTCTTCAAAATATTCTGCAGCTGTATTTTCGAGAATGATAATGACACCTAGTGACCAGACAGAAAATCACAGCTTTGTCCTATATGGGACAAAGTACGCACACTCAACTCTACTCTTGTGACAGCTATACGTTCAGCACAGACTAACCTTATACATAGGTATTTGCAATATTTGCATGTGATTATGCTTCTTGTGTTAGAAATTAGCAGAAATTGTAAACCAAATAAGTCCTAAAATTGTCTAGCTTGCTAGCGGCACATGCAGTTGCAGTTTTAATTTCACAAAATCTCTCTCATACTTTACCTTACTATCTTATACTTTAATATGTGCAAAGAGCAGTAAACTATAAAATGCTCTTGACAAAGCTTTTTGTAAGACCAAGAATAGCAAAGATGGGTGCACTATTTAAGGTATGTTTTTTTTTCTTCTCTGCTTTTCCCTCCCTAGCATGAACACTACATCAAGAAATTTCAGAGTTTTGCTTTATAATGTTGAATAACATAATACCCAAAAAATGATGCAAACACCATGATTACAGATATGAATACAGGAGCTCAGGCAATTCTAATCTCTGTAATTTTTTTCCAAACTGTTGTGTGTTTTTAATTATTTTTTTATTTTATCACCACTCAGAGGGCTTTATTTCCCTCCCAGTGTCATGGACAGATAATGGACTTCTGGGATATAAAATCTGTACTTATGTGTCTGCATGGAATTTCTTAACATGATAGCAGCCTACAAATACCTTTTTACATTATGCGTCTTTCACTTTTCCAAAATGAAAGCAAAATACTGTGTAAAGCAGAATTTCTGTTATTAAGCAGTTCATTTTATGTTCTACTAATTAGTTCATAAAACAGCGAACTACATCACATTGTAATGCAATTGGCTCTATTGCACTATTCGGGATTCATTTCAAGCTGTTCTTGATTGGAAATTTGTTATAGAAAATAATAATTCTTATTTTCACAACAGTTACATAATCTAATATGCACGATATATCATCTGATAGTTCTTTCTTCCTGATAAACTTTAAAATTCATGTTGAAGATTGCTCCAGTACTGTAAAAATACTGGCAAAGTAATCTGTTATCTTGTTAAAAAGAGATTGCATGTGCTACACTGGACAATTCTGATTTGGGAAAATAGTAGAGCTTATTTCTATAGCACAGCCTTTCTTTCAGAGTTACACGTCTCAATTCAAAGGTATAAGTCTGAATTCCACAGTATAATTAAGGAAGTCAGATGTTTTTGTTAGTGCTGTTCTGAATAATATAAAAAAGTACTCAGATTTAATGCTGACCTTAGGTCATCTATGTCCTGTTATATTTGCAAAAGAAGGATAAAAATTCCTAAAAATAGAGATTTTGAAGGAAAAGCCTTATCGATATGTGTACATATTCCCATTAATAGAATTGTGTTAAAACAATTTGTCTTTCAAGTTTGCAACAAAATTTATTCAATACTGCTACTCTGTGTGGATTGAATGAATTGCTAAATACATCTTCTTTCATGTTAATCTCATGCAGACTCCCAGAGCTGTGCCAGAGAACTTCAGAAGAAGCAAACAAAAGAAATTCTAATTCTAGGGTATTTTTGTTTTTGTTTTTAAGCAGAGATGCTTGTCAAAATCATACCTTCTTATTTAGAGGCTTCTCCAGCTCTTCTGCACTCTCCCCTATTTAAACAACCACTGTTAAATTACTGACAGTATAGACTGCATTACTTAGATAGAATATGTGATGTTTCTACTGATAATGGAAAATCTGAACCATGAACTTAGGTGAATTTTAAAGATGATGATGTAATGATATAGTAATAAGAACAAATCCAGGGTATCTATTATGAAAAATCCTCATTAAAGCTAGGGGATTTACATGGAATTACAGTATGTACCCTTTCAAGTTTTCTTCTTTCAAGAAACAAATCATCAATTATTAAGAAATCTGAACTGCAAAGGATGAAAAGGTTTATTTAGTTAATTGGTCCATATGACCAGTCAGGGTGACAACATCCGAAAAACAAATTCAACCTATTGTTCTATATAGCCAATGGAATTTTTCAGTTCTGAAGGAAGAAGAATTTTTAATTCATTTCAGAGCTCTTCAAGATCAAGCTCATGCTATGATGCCAGTCTGTAAAGAATACGAACTTATTTCTATGAAACTGGCTAGTAAAATCAGCAAACACAGACACTGGTTAGATGCCTATGGTTCAACAATACATCTATATTAATATTTTAGCTTGGTTCAGGAGTGCATTATTTTCAAGCAAGCCCATCTTTATAACACTTCAGTTTGTACAGCAGAGAAGTCCAGAACCACAGAAAAATCATTTGTCTTTACAAATGAAACCAGACGCATTACATACACACTGCACTGTGGTCATTAGAATCTAATTAGAGTTAACTTGATGTAAATCCCCTGAAACACTGGCAGTGTGGACCCTGACTTCTCAATGCAGACTTCTTCACACTGTAAGTAATTTCCCATTACAATACCTTATTTGCCAGTTCAGTTACTTCTATAGAGCCTTCTAAAGATAACAACCCATCCGACAATTGTTCAGGATGTCTATGGCGGCACATGTGGAAGTCAATGTTTTCTGTTTTATCATATACTGTAATACTGGAGATCAACAACATTTTAGAAAAAAAAAAAAAAAAAAAAGGACTGTAACTAGATTAAGTGAATTTTCTAGTCTTCTCCGACACCAAACCTTGAACACTCAGAGGTGTCTAGATATAGTCGCCTTCTTCCATTCTTTCTGGAGAAAATAGATCATACTCAGAAGACACAGGCACAGAAGCAAGTTCCTTTGGCACATCTGTGTTTTTCTAGAATGGCACCTGCTCTTCAATAAATGCCCATGGATCTTGGCCAGAGTGAATTTTGGGATGAACAAAAGAGAAGTGTTTGCCCTACAGAAGAGCTATATGTCTGACTTCAGTGATGCAAAATTCCCACATATGTGACATAGCTGTCAATATCTCTATTCATTGCAGGGCAGTTGGCCTAGATGACCTTTAAGGGTTGCTTCCAATTCAAACGATTCTAGGATTCTATGATCATTTTTTCTTGTGTACTTTATGCACATCTGTGGGTGTTGTGCTGCTTCCTAAAGCAGGATGCATATAGTCAGTCATGGATGTGCATATTGCAAGTAGAAGTTGTCATTTTCAGTCCTGAACCTGACATATTTACCGAATTTTAGCTCTTTTTCCTAATACATAATGGAAATGTAAAATCTGTCATTATTTTGTGTGTCTAAGCAGCTCATGTACCTACATGTATTCCAGAGAATGATTTGTCAGAATTATCAGAATTTGCTTTGCAGTATGCAGAGTATTTCAGCTCTCAGTCATTTCTACAGGTCTAAGAATATTAATATGTTTTACAGATTCAATAGTTAATTGTATTATATATCTTAACCTTGTTTATTAGATATCAGTAGCCTCCAGTGTTACACAGTCATAGTGTTTCCTACAAAAATCTTAATATAGTTTGCTAGAACACGTCTAGACAACAGAATACTGATTTCTACACAATCCAACCAGTCACACAGATCAGATTTTTCCAAAAAGTTTCACCATCTGTCACAGATATGTTGGTTAAAAATCTTATTTGCCCACAAGCTTCAAGCTCTCTTGAGTAAAGATCACAGAAACTTATAATATATTTATCGATTTGATGTTATAAATCTTTACTCAGGTCTGCAGTGATAGTATTGAATGTGATTTATTTGACTTTAATTTGCAGTGTGTTCTGGAAAAGTCATATGTCAGTACCATTACTAGTTGAAAACACTGTTAATTGTCTACATATTTTCTTACAGAAGTTCTAAGTACCCAAACTTCTGCAAAAGTGCTATGAATACAGATTTGTCATGACCCAAAGCAACACGTGTATTGGAGGACAAATAATAATGTGCAGATCTCATACCAAACCAAGAGAAATCAGCAAGTACACTTCATTACACGGTAGAAGTTTCTTACCAGACAAGTTAAAAATTTCAAATTCTGTGTGTACTCACTAGACATCTGTGTTTAGAGAAGGGCACAGTGCAAACACTCACCAGCTCACGTAATTCTTCATAAATGGTACTTACCTATAAAGCAAACAAACAGAAAACAAACTTAAATATTTATACAGTTGCATGTATATTTTAGCATTACAAAGACGTCAGAGGATCAAAAATATTGTACTCAGTTATACAAAGGGTTTCAGTAAAATCATATTCCTTGACCTACAACTTTTTACACACCATTTGTCATGTGTTTTCACATAATTTTAAATTTAAATTTTTTAATTTTAATTCTCATGTCAGCCCGGTTGTAGCTTTGCTTTGACTTCTTCCTCATCAGTTTTAGAACATCACCACTTTTGATGTCTAAAAAGATTTCCTATGTCTTGCTACATTAAAATTTTAAGACACAGCTACAATGCAAAAAATATAAGCTCTTAGTTAAAAAATAATGATTAATAATAGCTGAAAGAACAAGCTAATTCTTCTTTCAAAAAAGGTTATTAAGAAGAGCAAAATCTTTTCATTTTAATATGCTTTTATGCTTTTAATTTTGGATGACTCTATTTGCAATTCTAATTGCATCTAATATCAAATATAAAGTTCCAATATTATCAATATTATCAATATTTAGCTTTTTTTAAATTGTTTATAGATCATAATCTTTAATCACATATTGTTCACCTTTAACAGAAAAAAAGAAAAACATAGGACAACATGGCACATAACTGACATGACAACTTCACAAAATCAGTCAATAATCCAATCAAAATAATACTTTGGTCATCAAGTGTCTGGCCATGTGATATAATGGAGAGTGGATAAACATGATTACTTTTTGCCCTAACATTAAATTATGAAGCACAAGTTTTCAAGTTATTTGAGGTAAAAAAATAACAGAAAAATTTCTTAGGAAATTTCAGGAATTACTAAGCTGTGAATTTTTTGCCTGTGCTTCTGTCCTTACACATTGGTCAACAAAACACAACTGTGTTCTAGAACTACGCAAAATATGCTCTAGAGCACTATATACAAAAATAAATTAGATGATTAAATAATAAAGTAATAAATAATTAAAAAATAACCAGCAAGTTTTATGCTCAAGTAATAACATTATAGGATGTGTTCATATATCGATACAGGTATCTAAATTATTTTTTTGTTCCTGCAAGCAAATGTTTCCATATGTGTCTGTAACTATACCAAAATAATTTGTTTCTAATCCTTCACAATAACAAAAATGCCGGTAGATTTGCTAGCTACCCAAAGGTTTCAGTTTCTGTTCAAAAAGAGATAAGAATGAGATTTCATATGAAAGGTCTTTTATGACTCTGGAGAACGTCAGACTGCTTTATTTGTTTTGCACCATGTTTTATTGGTTGTAAGATACTTCTGCACAACAAAACACAGCGTCAGGTTTTACATCAAACAAAACTATATCCCGTGTTTATGAATTAGCAGTGAATCTGCTGCACTGGGCGTTGTGATTCTGTTGCCCAGTAACCTGATTACCACAGCAGTTGACTTTGCTTTTTCCTTTTTCCTTATCTAGGCTCAATAACAGAAATCTCCACTTCTGCCGACCCAGGAATTCTGTGGTTCAAGCAAACATGCCCTTCCGTGCATGATGTGTGTAGCAAAGGTGAATAGAGGTGGATGCACTCTCAAAATAAAAAAACATTACAGACTCTTCATCGCAGTTGCAATAGATGGCCAGAATAATGGCCAGAAAGCCATAAGACAAAGGTATCTTGTGATACAAAGATACCATCCCAAATTCAAAACCTGAATGTAAGGTATCTTGTGATACAAAGATACCATCCCAAATTCAAAACCTGAATGTATTAGACCCTGCAAAATGGTAGACTGTACTGCTCCATTCAGCTTTTTTTTATACTCTTCAACTGTAATCCTAGTGACTGCAAGCATTTCAACTGAAAAAAAATCTTGGAGATGTTTACTCAGGCTGGTAGATGTTTGTCTCTGAAAATGCTTATAAGAGAAATGTTGTTGGACACCTAAAATCTTTGGACAAAATTCTCTATTCAGAACACAATGCATGATATTTTACCTTAGAGTCAATTCCCATTTAAACTTTGTAATTATAATGCTTCAAAAGTTATAGATAATAATGGTCCTTATATCGTCACCTGCCTCCATAAACTGATATTTGAATATAAACTAAGCAGACTATAGCAATACAAGATGATTGCTACTGTTATGGTTTATGATATTTACATCTATAAAGCGATCTCATCTTGACAGAGACTATCTTTTATATTTCAACAGTGCAGGAAAAGAAACAGCTTTAAAGACATCCTTGGGAAAAAAAGAAAAAAGAAAAAAGAAAAAAAGAATACATAGTCTACTGCTCTTCCAAACAAAATCTTTAAACACAATAAATAGAAGCTGCAAGAGTTGCAGTGAACTTCAAAACTTCCCTGCTCAAACTATTCAGCATTGGAGGAAACTTTAAAAAGCATCATACTGTATAAACTGTAACAAATGTCTTTATTTGAAAGATTCAGGCACAGTTTCCATCTATCATTCCTCATGAAAAAAAGGCACTGAAATTTCTAATTAATGCCTATTGCATACAAACAAATTTTTGTTCTCTTGGCATTAATTTTTTGAGAATTATTTTGCTCAGAGAATAATGAAATGAGGGGTTCTGAAAGCATAAAATGCTCTAATAGAAAAAAGAAACCAAAAACATAGTACTTGAAGATTCCTGGAACAACTGATTTCAACTTCTTTACCATTTCCAACATATGCAGCATAGGAAGTTCTGCACAAATGTGCGCAAGAACTTCTTTACAGTGAGGTGACGGAGCACTGGAACAGGCTGCCCAGGGAGGTGGTGGAGTCTCCTTCTCTGGAGATGTTCAAGACCTGCCTGGATGCCTACCTGTGCGACCTGCTGTAGGGAACCTGCTTTGGCAGGGGGTTGGACTTGATCTCTGGAGGTCATGTGATTCTGTGATTCTGTGATATCAAGCCATAGTAATCTAAAAGGTGTATCTGCTGAACACAGCTGGGGAAACTTCCTATCTGTATTATGGAAAACTCATCTGCAGAGAGCTAGAGACACCCTGATTGCTCATGAAGATCAACAATGTTATCACATTATTTTTACTGTCCTACCTGAAAGCTAAAAGCCAGCTCACAGAATTGCACAATTGCTCAGAACGAATTGCTGAATGTAACCAGAATAAATCATTTAATTATTTGTCATACCAAGAATTTTAAAAAAAAATTATTTCTCCCCCTGCATCCTAGTTCTCAAAAACTGAAGATAAGATTGGAGATCGCAACTACCATTTATCAGCTTTGAAATACCCTAATCCAATTGATCCTGCACAGAAATTCTACGTGAATATGAAATCACATATCTGACTGCTCCTATGCCTAACATTGAAATCTTATCATTGTTAATTTAAGTACAAACCAATGGCAACATTCAATACTATATAGCTCCTGGATTTTTTATTTTTTTTTCAGCTTTCAATTGCTTTGTCATTTGTAAGTCAGTGTTTTCCAGCTGAAATAGATTGCATTTTTTAAAAGTAATGGCAATTCTACTGACACAACTGTGCAAGAATACTTGCTTCCAAGACATGCTTTGGTCATTCCACTTTTGTATTAAAGTAAGTACATGTATATATTTTGAGGGCTTGCAAAAAAAAAGTGATGATTTCAAATATTTTAAATATGACTTTCTGAGACAAAGAGTACATTTTCCACATAGTACCAACATTTGAAGTAACTAACACAGTTATTTTAAATATAAACAGCATCTTTCTCATGCTATTAGCCACAAATTATTTACTACAACATATATGCTCTTCTTCTACAAGCCAAAGTGCTGTGGTTTTAGTTCTTAACAGCCAAGTATAGTTTTCCTCCTGCCTGCTCTTTCTTTTTCTTAAACATTAATCTTAGCTTGCTTTTATATTAGTCAAGAAATCAAGAACGTATGCATTTTCCCATTAGCAAACAACATTAACAATAACATAGAAATTAATTTGGAAGATTATGATGACTGTGCCTAAGGTTTATCAGACATCAGCTTGGTTTATCCAAATGATTCATGTTCATTTTGTAACAGTGAAGACTTAAAAACTCATTGCAAACTGCTGTTACTGATTAATATTGTTATATTAGTATAACAGACATCATACAGAAGGCTAGAAAGATCAAGCACATTTTTCTCTATTGACTTTTGCAACTTTTTGAAAGCTTTTAAAACATAGCAATTAATAAAAATAAAATTTAAAAAATCTCTTTATAAAGCATGCTGAGGTTTACATCAGGAGACATGAATACGATGCCAACAAAATAAAATATCTGCAAAATTCATCAGATATAACAAAAAAAAAATGTAAGGGACTAATTCTACTTCAGTAATCTTAGTCAGTTTGCTTTCTTATGAATTATTAAAACTAGAAAAGATATTAAAAAAATTAATGAAAATAGATGGAAAACTGTATCTTCAAGTATTTTTTTCCTATCACATTACTTTATCAAAGGCCATATAGCTATTATTTCCTCTTATTTTTAGAAGACACCACATTACCAATTCACACATATGACCCTGCTGACACACTTCAATTACACAATTTCCTTTTTAAAAACATTGGAAGCTCACGTGCCGTGTGCTATCTCATGTATTTTCTCTCGATCTCAGAGCATGTGAACACTCTAAGCAAAGTAGGACTGAATAGTTGCTGAACATTGTTTAAACATTTTTTTTTCAATGTAAGCATAAAACTTGTATTTTCATACTGATGACATTCATCGAAGTTTCTAGCATTCCAATACAGATCTTACTGCTGCTATTCTCTTCCTCTGGAACTACAAGCAACAATCTAAAAATCAACAGAAGTTGAACTGTGTTGTGTGCTAGTACATGAGATCAGTTAATCAGAACAGCAGAGAGAACAGATGTTTCTGAAAGGCCAGAGGATGCCCTCTGTCACTGAGGGCAGTGATCTATTCAAGCACAAACCAAATCTTAGGTTTTAAAGAAAAAAGAGATTACACAAATTAAGCTAAAACTTTTTCCTATTATTAATGTATGAAATTTTCTACAAAATGAAAAATACACTTCCTCTCATCATCCCAATAAATTGCTTCCCTCTATGCAGTTACCTCAGCTGGAGTTATACTCTTATATTAGAAATCTAACAACATGACAGCCAAGAACTCAGATATTCCTAATCTTCCTGACATTCCATAACTACAGATATATTCTTTATTATTTATTAGTAAGTAAGAAACTTTTCTGAGAAGCAGTTGCAGAAATTCAACCTTATAAAACATGTAAAGCAATCTTATGATCTTCTTCCATGAAATAACTGGCTTCATTGATGAGGACAGAGCAGTGGACTGTTTCTCTCTTGACTTCACTAAAGTTTTCAGCACAGACTCCTATAAGATCCTTACAAATAACCTAATAGAGAACTGAATGAGCAGATAGTGAGGTGGACTGATTGCACACTCAGCAAGTTTGCTCGTAACACTAAGATGAATGGGACAGTTGATACAATAGAGAGAAGGAATGCCATACAAGAGACCTGGACAAGCTTAAAAAGTAGGCCTGTGTGAAACTAATGAACTTCAACAAGATCATGTGCAAGGTGTTGCACTTAAAAGTCTGGGCAATCCCAGATATGTGTATAAACAGGTAAACTAACACGTTGAGTGCAACCCTGTAGAGAAGGATTCCAGGACTCTAGAAGAACTTGGTGGTTCTGGTAAACAAAAAGCGTGACATGAGCCAGCAGCCCAGAATGCCAACTGTATTCTGGACTTCATCAAGAAAGGAGTGCCTAGCAGGCAGAGGGAGGTGATTCTCCCCCTCTGCACTGCCTTCTTCAGACTCTACCTGCAGTTCTGCATCCAAGTCTGAGGCACCCAGCACAAGACAGAGAACTGTTGCAGCGGATCCAGAACAGGGACAGAAAGATAGTTAGAGGGCTGGAGTTGTCTCTTGTGAAGAAAGGCTGAGGGAGCTAGTCTTGTTTAGCCTGTAGGGGGCTTCAAGTAGAACTGGAGTCCTTGTTTCAGCTGAGAGAATTGATTTTTTACATTTTGTTTTGGCTTTGGAAGAAGAAACAATGTTGATAACACTGATGTTTTAGTTTCTGCTGGGAAGTTCTGAACAGGGCCAAGCTTCTCATGCTGCCCTGCCAGAGAAGAGGCTTGGGCTGCACAAGGAGTTGGGAGGGAACAGAACCAAAACTGCTGATTCAAATAAACTGATGAGATATTCCATAAAGGTAGATCAACTTAAGCTTGAAAAAGGGATATCTAGATTAGATGTTAGCAAATCTTTTATATTAATATATATTAGATGTTAGAAATCTTTTATACAAAGGTTGGTGAGGCACTGGAAAAGACTGCCTGGAGAAACTGTGGATACTCTTTCAAGGTGCTCAAAGCCAGCCATTCCACGATTCTTAAAGGGTAGGATGGGATCCTAGCAAGGGTGCTAGCATGTGTGTTCATCAAGCAACTTTCAATTACTCAGCAATAGTCTTGGCCAAGTGTAGAGGGTCCAGTTGATGGGAAAATAGCAACTCTTATGCTCATCTATACGAAAGAGGGTTGAGGAATTACATTCTTCTCTGGGTGACCTTGGTGCAAGAGAAGGTCACAGAGCAGATGATCTTGAGTGTCACTACACGGCACAAACAGCGCTATCAGGCAATCAGACGCAGTCTTGGGTCTGTCTTGACTTTACAAAAGGCATGTCCTAACTTGATTCCATCCCACGTAAGCATGTCCTCCTTAGCTGATGAAGGAAAAGCTGTGGATGTTGTTTACATGGACTGTAGCAACACATTTGATACTATTTCCCCTAGCATTCTCCTGGAGAAACTACCTGTTCACAGCTTAGATTCATGTACTGCTCTCTGAATAAGGCTAAAAAACAGTGGGATGGACAGGCCCAAAGGACTAAAGTCCATTCACAAGTGGTATTCCCCAGAGCTCAGTATTGGCATTAGTTTTGGTTTATATTCTTATCAACAATGTTCATGGAGGGGCTTGAGGGCACCCTGATTAAGTTGAGCATAAGCGTTCGGTTTGTAGGAGGGTAGGAAAACTCAGTAGAGAAATCAAGATAGGCTGCATCATTGGCTGCATCTAGTTGCATGACTTTCAACAAAGCTAAATGCCAGGTACTGTAGTTGGGTTAGAACAACCCCATACAGTGATGTAGGCTTAAGGAAGACTGGTTGGAAAACTACCTGGCAAAAAGGACCTGGTGGTGTTTGCTGATAGCCAGCTGAACAGGACCCAGCTGTGTGCCCTGCTGGCCAAGAAAGCCAATGGTCTCCTGGCCTGCCTCAGAAATCGTGTGGCAAGCAGGCCTTGGGAAGTGACTGTCTCTCTATACACAGCCCATTGAGACAGAATGCACCTTGAGTGCTGTGGCCAGCTTTGGGCTACTTGCTACAAGGAGTATATGGAGTTGCTGGAATGCATTCAGAGAAGAGCAAGAAAGCTGCTGAAGAAAATAAGAGCTGGAAAATAAGAGCTATGAGGTGCAGTTGAGGGAAGAAGAGCTGTCTTGCTGGCTGAAAAGGACACTTCATTTTTCTCTACAACTACCTGAAAGGAGGTGTAGCAAAGCAGGATGACAAGAGATTTGATTATATATAGGATCTTTTCTATCCTATGTAATTCTGCATTTCTATGAACAGGCTACTAAAATGAAGCAGAAACTGTAGCATCTCTCCTATGCGGCAAGGTTGAGAGCTGTGACTTTTCAGTGGAAAGAAATGTTCACTAAGTCCCTGATGCCTTCTCATCAATGTGTACAAATATCTGAAGGGATATTTGTAAGGGAAGTACAAAGAAAATGGAGCCGGGCTCTTTTCAGTGGTGTCCAGTAGTAGGGCAAGAGGCAATGGGCACAAAGGAACAAAACAGATGTTGTGGCTGAACATCGGAAAACATTTCTTTATTGTGTAGGTGACTGAGCAACAGGGCTGAGATCTTTTCTGACAGCCCTCAGAGGAGCACACTGAAGATATCCAGACAGTTCCTCTGCCTTCCCCAGCTAATTTACTTTCTTCAGATACGCTCTGCAAGCTCCACTGATGCCACTGCCCAGGGAGAGCGCAGGAGGAGCTGGAGGATCTAGGAGTAGGGGACTAAGGCAAGTGTGAATAGTAGCCCTTTGGGCTGGCTGACCATGGGGATGAAACTGATCCTGAAGACAATAATGATGATGACTTTCAGTTCACAAGGATACCCTTCAGAAGGAAGCCCTCCCCTTGCCTCTCCTGGACTTCCTTTGCTTTCCTGCTCCTCCTACCACATCTCTGGTCAGGAAGGACATGGCAACAGATGCTGACGAGCATATGGAACAGAGCAGCTCTACAACAATAGGTAACATGAGCCAGAGGCAGCAGGCAGAGCCATTGGAAGCAGTGGTAGGTGACCAGTGTCCCTGGGCACTATCATCAATGCTGCCTATGTGCCCACTTGCTTGTACTCCTGCTACTGCTGCATCCAGGTGTGGGCACACAAGCACTGTGTGCCCACTCTGCAGGCAGCCTCTTGACCACATCCTGCACAGCATCAGAGGAGATGGCAGCTACCAGAACCACGTGTTTGGCTCATCCTCTCACAGTCAGAGGAAAATTGCCAAGGAGAGGGTGTGGAGCAGATATCCTCACTGCCATTACACTCTGCATCCGTGGCCTAGGAATAATTTCCTTGCAAATAGGAGAAGGGGACTGTGGAGAATCGACTGAAAGGCAAGGGCTAATGTAGCCTCCAGGGCTGACAAATGTTGCCTCCCAGCAGGCTGCAGGGCAGCACTCCAACAGCCAACTTGACCCACAGATACTAAGAAGAGAGGCAAAAACATACTGGCTAGAGTCCAGGAGAGGACTACTACAATGACTAAGGTCTGGAGTTAGTCGATCAAAAGGCTGAGACCTGTAACCGTTCCGCCTGAATAGAAGGTGGCTCATGGCATCTCTCATAGAGGTTTATAAGTAAATGAACTGAGAACAGAAAGATGATGTGGCAGGCTCTTTCCCTGGTAGCTGGTGACAGGATAAGAGGCAATGGCTACAAAATGTAGCACTAGTGGCTTCTTCCGAGATTCAGTTAAGCATTTCTGTACTGTGAGGATCATCACAGAATTACAGAGTCTCGAAATCGTTTGAGCTGGAAGGTCGTCTAGAATAGATCACTGGCAGAGTTCGTCACAGAATCACAGAATGGCCCAGGTTGGAAGGGACCTCAAGGATCATGAATCTACAATCCAGTGCCACAGGCAGGGCCACCAACTTCTCCATTTAATACTAGACTAGGCTGCCCAGGGCCCTGGCCTTGAAAACCTCCACAACCTCTCTGAGCAGCCTGTTCCAGCATCTCACCACTCTCGTAGTAAAGAACTTCCCCTGACATCCAACCTAAATCTTCCCTCCCTCAATTTAAAACTGTTTCCCCTTGTCCTGCTGTTATCAACCCTCTCAAAGAGTTGATTCTCCTCCTGTTTGTAGGCTTCCTTTAGGTATTGAAAGGCTGCAATCAGCCTTAAAAACAATAAAAAAGACAAAACCAAACAACAGCAACAACAATGAAATGATTTCTTTGGAATTAAATGATACATTCTAATTATTTGCAGAAAAGGAACTGATATGTGTAAAAACTTTTATTAAACATCCCTGTTGTAATATCAAAACATAAATCCACGAGTCTTTTGGGTTAAAGGCTACAATACTGTTGTCTCATTTTCACTGTGCTGTTAGCCCAAATGACAATCTGAACTTCTCTCTGACCTTCCCTCTGTGATCACAGAACTGTGGACTAAGTTCTCAGAAGCTATGGCATCTGGCACTGAAGAATCTATAAATTAAAGTTCTAATTTTGCTGAGCAGGCTAACAATGCAAAGGTTGTTACTAAACATTTCTGAAACACAGACCAGTTTCCCTATGGTAAATAACTTTCACAAATGTATTGCTCTGTGCTTTTGCTCACTTGCTTATTTTTGCCACTCTATAAGTATGAAATAATATACATTATTTCTTTTTTTTTTTCCCCTACAAACGACTTTTTTGCTGGAAACTTGCTTTGTAATTGTTTCAATGAGCAACCTTGTTCTTACATAATAAACAGTGAGCAATTTCCCTCATTTGTATTCTCTATACTTCTTAGAATTTCAAAAATTTGATCATAACCACCAGCTCTTCTCCAAATTGAAGCATCCAAGGCCATATAGTTGCTTTTTACTCTGCTCAATTTTATTTTCCTAAAGGTCATACTAGTTCCAGGTGTCTTTCTGACTTTTCCTTACCACTGAGTTAATATTCTCACCCGCAATGACTGCAAGACTTCTGTCTTCAAGTGCTTTACTTAATTCAAGATCTCTTTTTAGCTATGCATTTTTTCCCTTGTGTATTCATTTATATTTAATGACTCTGAATTTTTTATTGCTTCCCATTCAAACAATATTCTATGACAAGTTTATCTCTTTTTGTATTCTTAATAAAGATTATATATATACATGTACATTTAGTTTAGTTTAGTTTAGTTTTGTTTTTTTTTTTAAATGCCCACAATCATCTTCATTAAATAACATCTAGACTTGGAAGCTTAAGAATTTTTGAAGTTGAGAGTTATCTGTCCTTAAAGTTAAGCCTTCAACTCACCACTACTAACTGCAAGATCTAATGGAAGACATAATTGGTGTTGCTTTTTAGTTAAGTGTTAACATCTATTTGTTTGTTTATTTATGTATTTATTTATTTATCTATTATTTTTATGCTGCTACTTTGACATCTTTTAGAACTCCTTTCAGTCACCTATATCGGTTAGGTACCAGATGTTACAATTACAGTGCTTTCCAAAATAAATTAGGAAGTAGGTTAGAAAAAAAAATTATTTACCTGTGTGAAAAAAAACAACACGGAACCAGTTCTAACAAAACTAACATATCCCTGACAAGGTAACAGCTTTTCTGTGTTACACAAAACTCTTCTTTCCGAGAAATAACGTAAAACAGAATTTAAAAGATAAGAGAAATACTAATGCTGGACTCTGGTATTTGGAATTGCTCTCGATCAAGCAATAAGGAGGATATAGTTGTGGTAATTTCAACCAGACAGGAAAATACTCAAAAGAAGCACTGATTGAAAAAAATAAAGCTCTACTGAGAAGTCATCCACTATCAAACATTAACCTCTGTGCTACAGCTGTTTAAACAGAATGAACGAGTCTTTGATAAATAACTCAGTCAATAACACAAACTGTGCTTTCATCCTCTGTATTACCAATGTATTTGTTACTTTGTTCTTCTTTTTAGGATACTTTACAAAATAAAAACAGCTATTTTCTATTGAGTTATATGTCACCTGCCTTTCAAGATATTTATTCATATATACAAAGAATTATTACTATTGCAAACATTTAACAGACCAAAACACACAATACTTTCTGCTTTGGTTAATTAAGTTTGTTAAGCATTAAATGTATCAGCTATCACAGAGAATATTAAGAATTGTTATTCTGAATTACAGAAGCAGTCCTATTTTTGTGTATTTTGAAAGCACATCCTTGATTAACACCACTAAAGTTGTGCTCTACTCTATGTGTATATATTCTCTTCTGATTTTTCAATACTGCAGCAGGCAAGCTGCAAGTGAATGAAGCAATCTCACTCCACTTTCCAAGCAACACAGGAGTGTAGTGACTATGCAACATACTGTTCGTACTGTTTGTTGGTCCAAAAGGTGTTACTACTCAAAATCACTGTGAATTTTAATTTCAATACTTTCTATTTCTTACATCTCATGTAATAAAATCCACTTTTTTTTTTTCCCCCTCTCTCCTTACCCATCACTGTGAAGAAAATCTTTGTTCTAAAATACTGTATGCATGCTCATTGCAGCCACTCCTTGGACCCATCATCAAAGTGTATCACAAAACCAAAAGAAAAGTCAAAACATATTCATGTAACTATGCTTAGTATGTTACTCATGTGACATACTCATGAAACTTGTTTCTTATGTGATCCAGATGAATCGAAGAATATATACAGAATAGTAATAAGGATACTTATTTTTATTTAAAATAGTTTTAATTAATTTGGTGAAACTTAACCCCAAATAAACTAAAAAAAAAAAACCCACCTAAATTAAAACTACACAGAATAGAAATAAGAATAGAACAGTAGGAATATTTGTTAATAAGTGGGGATTTAAACAGAATTAATTATTAGTGATTGATTCAAATTAATATGTTATTACACCTTAATATTATGGATACAGTCATGAGCAACCTGCTGGAGCTTCAGGAAAAGAGAGGTTGGATGAAAGGACTTCAAGAGTGCTCTCCAATCCTGACCTCAATTCTGGGATTCTGCAGTTAACTTAAATTTACTTTCTGGAACATTCCTGTTCACTCTGGTGTATATACCAAACAAGCTCCATCCCCTGCAACTAAAATTTAAAAAAAATAAACCTTCAGTGCAAATCTTCTGCAAATTTAACTGCTGTTAATAGTACTAGAATATTCACTTCTACTCAGTTGCAACAGGCTTTCAACCACTACATAAAGAAATGTCTATTTTTGTAGTAACACACATTTATGTCATTTTTGCACAGTACTATATAAATATCTGGATATATTAATGTATAGGATGTTATGAAAACAAAGAATAAATAAAGTTCCTGGTTTATCTTCATATTAAATATACATTCATTCCTCAAGTGAACTGCAAACTCAGTTCTTGAAAGAAGGGCTGTTCAGATCCAGCAAGCCTATACTTCACGTCCATCTGAACGGCCTTTGGCACCGTACCACACATGCTCTTGTCCTACACATGGTCCTTCTCTAGCATCATCAGTTTCTAGTTACTGAAAGTAGTATAGCTTGGAGCTCAATAAAGTCTTCCTACTCTATTGCTTATGCTTTGTTCAGTGGCTAAAAAAAATAAACTAGCAAGGAAATTGTTGATTTTGCCATGTTGCTGTTGATTCTATGCCATTTGTTCACCTCCAAAACAAAATAAAACTGCAATATTGTTCATCATTGTTCATCAAAGCTTGTCAGAAACAAGCATAGGTAATATTTGCTTTTAGAACTAAGTTAGTTTTATACCTAGGTTCTCAGTTCCTAAATGTATGACTTGCTTATGCTACTGGTAAGTTCAAAGCTGCATGGCAGTATACCAGTGTAATTTTAATATAACCAGAAAAAGGTTAAGATTCACTTCAACAACACCAAGAATCCGATTTTATTTAATTACACTTCAACATGTAAATCATTTATTTGTTCTCTCCTTCTCCCTTTGTTCTTTCTTTTTAAATTTTGTCCCTGCCCTTCATTCCCATTTTGACTTATTTTGGTCAATGTGGGCTCATATCAACGTCATGCCCTCATGCGTAGGCAACAATAACTGTTCATTCACTTTACATTGTTTAAAACGTTGTTATATGTAATCTGCACTTAAGAAAAGAATATTTACATTCCAGTTGGTCTTAAGAGGTGGAAAAAGAGTTTATTTAGAAAACAGAATCATTTGATTACACAATTTCAATGAGTGCTTTGCACAAAATTCAGAGGTCTCTCAGGGCAACACAGTTGCAGAAGCAGAGCAGAGCTCACAAAGATCTCAACAGGGTTATAACCCTTACAATATCCAAGTGATGTCAGACTGTAAAGAAATTGTTTATATTGCTACATTACTTTTAACCTTTCAATTACAGAATGACTTGCCACTCATATGACAAACCTTTCAATGAAAGCAATGCAGTCAATGACAAAAATAGAGCAATTGCCACATTTGTAGATGTAGACAAATAAAAACAAGGACAAGAACATAAAACTAGAATTAACTTTTAAAGCTAGGAGAATATATTTTTAGAGTTAACACTCTTTAACTAATCTTTAATGTGAATATCTGTTTTTAGAATGTGATGTTGGGTTTAAAATTTGCAATCATTGTACATGAATGTATCCCACTTAAGATAGACAAGTTCTCCTATGAGGACAAAGTACTTGACCAATAAAGTACAGGAGATGAATTCCATTATTGAGTACGATCCATATACCTCCTGATCTCAACACAAACCTTTTCTTCTGTTTCCCCCATTACCTCAACTGGTCATCACAGAATCACAGAATCAAAGAATTACAGGGGCTGGAAGGGACCTCAGGTAGGCGTCCAGACGGGTCATGAATATCTCCAGAGAAGGAGACTCCACAACCCCTCCGGGCAGCCTGCTCCAGTGCTCTGTCACCCTCACTGTGGAGTTCTTTCAAATAATGGGGTGGAACACCCTGTGCTCCAGCTTATGGTCACTGAGATCTGTGTTGGCAACACAATTTGATATCAACTGGCTTCCATCCTGAGTGCTGCATGGCAACCCCACCAACACTGGAGAAGCTATAGCAATAAAATGCATTTTCATGCATTGGGAAACATGGTTTTCCTAATAAAACAAGAACAGTTTGGTGGCAGAATTTATTTAAATCATTTCAGTAAATATATTCTGAAGTCAAATGGCATTTTCTACTCCAGAAATATCATCAACCTCATTTCAGTTGCTGTAAGATCACAGAATTATGAACATATAGTTATAGTATATCCTTGTGCTGTTTAGCAGACAATATGGAACACTATCCTGTAGGAGCCCAAGATTTCATTTCTGCAGTTTTAGACTTACTGTGTCAAAACCATTGTGGGTTTTTTGTGTGTATGCTTTTTTTTTTTTTTTTTTTTTTTTTTTTTTTAATGTGTGTGTATGTGTTAGAGAGAGAGAGAGAGAGAGAGAGAGAGAGAGAGAGATCTCAAAGCATTTAGATTACTTCTAAAATATACTGACTGATTTTAAACTGAATTATGTAAATTGATTTGCTCAATATCAAGCTGTGCACTTGGGAAATATAGCCCCACAAATGCAAACAAATGGTTAACTTCCTACAGTATTGCCCATTAGCAGCTACCCATATTTCTAACTGGATTAATGTACTTAGATATTACATGGCTCTAGCATCCCAACAACTAAAAGTTCTTTCATCTCTCTGTTGATCCTTCTTAATAAAGATATGGACAGCCAATACTATGTGCCTATACCAGCTAAAAAAACCTTATGACAGAGTCAACAAGACAAACAAAAAAACAACAACAAACACACACCTAATCTCAACAATTGCATACAGAAAGGGATATTAAAATAGATTTTAAGACAATTTCTCTGATGTTTAAAACTGCCAAAATTGTTTAGTCATAATTTTATTTGCTCTTCAGTGAATGGTAAATGTGATAGAATGAGGTGTACTTTACCAGCAATTCCAAATATCTCTTCCACCAGACTAGAATTTCTTTGTGTGAGCAGAACAGGCACATTTTACTGACAGAACAAAGACCTGTTTCACCCAGGTTTTGTAGGTGTTGGACCTGTTTCAGCCCAGGTTTTATAGGTGTTGGAATTTTCAATGAGAAAAGCAGGAAAAATATGTTTTGTATTCAAGACAGAAATGCTAATTTATAAAACTGAGTTTTGTCCCTCTTTCCATCCTATAGAATAAGCCTACACTTTTTGAAAGTATGCACTTTTCTACTCTGTCTGTTCTTTCTGTCAGTCGGAACAACTGACCTCTGAACTGCATAGCCAGCTTAGTGTGGCAGGTACCCGAACTGTTAAGTCCAATGGATCTGTAGTTGTCCTTCTCAGCTGCATTAATGCTTCCATTTTTTAGTGCAGATCAGTGGATAGACATTAGACTGGTATCTTTTTTTGCTTAAAATATTAAAACGTTTAAAAAAAGACAGTGTTGTCAGAATTCTACAATACGTAGCCTGTTAATACCATTAGAGAGTACAAACAGGTATTTAAAATTTAGAAGATTAGAAGTATTTTTTTGATCCGTAAGCAACGATAGCACTTCATAGTTGGAAACAATTGGAAAATATACTAACAATCTTCTGAGATAAATAGTATATTTTATTCCAAGTATTTAGAAATTAGGACAGTAGAATATAAACAATGTTGTTGAATCCACAGATTGACAACTGATGGGAGAGCTATGTTTAAAATTCCAGGATATTGGGATCTAATCCCACATTGTACCCACAAGGCCATCTGTCCCTCTTCTTGAATTTGTTTACAAGTCTCAGTAATCAACAAGACTTACTTATTTTTGTTCTGTTTGTGTTGCTTTTCAAAAATATTTTGTTCAAGCATGTACTTCTCTTTGAACTGGAGAAGCTTATTTTCTGGAGTTACATGATTGTTACACACAACAGTTATACAATTTTTCTCTCAATATAAGCAAAATAGATGCATAAATGGAACTTATCTTTTTGATTTGCACTATATTCTCACCACTACACATCACAGAAGATGATACAAAAGGGACAGATGATCATTTTTTTCCTAATGAGTTCTTCAATACATTATGTATTTATTCAAGGAGCTGTATCTCTAATGTGAATGCTACACATTACAATTCACCACGAAAAACTTAATGGTACCTGAAGATCACATTTTCCTATGTTGCTCAAGTCACTTGAATTACTTCCTCTTCCAAGCCATTTAACAAGCAGACAATTAAAACCTATGTGTAAGGAATTAATATTCTACTCAAATAAATGAATGGAGCAGAAGCAGGTTTTTCTGTTTTTCCTGATCCTCACTCAAAGGTTTATATTCAGAGCTGTGAATCACAAGCTATCAATTTAATCAATGATGTATTTTCTTTTTATAGGGAAGACAGACTTTTATTTTTTCAGTGATAGGCAAGGAAATTAATTATAAAGAAAAAAAGTACTTTCCTTTTTCTCGTGTTTTTAAGCTGCTAAAATCTTTTATAAACATTTTTTTGTTTGTTTTACTAAAGTGATTTGTGATGTTACACTTCCCTCTATCTCAACCAGACTATTACACCCAAACCCTCGCTGAAGCAGCAGCTGCCAGTGGCAGGTGTAATGGCTGTATGCAGTTACACAGTAGCCAAGGGCCAACAAGCCAACAGGGATAGTATGCAGTACGGCTATGAGTCAGTCATCTTACCCTACGTGTATCAGACAACCCAGAGCCCTTTGAGCTCTCCCCAGCAGCAGTGGGCTGCACGCCAGCAACTTGCCTTGAGCAGGGACTCCTCAAGACTGAGACAGACTTTCAGTAAGGGATTAATAGCCAGCGGAAACTTTGCAAACATTGTTAAATTGCATCTTGGATCCATTGTGCATATAATCCTCTGTACATAAACTGTTAAATCTGAGACAAAGTTTGGATCCAGCTGCACCCAGACACCGCTGAGATGCAGTTTGGAAAGCAAAAGGGTTCACTTTGAAACTCATGATTCAGTGAGAGGGACTCCTTGACAATTTTATCTGTGCTGTCTTCTACCAGTAAATAACCAAGTATACCAAATGTACAAATGACTAAATATTGAATTCATGCTGTTACCAGTATATTTATCAGTAGTCATTGAGTGTATGTGAATGCTTTACTTATTTTAATGCTCCAAGACCACAGAAAGAATTACAAGATGTTTTTGCTGAAAAAAGTTTGTTTTAGATATCTGAAATTAGAATTTCATTTAAATGAAATCTGTTTGGTGGCTGGTCTACTAGCTGACATCTACTTATACTAAGAAGCCAGAGTGAGAAACAGGGACTAAGTAGCCTCCAATAATCCATAATATACGAGACCTCAAACTATTTAGGCAACATATTCATACTAACTGCCAGGCTGAAATGAAGAACAAATGCTGGAAAAAAACCACATAGCTTGGAGAATTCAATAGCTCTGAAAATACAGAGAGAGTGAAAGATACTTTTCTCCATGTACTGAGCTGAGACTTCCTGCAGTTCTCCTTCAATATCACCCAGAAAAATAGTCCTGACAACAGAAAAGGAACAACTCCAGCTCAGCATACCAGTGCTGAGGCTGTTCAGCCTGGAGAAGACTCCAAGCAGATGACACATTCTTTAGCAGGGTCTGTTGTGATGTCTGTGTTGTAAGTGGAAATAATTTCAGGCTAAATGAGGGGAGATTTAGACTGAATACAAGAAGTTTTTTACAATAAGGGTGATGAGGCACTGGAAAAGGCTGCCCAGAGAGGTTGTGGATGCTCCATCTCTGGAGACATTCAAGGTCAGGCTAGACCAGGCTCTGAGCAACCTGATGTAGCTGTAGGTGTCCTTGCTCATTACAGAGGAGTTGGACTAAGTGACCTTTTAGGGTCCCTTCCAACTCAAACAGTTCTAAGATTCTATGATATTTTCAACTGATATTCTAGGGAAATCCCCTGTGATATGAAAATTCGAGAAGAATCATTAATAAATCACTTACTTTACTAACTTTCCTAGGAGAAATAAAAGACAGCAGAATATCACCATGATGAAGAAACTGCAGGTCTTTCAAGATAACACTACAATCTTCAAAAGAAAAGGGCTTCCTGACTTGGGTGGAAAGCAAGAAAATAGATCACCATGAAATTGCAAGGAACAAGTGAAAAATAATTTAAAAATAAGACCTCAGGGTATAGTTTGTTGTTAAACAGTGGAAAAACAAACAAAAAAACAGGACAGAGATGTCTTAAAGAAATAGAAAAGTAATAGCAGTAGAATCTACTGTTGGGTCATGAGGCACACGTTTTCTTCATTACCACCTATCAGAACAGAATAGATGATGCTGCATTTTATATCTCATCACTCAGTGATACTACTCTCCCTGCTAAGAGTGTTGAGGTGAGGAGAAACAGTGCATTGCTTTCTTTCAGTAAGTCCTTGTGGGCGAGGGTGGAACACTGAAGAACTTCAGACTAAATATCTGAGGCAGAGAAAGTCAGCATTTTCCAATACTTCAATAGAATATTCCCAAAACATCTCTGTTTTTCACACCCACAATTTTTTTTCTGGTGAGATGGATTTTGCACACTGAAAGATGCACTCCAATCTTGAATTCACTATGATTCAACCTTAGTAGAACTCTATCAAACTTCTTGGACATGCCAGCTAGTCTGGCTTATAGAACTAAGATACATAATTGTACATCACACATTCCTACATGTTACTACAAAATAAAAGCATTCCAAGGCTTACTTGAACAATCTTTTGTTGATATTGCCCACTAATATCAACCTCTACAATAAATCAACCCCACTGTCAGAACATGCTACTTGATTAGCTCTGTTTGTCTTAATAAGAGCATTTCCTCAGTGCTGATAAGTTTGGTACACTGAAGAATACAAACATGATATATATTAGCTGTACATATTCTTGCTAAAGAATTAAATGCAAAGACTTGTCAAGGGTAAGTTGTTGAAATTAGTGGGTGCAAGATGCCCTTACACAAATTTCCTCGCCAGCCTTCCTGGGAGCCTCTTTTCAGGAACTAGATGATGGTTATAAGGTCTCCCCAGAGACTTTTCTTCTTTAGGCTGAAGAGCCCCAACTCTTTCAGCCTGACCCCGCAGGGAAGGTGCTCAAGTTCTCTGATCCTCTTCATAAACCTCCTCTGGATCTGCTCCAATAATTCCATGTCTTTCTTTGTGTTGGGAGCACCAGAACTGGATGCAATACTCCAGGTGAAGTCTCACGAGAGCAGAACAGAGGGGCAGAATCACTTCCCTTGACGACACTTCTCTTTATGCAAACCATGATACAACTTGGCCCTCTGAGCTACAAGAACACCTTCTTCTTATGTTTAGTCTTTCACCATCTGACACCCACGAATCCTTCTTCTCAGGGCTGCTTTCAAGCCAGTCATCACCCAACCTGTATTTGTGCTTGGGATTGCCCTGATCCGTGTGTGTCAACTGCACCACTCAGCTTGGTGTTATCTCCAAACTTGCTGAGGATGCACACGATACCATTGTCTATGCCACCCACTAAATACTAAAGATACTAAATAGCTCTGGTCCCTGGAGAACACCACCCGTCTCTGCTGCTGACTGCAAGTCTGAGTGCAACCATCCAACCAGTTCCTTATCCAGCAAGTGATCCAGCCATCAAATCCTTTTTCTCCAATTTGGTGATCAGGGTGTTATACAGGACAGTGTCAAATGCTTTGCACAAGTCCAGGTAGATTACATCAGTTGCTCTTCCTTTATCTACTAAGGCCGTAACTCCATCATTAAAGGCCACCAAGTTTGTAAAACATGATTTGCCCTTGGAGAAGCCATACAACCTGAATTCATACAACCTTCTCTTTTTAAGCTTCATGTTTTATTTTACTATTCAATAGCATGTTATTTTTAATTACATTTTGTTGCATCTGTAACCTGACTAAATACTGCCTTAGCTATCAGGAGTACCCATATCTCATTAAATCAGAAAAAAACATGCTGCAATCTAGCACGTCTGAAATAATCTTTCTTAACAGTTTCTTCCTCTCTTGTTTGAACTACTCTGCCTTTCTCTCTAGGAAATGGATGTCTAACCTTTTGTCTTTCCTGAGCTGCAGCAAGTGAAGAGAAATTGTCTCAGGCCACATGAATATTAACTATATTATATATTTTATATAAATAACAAAATTGATTTTATATTTTTATTGAAGTGTAGAAAGGAGAGAATAAAAAAGTATGAAAGTGGCAGGTTGGAAAGGTACGCTATAGAAATGTTAATATAGAGACATACATCGCTTATGTATTTTATATACATGCTTCCCTACACAAATATTATACAATCCTTAATGTTCTGACCATAGTTATAAACCTATTCTTCTTTGATTGGTTTTCCTTTTGTAATACTTTTCATATACTAAATCATCTTTGTTTTCTGAAAAGCACTCAGTAGTGAAAGAGAAGAAAGCACAGATAGGTTTTAAAAGTCTTTGAATAAAATGCATCTTAAAATTTGGAAGAGAAGTCTCTAGGTTCACTGTGGTATATTTTATTGTAGCTTAGCACAGTTTCCGCAAAAATACGCTGAATCCAATAGTGCAGAACCACATCAGGTTTGGTAGATAGCGGAAAAGCAACATTCTTATATATTTATAACCAACATTTGAGTTTTTATTGTATTTTGAAAAGAAATTGTGAAATAGAAATAAGCAAAGAAACTGAGTTTGTCAATATTCTTATGCCAGTTACATTCCTGAAACTTAAAATGGCACACCCTACCCGTATCTATCTAAACTATTTCCAAGGCATCTATCGTTTTCATATCTGAGTGCCAAAGTCAATGGGAAAATATTTACTATGGGTGGGGACAAAGACTGACTAAATTCAGATGAAAGTACTGTCTGTAAATGGGTACATACTTGTGTTCTTACAGACAATAATCATATTAAACGTTTAGGTTTTAGGGTGCATATGTAAATATTTTTTAAAAGACATATAATGAGCGAAACCATTAAAATCTCAAATATCAAGTTACTAAATGAGTCCTGGAGGACATATGGAAGGGACAGAGATATCAAAGGGGAAGATAGCAATGCAGCTATGAATAACAACGCCTCATATAATGAAGAGAATGTCATTTATCACTACTTGCTGTATTTGAATATATATACTCACTGTATATATTGTATATATAGTTTATATATAATAAACATATTATATGTACAAAAAATAAACACTAAGGGGTGCAAATATTCTGTCCAAAATAGTATACAACAGAGTAAAAAATCTGCTATTTGAATGTATGTTCATAGAGAAATATTAAGACAACAGATAATTAAAAAGCAAAAACAAAACAAAAAAAAACTAAGAACATGTAATGACTTCATTTTTTTATTCTATTAAACACCCTATAGTTGCTGTGTTGCACTGATGTTACTATTTTATTGCAAATACGCTTCTTGCTCCTCCTTCCTTCTCTACAGAAAGGAATTTTTCATGTTAAATAAAGGAAAGCTGACTTCCCACAAGTTGCCAAAGCTGCAGGACTTCAAGTATCTAAACATCCTTCCACAAACCTTTGAACACGTCACACACACTGGCTTTTCTCACAGCTGGGGAATTCTCAGACCTCCCTCCCTGGAACCAAAAGCACCCACTGCTCGCAAATCCCGTTACACACAATTTCACCATAATTATGCTCTTGTCAAACTGCACTGGGGAGTCAGTGGCTTAGAAAAGGCATAGGAAGAGACAGCTGAGACAATGCAGAAACTGATATTGCCAAACATGTACAAGGGTTCATTTATCTTGTCTGGTTGTTACAAGTACTTCTACATCATTACACTAAACAAGCCTCAAAGCATTGTGATAACTTTTCAGTAGTTCAATATAAAGCAGATTTCTGAGGAATTTGAGTTGCTTTTGGCTAAAGTATATTCAAATTCCTGTCCACAAAGCTTTAAAACACTTGTTTCTTTCAGTTGTTATGGTTGTTTCCTATGGACTGACACTGTCTACAAACTGACACTGGTACAGGCCAGCAGTTCCCAATGAGTTCCAGGCCGTAACACTCTCTGAAATACCAAGTTATTCAGAAACTTCTCCATCAAAATGAAGATCCTATGCAATTCTACTGCTTAAAGTCTCCTCTTTCAAGTTGCTCCTTATGCAGTGCTTCTTCCCCCTTAAGAACCTAAAATCAGTAATTTGGAAGTTATTCTTTCAACTGTTAGAATGAATTCTGAGTTACAGTTGAGGAAGGATAAAGTATGAGGCTACCAGCCCAGAAATGAACACCAAGTTGACAGAACTATTATCAAATTTCTCATTACAGTCCTGTAAGCAAAATGAAGTAATCATTTATCTGAATATAGCACAAGGATAGTTCATAGTGTCCCTTAAAAACCTCACGGTTTAACCTGGAAAGTTAAACACACGTACACACGCTTCCATAAAAACTACTACATGTCTTCCTGAACTTCCTTTTCAGAAAGAAAAGACATAAACAATCCTGTCCATTTCTTAAACATTCCTACTGTATCACTCAATATATAGTTTTTAGAACAGAGAACAGCTTAACTTTTCAGGAAGGATGAACTGCAAAGCCTCTTTCAGAAATATCAAAGGCTTACACTCTCAATCTTTTTTAATCACATGCAGTGATTAGAATGTACATAACTACCTTTCACATAATACACAATCCCCCCATAGTATTAATTGGACATGTGTTAATATTGCATCTTATAAGAGGTACCTCACCATAAAACAAGAAGGCATTTTGAAATTTCAACCAGGCCATTCATTCAATCTGATCTTATGCAAACTGATATTCCTGACATATGACTACAATTATTAACATTTTACTCAGCAAAACAATAAGCCACATAATACAGTAAACGCATCTTGGTGTCAACAGTTTTACAGTCTAAGCCATCATAGGGCAATAGCTATGGGCCTTATGAAAGAAAAAAGAACTAAAATGCCAGAAGAATCCAGCCTGCTCTAACTGCCAGTATATGAATAGAAATCAGGCAGTCAGAACTATTCATTTAGCTGGTATCTAAATGCACTGGACCTGCAGTGGCAGTATGTTGCATCACTACAAAACATGGCAATGTGTTTTGTGCTATATAATTAGTTCTTATGTTTAGAATTGTGTGAGTGCATGTTTATGTGCATACTCCTATCTACATTTTGCAAATGCAGAAAGGATGGAATACGACACAAATAGCATTCTATTTTATTGGTGGCTTAAGTGAGATTGATATTAAAATGTTTCATGTCAGTGTGGACAGTGCCCTAAACAAGAAAGATGCACACATAAAGAACTCAACTACTGTTCTTAAAGTACAAAATGAATAAATTACAAATTTAATAGAATTGAAGCACTTACAGAAAAGATCAGAACTATGGAGGACAAATAATATGTCCTGAAACCCATTATATAATATTTGGGAGTAAGCTCTGAATTTAGAGCACCATTTTTTTCTAGGAGCAGACTAAAATAAGATTATGTGAATACAAAATTTCAAATACTATATTTTCTATTTAGCCAAAGTATTATAAAACTAAGTGTCACAGTTATCTCACTTTTCTAAATAGATAATCAACTGAAGACCTACTAGCAATGGGGTGAATGGAATGAAGCAACAAGTAAGATTAGAAAGCACACAATAGTACTTCCGCTTTCCTTTTCAGGCCTGTAAATCTGACAACACACGCAAGTTCTCTGGTTATTTATTCTAATTCTCTCTTTGATTTACTACTTCCCTATTTTCTTGCTAAATAAAACCTGTTTCTAAGATGGCCCAGTCTTACAAATCATTTAGAAATATGTATGAAATGTTTAATTCAAGTAATTTAAAAGGTTAGTATCTGGAGAAGAACAAACATTTCCTGCAGTCAACATCATGTAAAAAGAGGCACTCTACCCAAACTCAGAACTTTACAAAACTCATTGTAGGAAGTGCATTTAAACAAAATTCCACTTTTTAATACTGTGAAAGCCTTTGCCATTTCATATTGCCCAAACCTGTTTGTTCACTTCATTACTGTCGCCTTTAATACGCTTCCTTTCTGTTTTCCCTGAACTGTTCACAATAACTGTCATAACACATAACCATACGTGATACATTTCCTTAGTAATTTTTTTTAAAAAGCATTATTTTCAGTTTACAAAGTAAAACAGCTCTGCCTGAATTTTTTTTCTTGGCTTTTTGTTTGTTTGGTTTTTGTTTCAGTCCTACACATTCTTATCTCTAGGCTGTTTTCTGAAAAGCAAGATTTAGAAAGCCTTAATACTGTTGGAGGTTACGTTTAATTATTAAGGGAAAGTGTAGTCTCATAACTTCATCCAGTTTTCTCTTTTAATACGTGCAATGTCTGACCAGACACACTGGTTCTAAAACATTCTTAGGAAAAAAGGCACACATTCTTTCCTCCCTCATTCAATTCAAGAGTTGTACTATCAGAGAAAACTTGTTACTCTAAGCCAGGTCTGTAACTACAAGCTAAAAAAAGGCAGTTATTGTTTTGGGATTTTTGTTATTACATTTTAATGTACCATATACTAAGCTTGCTTGATTTGACTGATTTTGTCTGTGGTATGTATCCACACTTAACTATACACTGACTATAGACATCTTTCTCAATTAACCTTTATTATTTATTATGCTGTATATATTTGTTTTTTAATCAGTGATTAATCTTAATATTATAACATCATTTTCCCCTTATACGTTCTTGCTAGTATATTCTAACATGCAGTACAGAAATACAGTTTTGCCACAAAAAACATTCATTGTAAAGATGTAGAATACACCTATCACATATCTGTGGTGTAGATTTAATATCAGACAAGTGAAAATAAATTTGAATAACACGTGTTTATGTACTGCTTACAATGTGTGACTTTGAGTATATTTCAGACCCCCTCCACATTTTATGTTACATATTTATTTGAAAAATACTGGGGATAAAATCTGACAAGAAAAAAAAGACAAAACACATTAAGATGTCAGGACCATTAAAGCAAACAGGCAAGTGTTATTGAGTTACAATAATTTGGTATGGATCATTTGGAAAAAAAAAAAGAATAAATTAAGTAATGAAATTATGCTGCTGTTTGGCAAAAGGTGGATGCAACAAGATTAAGTGTTGTTGTTGTTGTTTTAAAATATATATTTGATTACAAAGACATGGCTAAAAATGATTGTGATCAAAAAAAAAAAAAAAAAAAAAAGTGCTACCGAACCATTTAACAAGGGTTTCTCTTTCTGTCTTTCTGCTGTTTATCCTAGTAACTGTTTTAATAAGAAGTACTATTTCATATACAACCTATCCCCACCCATCTCTATCAAGTGCTTCTTAATTTGAACTTTGTTGACAGATAAAGTCGTGTTATCCTGTTTTCAAGTTTAGAGACAGGTGAACAAGAGGGAAGTAGGGGGGCATAAATTAGCTATAAATACACAAAATGTATTAAAAAAAAAAAAGCAAGCAAGAAAAAAAAAAGCCTTCCTTGTCATTCTAGCCTGAACAGCACAGAACCAGATAAGAACTTTTCCTTCTGAAGACTACACTTTTTTTTTTCTTTTCTCTTGGGAGAAGAGGAAAAAGGGAATTATCATCCAAAATAAAAAGAAAAACAAAGGAAAAAAGGGTAGTTTTGAAAAAGCAAATACTTTGTTTTGTTTTTGTTTTATTTTTTTACTTTATATTTGTTATCTAACTCACTGTTTTAAACTTCAGATATGAAATGAACTTGAGTCACAAATTAGAACTATTAAACTGTCTCTTTCAGTCAGAGCGATTCATGCCTGCGTCAAGCAAACACAAGCCCTGACACCAGGGAGAGAAATGCTCTATGCAGGCAAGTTAGCCTGACATCTTGTAATGACCTGCTCAGTGCTTACCAGGTATGTGCCACAGTGAAACGCCGCTGCTTTGGTATGTTGCTGTTCAAAAGCATCCTGCGTAAAAGCCTGGGAGAGTTTCGAGGAGAAATAACTGGAGATAAGCGAGGAGAAGCAGATGAAGATTTCTTAGATGCCCCAGACTTTTCATATTGCAAGAGGTTTTCCCTCAGGGTCTTCACAAGATCTTCATTTAACCACAGATTTTGACAATGTGAATTATCCACCTCAGGAACAGCCAGGGTGTCCGGGCTTGTCTGCTGAGCCATGCCTCCCAAGTAAGCTTCCTACTAAGGTCTGCTATAGCCCTATGATAGTTTGACTCCCTTCCAAGTCGCCTCCAAGGAACTACGCAGAGCTCCGGGCTCTTGCTCAGCCTATGCTGCTCTCAACATGGTGTTGCTGCCCTCAGCCTCTCTCTGCAGATTATGATCTACAAAGAAAAAAGTGGACTAACTCCTCCACAGAAACCTATTAAATATTACCACTCCTCTCACAGTCCTCTTGCCAAAGATCACTTATTAGCTATCATAGCGAGTGCACACAGCCTTTTGTCGGAGCTATAAAGCTGCCTGTTAAACTATTGGAACTAATGCGCTGCAGCTGCTTGAGTAGCTTCTCGTTATGTACATAAAAAGTGTTGGAGGAGGGCTTAAGCATCAGATGCGTGCTCATTTGTTTGGTTATTCTTTCTATTTATCTATTCCTGAACCTTCAGGGAGGTCTGGAAGGAGGGGGGAATATCCTCTTTTATGTTTTTGTTGTTGTTGTTGTTTTTCCCCATAATCTACAGTATTTGTCATTCCCAATTACAAATGGAGATTACAAACTTTTATCTCAAGCTATTAAATACTAGGACGATGTAAAAGGGTTCCAGTACTGCCTTCTCTTCCTTATCCCCAACCCAACAACAGCAGTTTTATGGCAACCGCTTTTCAAATGCATTTAGGAAAGGCTAATGCTGCTTTACATTTTCTAGAAATGCAAAACAGACATGACGTTAAAAGTTGTAAACAAACCAAAACCAGACTATGAGATACCAGTATTGGTGTAAGGAGATGTTCTTAATTTAGTGTATCATCATCACTACTTGAACTACAAAAGTGACTTTTTTACTGTTTGCTGTTGGTGAGGAAACTGTCTGATGTAATGAAGAGGGAGCCTCTGAAATATAAAAAGCAGAAGTACTTGCACTTTTTTGATCAATGCTATTTGCTACTGCTATTAAATTCCATTTTAAAATATTTTAATTATACAAGAAGATATCATTGCAGCTTTTTTTTTTTTTTTAATCCAAGAAAATCTCTTTCTGCCAATCCTTAGAGATGAGTTTCTTGTTGCTTGTTAGGACTAATTTTTAATTAAATTGACTCATTCCAGCTATTCTGAAGGAGGAAATTTTTATTTAATGTGCTCAGTTTTGTTGATGACTGATGGCAAAGATCTGCAATAACCAGTGGAAGGCTAATATTTACTTAAGCTTGCTGCATTCATTTTTACAGTGACAACAATAGTATTTCAGTTATAAACATACTTCCTCTTCACTCTAAAGGAAAAGTCATCGCCTCTCTATGAAAGATTTCTTTTTAACGTCAGAGCATTGGTTGCATATTGTTTTTGTTAATAATATATTTTTTTCCTTCCCTTTATCTTACAATCCTTCTTTACGAATAAGAATTTCATTTTACAAGCACATACAGCATCTAGGTTTTCAGTGGGGTGAAGTTTGTTTGACCACAATTATATTGCCACATGTGAAAGGCAGATACTGTTACCGACACTGAGGTGAAATCAGAAATCCCATAAAAGCAGGCCTGTGCCAAAAAAGAAAAGGAATCATCTTTGTACTTAGCACTGAGGTCAGAAATGCTGAGAATTATAAAGAGAACACCACAATGCTGGCAGAAGCAGGGCAGAACAGCAACTGAAAGGTCAACTTACATTAAGAATGACGTTGCTATCAGGTATGAGCCACATTACGTAGACAAGTTTAACTTTATTGTGTCTTATATGAAAGTTGAGAACAGCGTTAATTACAGATTTAACTCAGTCTTGGGCAGTGCCACAGAATGCAGAAAATACCATGCATTCCATTTTATCTATTTTTTCTAGAATTTTATGTAAAATTTAATCAGGGTTCATGTCATGGTTTTAGCTGAAATGCAGTCAGTTTTCTTCACAGAGTGCTGCTGCTGCTTGGACTTTTGATGAAAACAGCATTGTTAACATAAAGATGTTTCAATTGTTGCTGAGCAGTGCTGTACCCGGGCAAGGACTTTTCAGCTTCTCACTCTGCCTTGCCAGAGTGGAGCTAAGCCTGCACGAGGAGATGGGAGGAGACAGAACCAGGAAAGCTGACTCAAACTGGATATGTCATATGAAATGTCATCATGATGAATTGTAACAGTGAGGTAAAGATGAAGGAATGGTGGGGTGCTTGGAGAGATGATGTTTGTATTCTCAATGAACAGTTAGATGTGGTGAGCTCTGTTTTCCTCTACATGGCTGAATACCTGCCAGCCAATGGGAAGCAGTGAATGAATTTCTTCTTCTTCTTTGCTTGTGCATGCAGCTTTTGTTTTATCAAAGCTGTCCTTAACTCATAAGTTCTCTCAATTATACCTTTCCAGTTCTCTCCCCCACCCCATGTGAGGAAAGCGAGTGAGCAGCTATGGGGTGCTGAGCTTCTGCTGGGGTAAAGCACAGCAGTGAAGATCAATAATGCCCAAATATAAAATAAGATCCAGATAAAATTAAACTTCAAAAACAAAATTTGAGTTATGAAATTTAAACGGGAAATGGACTGTTAATCCACAGATGGAAAAAATTAATTGGATTAAATCGTAACTAACATGCAGCTGACATAATCACTCCTATTCCTTTTTCTTTGGAAGAACAGTATACACAACTCTGCTCTTCAACAAGTAGAATAAATATATAAATTCTGCTTGTAGAGCATAATATAAGTGATTATTTTGTTTGTATGATGGACAAAATATTACTTGTGTTAGTCTACTGTGCTACATAAGTCTACTCACTTTTTCAAACAATACAGTTTGCACAAGTGAGACCTAGGCTATTTTATGCTATGAAATACTGCCATCTTATGTCTATTCCAAAGCATGGTCTTAAGAGAGCTGTAGTAGCTTTCTTAAGCCAGAAATTGAGAGATCAATTATATCAATAAGACTAGCACTGATTTCAGTTCATAACTCAAGTTGGAATACATTACAGAGAAAATGATATAAAAGTATTAGTCCACAAATCTAGAGTCTCACTTCTCTTTTCTTTAGTAGGACTAGAATCAAGGACCATTATTTTGATACCTAGCATGTAGGGTTTGGACTCAATCTCTTGAAGTCCCTTACAAACCCAGCGATTCTATGATTCTGCGATTACAGGTACTTAGTGGATAGCCACATATTCAAAGAGGTAATATGGAACATGTACAGAACAGCAAGCTAACACCTGTTAGCAGAAAATTTGAACACAGTCAATATAAGGAGCAACATTTACTTAAAAACTAAAATGCTAGAAGAAATATGAATGCAGATACTGTGTTTTCCCAGACAGCTTTGTCTGACATAAATGCTTCTCTTTCTCCAAAGAGAAAGAAACAAAACGAAACAAAAAATTCTGGGACTGCTTAAAAAAAAAAATCTTCACATAATCAGAACTACAGGCTGTAGGTTTTTCAACCAGTATTAAATTGTATTTATTTATTTATTTTTAAATACAGACGAGTATGGGTGGACTGCTCAGTGGATGAAGAACTGGCTGCAGGATCGAGTCCAGAGAGTGGTGGTCAGTGGCTCAATGTTTGGATGGAGATCAATGACAGGTAGTGTCTCCCAGGGGTCAGTGCTGGGGCTGATACTTTTTAATGTCTTCATCAGTGACATTGAAGTTGGGGTCAAATTCACCCTCAGCAAGTTTGCTGATGACAGCAAGCTGTGGCGTGTGGTTTACACACGAGAGAGTGTCTAAGTCTAAAAGGACCTAGAGGAACCTATACAGACTTTAGCAGTGGGCCCAGGTTAACTTCACGTGATTCACTAAACCTGAGTGTAAGGTCTTGCGTCTGGGTTGAGGCAATCACCAATGCAAGCTGAGAGAGGAAAGAATTGAGTGCAGCCCTGACAAAAAAGACCTGAGGATACATCTTCGCTGTAGATATCACAGAAAATTTTTATACACATACTTCCAAAATGGCTAAATCAAATACATATCCATAGTGTACTTCTGACAGTTGAAAACTGAGACTCCCTCCAAATCTCAGGATTCTACATTTCCTTCTACAATTTGTGCTGCTATGAAGAACTAATGCTGTTTTCAGAGTGTTATTTGTTTTTGAAATAGCATTCTATGAATTGAGAGCTGTTAGAAGAGATCCACTGTTTTGTAAATTCTGAAGTGAATGAACTGTCAAAGAAATAGAACTAAAAAAACTCGTTCACATACAGGAATGCAACAACAACAACAAAGAAATAGGAGAAACAGAGTTCTCAGGAGCAATGTGCTTAGTATTTTGTTATGAGTGAAAAAATTCTACCAACATGGCATAGAACAGCCTGAAGATTTTGCTCTAAAAAGATCAGATGTTCCTTAGAGTAAAGATAATAAAAAAAACTTTGAAAGATAGTGGTTCATATTAATATATATTCAATATATTGAAGAGCTATCATTAGAAAGGACTTGTAACAAAATCCTGCTTGACTAAACAAAAAAAGCAATCACCACTTGAAAATAAAAGTTTTAGCATATCAATTGTTGAAAAAAAATGCCTCAGCTACAGTGAGACATGCTAGAATATAGAAACAAAGAAAAAAACAGTATTACTTTTAAAAATATGCTTTTCAGTGTGGCAAGAAGCGTGGTTTGCAGGGAAAAGATAGGAAGAGATAGAAAGATGTACAATTCCCCACACATACACATTAATATAAAAGTGAATCACCACAAATGCTAAATAAGAATAAATAGAGCAGCAACTGTGTAATGAAAACATTTCCTGGAGTAGGATTAAAGGAAATGGATGTACTTCTACACAACTACATCAAAGAATGGGGAGGTGTATTTGGCAAAATTCCTGCCATTAAAACACAACAACACAACAAGGACGTTTCTGAGCGGTCAGACACAAGAATGGAAAGTTGACTCAATAAGGAATCTGTACCATCTGTTATATTCCAACCAACATGTTATTTTAACCACATGGTACAAGTTGGGATGAATTCAAAGAAATATTTATAAAATCTAAAGCGATCCAAAAATAACAATTAAAAAAAAAAAGTACAGAAGTTTACAATAAGTTCCTAAGACTAATTCACTGTCTGCAGATGAGCTATTTCTAGTGGCAAAAAAATAAGTACATTAAAAGACAAATCACAGCTAATGAGAAAGCATTAATAACACAGGATGTTTCAGAATTCTGAGACTTCTACGTAAGCTGTTGAATTTATGAGGGGTTCAATTCAAGCTTGTTCCTTTAAATTGTTCTCTCCTGCTATGAAATTTTGAATAGATAAAGAAAATATACCTTTTAAGAAATTCATTTAGATAATTCATTGAAAGCCACTGCAGTGTCTTTTCTATGTATTTTAAAGTTGTAACTCGACACAATTTAAGAATTGGAATTTAAACAGCACGAAGTATTTGCTTCTACAATGTGATTAGGAATTAATAAAGACAATTCTTAGACAGGAATAAACTAGCAACAGAAGCCAGAATACAAAGCACAGTATGAAAAACTGATATATAACTAATGCCTTAAAAGAAAATGGTAACGAAATTAATTTCCTCAATGCATCTAATTAGAGACATTCCAAATTATCTGTTGAATTACATTCTATCACACATACACCTAGAGAAATAAAATATAACTATAACAAAGAAGTATAGCCAAGTGTAAGAGTGTCATATACAATCTATCAGGTTAGAAAAACAAAATATTTCCAATATACTTCTATTTCATCAACCTAGTATTTCATCTAGTATTTCATTATCATTTGAAGCAGGATGATGAAATAGAAGAAATAAAGGAGCTGCAGGAAAACCATTTAAGGGTGTGATGCTTACCCAGTACAAAATTGGGTATATATTTGTGTCACCACTTTATCACTAGCTTAAGGAATATTTCTAGTTTTGGAGTAGTTAATATTCCAAACCTCTAATTGGGAATAATTGTAAGGAATATGTCCTTTTTTCATCTATAAAGCTGAAGTTTTCTAAGGGGCAAGAAAAACTGTCAGACCTTTATGAAATACCTTAACTATCTGTTACATTAACATCCTTGAATTACTGACTGAAGCCAAACCAAGCTAACATGACAAAAAATATGCAAAACATTTCTGAATTGAATTTTACAATATCCTTCTGGTGCTTAGATAGGATATTCTGCCTTTAATGTTAACAAAGAACAGACATAAGAGCTCACTAAAAATAGAATTTGTGAGTTAGTGGAAAAAGAACTAAGGACTTAAGGAGATTTTTATACAGTTGAATGTAAAACATTAAATCCATTAACTGACAAAGATAATCCAGAGGCCAGAACATGAAGGATATTTTCCAGCTTTATTTTTCAAGCTTTTATTTTTTAACCTTTAAAATTCTGCTTTTTGTTGCTGGTTTTTGCAATGTTTTTATTTATTATTACATTTCAAATAATTAGGTAATCTCATAATGGCTGCATTAAGAACAAATATTGGTTCTATTTATATCTTGACTACAAAATAAAAGGCCAAAAAAAAACCCCAAAAAAACCAAAACCCTCAGAAAGGGAAAACAAAAAGTCCTCCTATTATTTTCACTGATTATGGGAGCCCATCAGGGGAACACTTCTTAAAATTTTGTAGCTGGCTGAATTTGCCAGCTAACTTGCACAACTAAAGGCTGTTATATCAAGCGGATATTTGCACAGCAACTAAATCCAAGAACTGGTTGTGGGAAACCTTGGTATTATGTAGCAGAAGTTTGCCTTTTGCGTTCCGAGAGACTGCTACACACTCTGAGCCCAGCTTTCCTAGAAGTGACTGAACATCTGCTGATGGGAAATAGCAAATTAGTTCCTTGTTTTGCTTGGCTTGTATGTGTAGCTTTTTCTTTACATGGTAAATGTCTTCACTTCTACTCATGAGTTCCCACACTTTCTACCTTTCTGATTCTCTCCACCATCCCTCCCAGGAGCAGGTGGCTGCACAGTGCTGCCTGCTGGGTTAGATCACAGCATTTGCCCTTATAAAGAATCAAAGCCACAATGGTCTGGAAGAAAGTGTCTGATGACAGCACATTTCCTCTTTAGTGAAGTTGGAGTACCTTTGAAGACTTGATTGTGCTCCTAGGATCATTTGTAGAATGCATAATCTTCTCCATATGTAAGATTAAATACTCCTTTGCTGTTAAAGGAGACTGCAACTATCAGGGAAGTGAGTGATCAAGGCTGTCTTCTGGAAACAAGTGTGTAATAGCAGAACTGCATTTGAGACACTGCTTGCATTATAAGGTATTGTCCTAGAAAAGAGTTCACTCTCCAAGAATCAAGACTCCTGCAGAGGTCTGATGGATTGAAAGCATTCACAGAGCCAGTAGACTTTGTTATACCTGATTAAAATTGCTGAGGCAGAAATGAAGAGTATCAGAAAGAAATTATCTGTTCAGCCAAAGCATTGATGCATTTACATTCCTATGTGAACACTGACGCTTTAACCTGTCTGTTTTTTCTGTGGCAGCAGTTTTCATTTGTGAAGAAAAATTGCATATCTCCTGTGTAGAATTTATTATTGTTGTTATTTTAATATGACCATACATTTCTTTTTTGCCAAACAAGACAGGCAACATCTAAGACAGTAAACAATTTCACTGCAATTAGTGATGAATGATGTCCAGAAACAAGTGATGAACATAACTGAAGGCCTAAATACCAAGAAAATAAGAAAGGACAACATTGGATGAGACTAAACGTTTATCTACCTGAATATACCATCTCTGACAATTGCTAAACACAAATAATGATTGAAAAGTAAAGGATAAGAAGCATGCAACAACATATCCCATTATGGACAGTCTCCAGTAGTTTGCAATGACTGGGGCATTCCAAGCTCAATATTGTTTTTTTATTTAATGATTCTCAGTGGATTTTTCTTTCATGTGTTTATCTAGTCACTTTTTGAACCACTGAGAATTTTAGCATCCACAGTTCCTCACACAAGGACTTCTGCAACTTAATTCAGTAGACAGCAACTTATTTTTGGACCCTCATCTCTGCTCAGAGCAGAAGGAGGAGCCTTCCCCTCTCCTGAATTCTCCCTAACCAATAGATAAGTAGCTCTGGGGATGGAAAGGGAAGATGGTGTGGGTAGTGGTTCAGAACCATAAATGAGAAATCATGTTCAGGTCTAATTGAGAACCCAAGTCACAGCCTATGCCACTAAAAAAAGGCAAAGTGTCTTAGTAATTGGAGAATCTGCACTGAATAGCAAGGAGACATTCATCTGCTGCCTGGATAACCTTTCTAAAGAGGTTTGTTGATGTTAGGGCCCATATTAGTGACATCAGGAAGGGGACACCAGGTATGATAAAGCCAGAGATCCACTATTTGCTGGTCTTTCAAGCAGGGTTGCATGAGTCCACAACTAGAAAATTAAAAGAATATCAAAAAAAGACTTCACAATTCTTAGGAATATGCTGAAGGAATCGGGAGCACAGGCAGTGTTTTCCTCAATCCTCTAGTCTGGAGACTGGGTTCAGTGATCTAGGACAGAACTTTAATAAACCAGGAATATTGATATGGGATGTGACACAACTGATCAGGAACAGTAAGAATATCCTATGCAGGAAGTTGGCTGGAAGCATCACTAAGGCTTTAAACTAGATTTTGTGGGAGAAAGGGATGCACTGCCATGTAATAATGAAGAATCAGGAAACACTGTTGCTTTAGGAAGCGTGGGGGAAATCTTAGATTTTTTCCAGAGGTTTCTGGGAGGGCCTCTCTAAGACAGTAAGGTGGACAAAAGCTCAGCTGAAGTACCTCTATACTGATGCACAAAGCATGGGAAATAAGCAGGAGGAATTGGAAACCACGGTGCAACTGGAAAACTGAGCTTAGTCCTATCACAAAAACAGAGTGGGATGAGTCTCATAAATGGAACCATGATTAAGGGCAGTTAACTTTTTAGAAGGAATAAGCAAGGTAAGAAGGGTGAGGGAATTGCCCACTGTGTTAAAAAGTGCATAGACTGCAAAGAGCTGCCGGTGAGAAAAGATATGATCTTGATATGATCATATGATCAAAATTAGAGACCAGATCATAGAATCAAATCATAGAATCATAGCATGGCTGGACTATGAACAGGACCATAGTAGTCATCTAGTTTCAACCCCCCGATATGTGCAGGATCACCAACCACCAGACCAAGCTACCCAGCTTACAGCTCATATGCTAGAAGACGAGGTACACGAGAGTCTCTGAATTTCTGGACAAATTACAAGATACCATGAGGAGACAAACTCCTTTAGACCCAGGACCAGAGGTAGGAATACAACAACTAATTTCCCTATTCATTGGCCAGTTCCAAGTGACATCTGATGAAAGCTGCAGAAATTGAAACTAGCAGAGAGCAAGAATCTGGGGAGTGGGTTATAGAGTTTGATTCTGCATGACAATACAAATAGCTTTTCAGCCCCCTTTTTATGTCTTACACTGAGAAATATACCTTCATGAAGAAGTAGAGAGATTTTCCCTACATGTCCAGGAATCCTCTCCTGATATCCAATATATCTCTTTCCAGATTGGACACCATGGCCCTACCAGTTTGTTGTGTGTTCCAAGGCCCTGGCAAAGCTCTGCACCCATGGCCAGCAGTGAGGAGAGAAATCACCATGCCTTGGTATGCCTTCTGTGGGAAGAAGCACAGTGGCTGCAGTGGCAGTCCCATGAAGGGTGGCCCGGAATCCAGGAGGGGTCTGCTACAAGCTGCCTGACCTGAGAACTGGAGCACTTCTCTTTTGAAAAAAAGGTTGAGGTAGTTGGGCTTGTTTAGCTTGGAGAAAAGAAGGCTTTGGGAAGATCTAATTGCAGCCTTCCAATACTTGAAGGGGGTTACAAGCAGGGGGGGGGGGGGGGGCTGACATTTTACATGGTCTAATAGTGCTAGGACAAGAGGGAAAGGCTTTAAACTAAAACATGTAGTTTAGATGTTAGGAAGAAATGTGTTGATCAGAGGGTAGTGAGGCACTGGAACAGGTTGCCAGGTTGGAAGGGCCCCAAGCAGTATGATCTTCTAGGTGGCAACCCTGTCCATGACAGGGATGTTGGAACTAGATGAACTTTAAGGTCCCATCTAGTCTAAGCTGCTCTATGATTTCATGATTTTTATCTTATTCTGAACTTTGGAGATATTGATGAGATGAGGCATGCATAACTGTCTTACATTTGAGTTCGTTGGGATCCTTTGGCCTCAATGAAAGTTTTTTCAGAAAGGCAATTTTAAACTGTAAGAATAAAGGAAAACTAATGTGAATTTCTCTCTCTGTCCTAGCCTAAGACTTGGTGAATGGTGGTATGATTCTGTGCTATTGCGGTGAATGCAACAAAAATGGCAATAATCAGTCGCAAAGCAATATTCTACTGAATGTCCCCAAAGCAGCTCACTAGAAATCTTTGAATACGAACTGTGGATGCTGGAAAAATGTTTCGAGTTCCAAGAAAATCTTTCTTATGGGAGCTCCCTTTTGGTCAAATCTTGATGGTTACAAAGATTAGAAGGTACTGAAGAGAAAATACACTCTTAGAAAATAGAGGGTTGATGTGCTGTATTGTTGCAGTCCCCAGGGACTTCTGGACAGGTGAATACTGTAATTTTTAAACCAGTTCAGCTGTCAATGTTCTTTATGAATCCCATTTTGGAGAAACAGCAGACATAACAAAATGGCTCAGAAACACCTCTAACTCTCCCATCTCTAGAAAAATACCACAAAGCAGTTGGTAGTACTCTGACAAGACACATGGCACCAAAGGAAGATACAGCAGTTCAAGAAATGAATCAGATGGTACACTCCATATGTATCTTCTCATTGTGTAATACTTAAAGTTTGGCTTTTTTTTTTTTTTTTTTTTCCAACTGCTGCTCAACCATGAGAATGCATACTGAGCATCCAAAGCAAGCTCTTTTGAGAGCCTGAAGGTCAAACAGTCTTGGAGCCTACATGGAAAGATCACATATAGGAAAACAACCTATTTCTTCCGTATATGTCCTTGAACCACCTATTATCAACTAACTGCTCCTAAGGGAATTGTAGAATCAGAATGGCCTGGGTTGAAAAGGACCTCAAAGATCATCTGGTTTCAACACCCAGTGGCATGGGCAGAGTAGCCAACCACTAGATCAGGCTGCCCAGAGCCACATCCAGCCTGGCCTTGAATGCCTCCAGGGATGGGGCATCCACAGCCTCCTTGGGCAACTCATACCAGGGAAGATGAGCCTCTAAATAATAGTAGATTGAGAAATGATCTAACAATACAGCCAACATGCATCACAGAGTAAATGTGCATTCGGATAAACACTCAAAGAAAAATCATAGAATCATATCAAAATCAAAGGGTTAAACAAAAGAGAAAGAATATGTTGGAAGGGACACATGAAGAGGGGTACACAAAAGAATTAGAAGGGAAAGCCTAAGGTTTAAGAAATAGGTGATGGTGTAAGATAAAGAACAGTACAGAAACATTAGTTTGCTGATTTGGGTAATTGAATCAGCTACGTCTCTGGAAACTTTATAACTCAAAGGAAATCAAAATTCTGGTAAGATATTTATGTTGTTGTCTATAGATTATGAATGTCACCATGCTGACAGAGAGAATCTAATTTGCAGTTATATGATTATGTGATCCCATCTATCCACACAGCCACAACTCTTATCTTCCATCCTTTCTCCTGGCCTTGACAAATACGGTTTTGCCAGTAATGCAAAACACTGCTGACTAGAATTATTTCCCTAGCCAATCATTTTGATATGACACTCTACTCAATTTTATATGTCTCTGCTCCTGATTTTGCTGACACAAACTGCCTGCCTTGGCTTTTAGAAGTCTTCTCCGGCTATCACACACTCCCTCTTCTTTTTTTTTTTCTCTTTTTTTTTCCCCCAACTTGCTGAAACGTCTATTTCCATTTACAATATCCATTTCCTCCAGCTCTCTGTCATTACTAAATGCCTTCAACCTGTCTTCAAGTTAGTCCTTCTCTTAAGGGATGTTGCCTATAAATGTCTGCAAACTTTATCTCATTATCTAACTTCAAAACCTTACTAGCAGTGACTTAGAACCTGTCAACTAGGATACAGGAAACAATAATTTTTCTAGCAATGCACTCTCTTTTAAATCTTTCTACCAGTCTGCAACTTATTGATTTAATCTGCAGTATCTCTTTGGCAAGTAATGTTAGTTTAGAGATCATGGAAGCACACAAAGACTGCTCTGAAAGTAATGGCACCTCTTTTATTATGCTGGCCAATGATATCAGAAGATATTGGATGGTATGGAAGTAAAGGTTGAACCTTCCCACCAATATCCCATTATATTTTGTTGTTGTGTAACACATGGCAGCAGAGGGACAGTTTGACAAAATGCCATCTGTCGTGGAAGTGGAAATGAAGCAAAGGTTTGTCACTGAATTCCTCCATGTGGAAAAAACTCTACCCACTGACATTCAGTGACACTCACTGAGCATCTACAGAGGCTGAACAGCGGATGTGAGAACAGCAAAGTTGTAGATGGTGCATTTCAGCAGTGGATACAGTGACAGTGGGTCACTTCTGCTGGTGCAGATTATTAAGAGTGTGACATGCACACTTTCGCTCACACTGACAAAAATGCAAAGCTAATGGCAGTATCTGTGTTGGAAAAGACCGTTTTGCAGCTGAGAATTTTCCCTATCAAATATCATTATTCCGCTCTTTTATCTGTAGTAGTTTTCATGGAGGGAAAAAAATAAATAGGAAGCATTACTTTCAGAACAATCTATTTAGAACGGCATGAGTTGGAAGAGACTATAAAGATTGTCCAGTTCCGACCCCCTACCATGAGCAGGGCTGCCACCCACCAGCTCAGGCTGCCTAGGGCCCCATTTAACACCCATAGGGATGGGACACCCACGGCTTCTCTGGGCAGTCTGTGGCAGTGTCTAGCCACCCTCAGAGTAAAGAATTTCTTCTTGACATCTAATCTAATTCTCCCTTCTTTTAAGCCAAGGGCATCCTTGAAATCTTTTCTTCTTATCACTATCAGATGACTTTAAAAGTCACTTTCCCTCCTGTTTATGAGCTCCCTTTAAGAAGGGACGGCCATAGTGATATCTCCCTAGAGCTTGCTTTAATCTAGGCTGAACAAAACAGCCTTTGTTCACTGGAAAGTTGCTCCAGCCCTCTGATCATCTTCATTTCTCTCCTCTGGATCTGATCCAACATCTCCACATGTTTGTTAAGGTGGGGGCTGTAAGTCTGGATTCCATACTCCATGTAGGGCCTCAGGAGGGTAGAGCAGAGGGGGGAATTCACTTCTGCCCTGCTGGCCAGCCCTTTTTTAATCAACCCAGGATACTGTCGGTAATCTGTGCTGCAAGTACACACTGCTGGCTTATCATAGAATCATAGAATCATAGAATCACCAAGGTTGGAAAAGACCTAAAAGATCATCCAGTCCAACCATTCACCTATTCCCAATAGCTCCCACTAAACCATGTCCCTCAGCACAACATCCAGCCTTCCCTTGAACACCCCCAGGGTCGGTGACTCCACCACCTCCCTGGGCATCCATTCCAGTGCCTGACCACCCTTTCTGAAAAGTAATACTTCCTAATGTCCAGCCTGAATCTCCCCTGCTATAGCTTGAAGCCATTCCCTCTAGTCCTATCACTAATGACACGAGAGAAGAGGCCGACCCCCAGCTCACTGCAACCTCCCTTCAGGAAGTTATAGAGAGCAATGAGGTCTCCCCTGAGCCTCCTCTTCTCCAGGCTGAACATTCCCAGCTCCTTCAGCCTCTCCTCATATGGCCTGTGTTCCAGACCCCTCACCAGCTTTGTTGCCCTCCTTTGAACACTTTCCAGGGCCTCAATATCTTTCTTGCAGTGAGGGGCCCAAAACTGGACACAGCACTCGAGGTGCGGCCTCACCAGTGCTGAATACAGGGGAACAATCACCTCTCTGCTCCTGCTTGCAACGCTGTTTCTGATGCAAGCCAGGATGCCACTGGCCTTCTTGGCCACCTGGGCACACTGTCGGCTCATATTCAGCTGAGAATGTCTTGCTTTTCATCCCTCAGAACCCACAACTCCTTGCTTGCAGGTCTGCTCCCTCTGAGTTTTCCCCCAGAGATTATATATACCTGGGATTGCTACTGCTGTGGGCTTTGCTGAATTTCATTAGGTTCTCTTGGGCTCATTCTTCAAGTCTTTCCAGATCCTTCTGTATGATATCCCTTCCTTCTACTGTGTCAATTGCACAACTCATTTTGGTGTCATTACCAAACTTGCTGAGAGCACACTCAATGTCACTGTCAATGTTATTGATAATAATACTGAAGAGATGAAGAGATTGAAGTGATATCCCCCACACTGGTCCCCCACTGTGGGGGACATCACTTGTCACTCAGCTTCTGTCTGGACTTAGAGCAATTGACCACAATTTTCTGGCTTTAACCATCCAACCAATTCTTTATCCACCAAACAGTCCAGCCTTAAACTGCATCTCTCCAATTTAGGGATGTGGTGAGAAACCATGTCAAAGGCCTTACGGATGTCCATGTGGATGACATCAGTTGCCCTTCCTTCACCCACCAATGACATCACTGCATCATAGAAAGCCACCACATTGATGTGGTACAATCTGCCCTTGGTGAAGACGTGGTAGCTGTCAAAGATCACCTCCTCATCTTGCATGTACCTTAACAATCTTCCAGAATGATCTGCCCCATGATCAGCCCAAGCATGATATTCACCAGCCGGTAGTTTCCCAGATCTTTCTTTCTCCTTTTCTTAAAATGAGAGTGACGTTTCCCCTTTTCCAGTAAATAGGCAGATCATATGACAGCCACAGCTTTTTTAATATGATGGAGAGTGGCTTGGCAACCACATCAGCCAGATCCTTTAGGACCCTGGGGTGCACATCACTGGGCCCCATATGCTAATATACATTCAGTCTCATCAGATAGTCTCAAACATACTCTTTGCTTATCCTGGTAGGATTTTGCAACCTCACCTAGAGCTTCAAGGACAGATATACTTATGTTTGTTAAAAAGTATAGTTTAGAGCTTGAGTCAGTAAAGTTCAGGACTACAACCACATAATGAAGCTACATAAAAAATGGGCAAAACATGAAAGTAAAAAATTAAATTTTCTGAAGTGTTTGAAAACCTAAGTCCATGGTTCCATTAATATCCAACAAAATTTAATGATCTGTAAGTTATAAATATATGAATATCAGCTACCATCAGCTACTGGTCTAGCAATAAGCTAGCAATAAGAAAATGCTCAAAATTTACAAAATCGGATGCCTGTAAACATCTGTTAAAATACAAGTAGAAATTCCCCCTCTAGTGGGCTTCAGGAAAAATTGCAGAGTTATAACAAAGCAAACAGAATATCAAAAGGGTTTTTTAAAACTATTTCTTACTTAGCTTTTTAATAAGATTATTTAACATTTACCCTAATGCAGTACTTCTGAGACATACACAAGTACTATAGCAGTGACTATAGTGACAATAATATAATAATATAGGAAAATAATAAAGTATATCCACAGAACATCTACCTAATAGGAAGGGAAATTTTCTTGTTAGAAATCTAAGACAACAGTATTATAGGCTTAACTGTGGGCTGATGAAAACTGTGTACTAATCACTTGCAATGGAACAGGACAAGATTTTGGTCATCTGGAAAGAAGGGGAAAACAAGCAGCTGTTTTCTGTTGCTAGAGATAACTGAGCATTAAAAAAAAAGAGGAGGAGGGGAGGGGTGGGAAGGGAGCAGAGGAGGGTAGAGGAGAGGGACATAAGGGAAATTGTCCCCTACTTTCATACTTAGCTTGAAGAAATTTAAACAAATCAGTTTGACAGTTTCCAAGCCTAGAATTACAAAAGCTAACACTGAATGTCAGGATTTAGTTTAAAATATTTGCACTATTATGAGAAAGTCTGTATCTCCAAGGTTTGATTCAACTTGGAAGAATGTAGCACTTATTTTCTAGAAAGCCAACAGTTACAAGTAGAGTTAGAATTTTGATTATGGAGAGCTTCAGATGCTTGTGTATTCAGGTCAGTTCCAGACTCTTCCTTTCCTCCCTTGTCCACAAACACACATCATCACAAAGCCTGCTCCCTCTCTCTTCACCATTCTATTCATAATTTTAGGTTAATTTCATTCCTTTCCCTACTCCAAATTTCCATGCTGCAGCTGCTGCTTCCCTGATAAATTTTCTGCCTTATGAGCATAACCAGAAATTACAACCTACAGTCTGGATGAAGGGAGGCACAGCTGCAAGTCCTACAGCCTGGAACAAGAGAGAGGTTGGACTTGATTAAAAATGTGATCCATAGTTTGGAGTACAGGAAGCAAAGCTGAAATTTCAACTGGCAGGTTTAGCTCAATAAATTCTAAAGAACACTTGCAGGCCAAAAAAAAAAAAAAAAAAAAAAGTTTAAAACTGAGTTTGTTCCTCCCTTAGAAGAGAAGGCTAAGCAGAAATCTTACTGCTGTCTATGGCTGTGCAATAGGAGGGTACAGAAAAGCTGTAGTGAGACTTCTATCAAAAAATGCAGAGTGATAGAACAGCAGAAGCAAATACAAGTTGGAACATGTAAAATTCTGACAGGATATGAAAAAAAAAATTGCCATGAAAATGGTCAAACATATCAACTTGCTGCCCAGAGAGGTTTTACAAACTTCATCCTTGCAGACATTCAAAACACAACTGTATACTCCCTGAGACAGTTTGTTTTTGCAGAATGCTGGACTATAATTCTCAGAAGGTCTCTTCCAACCTACATGACTACTAGATGGGGACAATCACCTCCCTCTCCCTGCTGGCCACTCCTCTTTTAATGCAGCCATCACTACAAGCATACACTGCTGGCTCATGTCCAGCTTCTCGTCCACCAGGACCCTCAAGTCCTTTTCTGCAGGGCTGGTCTCGAGGAGATCTTCCATTTTGTATAAATATCTGGGATTGCCCTGACCCAAGTGCAGCATCTTACACTTGGTCTCATTGAACATCATTTTGAACATCATTTCACATGGACTCACTTCTTCAGCCTGTCCAATGGCTTCCCCCAGGCACAGAGGTGAGGCTCACTAGCCTGTGGTTCCCTGGGTCTTCCTTTCTTCCTTTCTTAAAAATGGGAGTAATGTTTCTCTTTTTCTAGGGGACTCACTGGGACTTTGCCACACAGCCAAGGTTCTTCAAATACAATGGAGAGCGGCTCAGCAACCACATCAGCCATCCTTCTTAGAACACTGGGATGGATATCATCCAGCCCTTTGGACTTATATACATTCAGTTTCATGAGGACGTCTCGGACTTGTTCCACTGTTACGGTAGGGTGGAATCTGCTTCTCTCGCCTACACCTAGAATTTCAGGGTCCTGGAAGACATGGGGGGACTGACCACTAGTGTAGTATGAGGCAAAGCACTTACTGAGCACCTCAGCTTTTTGATTGATTTGATGACTCTCTCTGCCACCCTATAATTCAGCAATATGGAAATAGGAGGTGCGTTTCAAACAAATGAAAGTCTTCATAAATTTAGCCAAGCCCATGACTGTACACTACAAATTGACAGAATAGCAGCAGATAAGTACAGGACAATGAGGCAAACATGATAATGTGTATGGAGAGAGGATCAAACTAAATACTTCATTCTGTATTCTGATTGAAGATCTGGGCCTATTATGAGTCTACTGGAGATAAAGTTAAAGATAACAATCTAGTTCTTTGTGCAGTAAATAATCAAACTATCAAACTACTTATTGCCTAAAGTTAGCGTATGTGCCACAAGTTTCCATGAGTTTAAAGGCATTTATGCAAGATCACAGACAATAAATCCATTTTATATTGTTGATTGGATAGGACATCTGGCTTGCAAAATCCTTCAGCAAATGGCTGTGGGATAGGAAAGTTTTGAGTAGACTTATCAAATGTACCCATGCTGTCCTCAGAATTTTTTTTATTTTTATTTTTTCCTGAAGGATTTGCTTATAGCCACAATTAGAAACAAAATATGTACTTGACAAACTACTGGCCTGACTCCAAATAACTGTTCTTAGAAAGGAAGAGAGAGAGAGAAACAGTTGCCAGTAAATTAACAGGTGAAAGTCATAATAATATTCAAGAGATGAAAACTAGAGAAAAAGAATCTCTACAATGAACATTTGCATAAATTTGAGGATTTGAAAATGGGCAATTTGAGTTTTAACTTCATATGAAGTGGACAAAAGAGTGCAAGCAATTGCATTCAACTGTGTTTAGGGGAAAACTAAAAACAAATACAAAAACAAAAAACCAAATAACTTGTTTGAACAGGAAATGATTTGTTTAACAAGTGAGCTGCATATTGCACCAAGGGGGAAAGTGGGCAGACCAGAAGAAAACAGATCAGAATAGATAACTGAAGACATAAGAGCAAGCATATATTTTTCTTCTGGGATCTGAAAAAAAGAGTAAGGATTTTAGAAACATGCCTTAGAGGAAGCAGAGAATTCTGAGAGTGTAGTTTTATGTGACAATAGTATTGCAAACCTGAACAACTAGATGTGGTTAAGTTCCAAAGATAAGAGTACAAACAAGACAAGTGCATACAGATTTTTGGAAAATCATGATGAATTGAAAAAAATACATACATACAGTGAATATATCACCCCTCTCAACACCAACAGAATTACTGCAAATCCCCTTTCCTTTTAAGATTCTGATTTTTAGACATCTTCATTTCTGAATGGATTGGGAATATATTTGAAAGTACATCTGGACCTAAATATATAAATGAAATCAAGAGGAAAAATAGATGTTGTCTCTGGTTGCATAAAATACGCTTGTTGGATTAAAAAAAACAACCCACCCAACGATAATGCAATCATTCTTGAGAAAACAAAGAGGCTTTTAGAGACTTCTAATGACAATGCTATACTGTTTCCAAGACAGCATTTCAAGATAAAGCTTCTCAAACATCTATTTTCCCCTCCCCTAATTGCCATCCTAGAGAGCACTGAACAGCAGGAGAGAAGTCTGACCTTTGAAAACAATTTTAAATGACCACATTAAAAATACGGAAATATAATTTAAAATCTTACAACATTGCCACAGATACTTATGCACTTCCTCTCCTCAGCTGCAGTAAGGGTTTGGTAACTCAAATCCTATTATCCTTAATAAAGGGACAGGATATTCGTGCTCACTCTAAAATAAAGAAAATCCTATTTCCTGCTTCTACTACCAGGATACACAATATGATAAAAAATATTTTCTATTCTTTATTAAGAAGTTCCTATGCTTTCATAATTAAAGAGGAAAGATGACAGAGAAAGAAGATAAAACATTCTCTTTGCATGTCACAAAGACTGCCTTTCACAAATACACTTGGATTTTTTAACAGACAATCTGAATCTTTCAAACTTCTAACACATCTAGCAAGGTATTCTGTAATGAATTTGAAGATTAAAAGAAATTACCTTCAAAAATAGTGATAGAAGGCATATTAAAGAATCCTTCTGGTAGTATATTAGAGTACTTTTAGAGTATATTAGTGGCAGAGCCATTAATATACTCACTAATTTAAAAGAAATATGAAATTGCTCTCATTAAAACAATGAAACATCCAGAAAATTTTCTCTCCATCCTCAATTAGGTGATTTCTGCAGAATATCAGTAAGTAACCTGCACTTCAAATGTTTCTTTTCTTCACCAGATCAGAAAATCAAAATAATTCTTTTCCCCCATAATGCTGTAAAAAAATTATTATATGCTATAATTACACTTCCTTTCAGAATTTTCATTTTCTTGCAAAATATATATCATTTTTTATATTTCATAATATCAAGTATTATAAATAAACATTTTGTAATATATATACTTTGAAGTGAGTAAAAACAAAACTCTGAAGACTGAGTGATGTCAAACACACCTGGATGTATAAATGAAAACACGTGCTCTGAAATTCTACAGCTACACTTAGTACACTGTACTAAAGTTACACTCACAAGCAATGGTGAGCTTGGAAACAGCTAAAACAGGTAACAGAGTCCTGTAAAATATCGTTCATTTTCCCAGAAGTTCTGCACACTGTGAACATGTGTATAATACAAAAAGTGAAAGGCGTGCCTAATCTTCAAGTATGATACCATATGGTATTAAACTCGGAGCTCTTAGCTATTGTATTCTCTTCAGTCTTCTCATTTTCATATTTGAGTCAGCTTAAGAAAAAAGCACACAACATTTACTGCTGTTTAACAGTAGAGGGGGCCCACTTCCTTCAAAAAGATCCGTTTTGTGCATTAACAAAGTTGAATGTAATGTCTTTCATATTACTTATAGAATAGAAAAAGAGCATAACAATTTCAAGTGTACAATGGAGGAAAAATTTTGTGCATTGAAAATGTAAGGAGCTGTGTTAAGCCTTAATGAACAACAAGAAAAGTTCTGATTAAGCATAAAAATGCAACATAATTATACCTAATTTTTTAAAAAATATATTTTATAGGAAACAGATGCAAAAAGATAGTCAGAACAACAAAAAAGAAGGAATCACTGTCAACAGTACACACAACCACTGCTTTTGCATAAGTATAACGAAAGGTACCCAGTGATGGGATGTTAAGATCGAATTTCCAATCCGGTTAATTGTGCCAAAACCGAAATTGCATGGAGGTTGTCAGAGTGGCCTGGGAATGCTAAAAACCTGTATGCTATATGTGGGAATATAAAGTCTGCAGAGGCTGGAATATCATCAGGACCAACATTTATGTTGGATACCAATACAAAGAGCAAAGCGTGCAAAACATAAAGGAATATGCTAACACAGAGGAGAAATACCTATTTTTTTTTTCTCTTTTGATTTCTTTTCTACTTCCTAGACTGCATAAAGCTATCCTGAAGCAACAAAAAGAACAAAAAGGCATAGCACTAACTGTGGCTTTGGGATATCTTAGAATGTATTTTGCAACAGAATGAAATACCTTCTCATCACTCCCTTTTCTGCAGATAAGAATGAAAAGGATTTACAATATTTGTTTGTTTCTTAAGTAATAAAATAAAATACAATTATAAAAATTATGAACTATTCCTACACAGGTCATGATTGTGTTACAAATCACTGACAACGCTTAACAAAATCATAGAAAGATTTGATTTGTTCAGCTTTGGATCATGTCTTTGGATCTTCAATACTTGTTTTGTGAATGTTAAAAGCAAAAACAAAACCACAGCTCAAGATTCTTCAAATGAGCTCAGGGGTACTGTAGAGAGACCAAATCATTTGACCATCTGATCCTACTTTTCTTTCAAGTTCTTCCCACTGAAAATTTGATTACCTTTTCACAAAACAAAATGTAATTCCTCATTTTTGTTTATTTTTCATTAACTACATATACTGAAGTAACAACATTTTATCTCTCTATTGTAACAGGTACTTTGCAGCCTTCTGTGAGCTTACTGGTTTTATTCACAATATTTCTAGACTAATTCTGTACAAGCAAACAAAATAAAATAAAATAAGCATAGGCCTGTAGATTATTCCCATGATACAAAGTGTACTGGCCAGTGATATGCCTCTAAAGCTCAAATAAAGAATCAGAAACAGGTTACAACAAACAGCTGTAAGGTATATTTAAATATAGCAAAAGAAGGTTTCGATATATTGTATTTAGCAACTTTCTACCTTAGGAAATCCATAGGGATAACACTCCAATTTTGTTTGTATGAAAAGGCAATTTTGTCTCAAAGTGGATTTGAAAATATATTACCAAATTCGTTCTTCTAATTTCATAGCAGTGCTCAGCTGTTGAGGACACTGTTCAAAGCTGTAATTGCTCAATCTACAAAGTTTTAGCACAGTGTTTTCCTCAGTTCCCACACTGGAATACAGAATTCCCCACTACTGAAGTAACAATCCCATATTTCCATACCAGCCCCAGTAGTTAACTTTCAAAAGTGAAATCAAATAAATTAAATAGAAATCGGTGATTTGGGCTATAGCTGGAGATCAGTTGAAATCCATGGATTTAAAACTATACCAACAAAAAAAATTAATTTTACCAAAAAAAGATTCATATGTAAATCTATTTGCGGACGTGCACAAGGTGGTTATGGAAGTGAAAGGTATGGAAGAGACCATTTCACACCGTCTCTTGCTTTCAGAACATGAAAAACAAAAAGATCTTATGAAAGTAATTAATTTTTTATGTAGACATCTATATGACATTTCTCACTGAAAGTAGTAAGTACTTTTACAGAAACCAAAAGCATGAAGAACATAAGCAGCACAATTTTATTGGAAGTGTAAGATAAATTCGCTTTCCATAGCCTTGCCACTGGGGTTACAACAAATAAATTGAAGAAAAAAGAAGTAGGAGGAAGTATTCAACAGCCAAATTCCAAAATAAAAAATATTAAAATTGAAGAATTAAACTTTTACATGCACAATTGAACTGTCAAACTGAATATCATCTGCTGTAGATACTCAGAACAGAATATTTGTGCACTGCAGGAATCAGAATTCTTCAGACAAAATTCTTCCCTATAACTATCTACCGGTAAAATAGGAAAAAAATAAAAGAGCAAAGCTCATATGTCTTGAATGCTACTGCACTACAGATTCAGTTGATTAATCTCTGAAATTTGGGTCTCCTTGCTCCTCAGGAACTGTATTATTACTTTTTTTCTTTTGAACCATTCCTATCATTGCTGCAAATGTCAAATTCTGTCAAATCAGGTCAGAATTTGAGCTGGTTTCCTAAGTTAGTTTATTCTAAAGCATCTGAAGTAGAGGAGGCAATTTAAAGGTTCATTTGTCTAACTTGCTCACAAAACACTAGAGAGGGAGCTCATGAGAGTCTTACATTTATGGCTGTGCAAATTTCCTTCTTTCTCTTCTAAGTTTAAGTTCAAACAAAAAATGAATATTTGCTATCATAAATACAGTCTTAGATTTTCACAACTGGCTATTTATTCAATGGCTGCATAGCTTCTTTTGACAAATACAAGCACTTGTGATTTTAGTTTTTATTCTTGAAATATTTTCTAGAAAATTAAAATTTGCATTTTGAAATGTAGAATAATTTTATTGACAAAAGTTCAAACTTCTCCAATTAACGTTATCAGAAATACAGACTTGCACAGAAAATAAAGATCTCACATTAAAAGGTTAAATATTACTCCACCAAATATTCTTTATGATATTGAGCTTTTTTACTAAGAAAACTAAATTTTAAAAATTTATCTCTGTAACATCATGTTATTTTCATAACTCTGGAAGATGCTGACTGACTGAAAATAAGAAACAATGAAGATAAAGAAAGACAAAGAAATACTGTCTATTAATTTGAAATTTTGCAAGACTGCAAGGAGAAAAAAGATATGTTTTCATCTCCACTAAGCAGGCTTAGGATGAAGTTTATATCTAAGGAATCATCAAGAGAATACAGATTCAATATTTATAAATGCCCCATCTGCATTTAGAAGACTCATTTTAAGAACAAAACGCTTCAGACATCGACATCAAACGACCTCAAGACATCTATCTGTAGTTAAACAGGCTTTAATAGTTTTGCTGATAACTAAAGTCATTTTGGAGGAGCTAGAAAAGGATACTTCACGTTAATACTGTATGCATCTAGGATTCTACTTGCATGATTGGTCTGCTTTCAAATAGTACTAGTATTTAATTCTACACGTTAGAAAAAACTTGAAGCTTTACTGACATACTGCTTGCTTAATTTACACATTCTGTAAACCAGTATGAGTATCTGTAAGAGAAACTGCAGGCATATCAGATGTGGGATTAGAGGTCTGGTTTTTGGAAGTCACACTTAGATCAATCTGAATAGTCATCACCAACTGAGACACTCATTCTAACAGAAACATTCTCATGGCATAGGGCTGTACCATAATGTGGCAGTTCTTTTAGAGTATGTTAAGAAACTAACCTTAAAATGCTTAAAATAACAAGTGCTTTTTGAAGAAAAAACTTGCACCTTGTTAGACCTACATATAGAGAAGAATAAAATAATTTATGCTGTGAATATTATGAGAAAGCAATGGAATGCATTCTCTTTTGGCTTTACTGAGTACATTCTCTAGCACTAAATTTGGGGCTAGATCACAGCTTACACTAAATGCAAGAGTTTCTTCATTCGATAGCTCTCTGAAAAAGTTGTATTTGGGGATAATTACCTAGTGTCTAAAGCCAAAGCATTCTGCTGTCATTGCTGTCACAATACATGATCAAGCTTTCAATATTTTGTCTCCTCGTTTACAATTGCTTTTCCAGGAGAATGGCTAAACTTAATGCTCTTTTGTCACTATGCTACACACCACAACATTCCATCAGTAATAAAGGGTATTATACAACAGACTTAATGGACTGGTGCTTTTCATTTGAGTGGCCAACATGGATGTACCATATAACTCACAACATGTTTAAACACAGAATTTAATGCCAGAATATGGTAAAAATAAGTCACTGTTCGGAGAAGATATGAGCACTTTCTTGTTGTTCAGCTAGCTACAGTTCAATACCGAGCTGGGATTTGCTTCTATCTATTAGATTAATAGATTAATTATTTTTATGTCATTGAATAGTCTTTGACCCCTTTTAGATAGGGATTTGACATACTTCACTTTTCTTTCATGAGATATGTGCAATTGTTTTTGTGTGGACTCTGGAGCTTTCAGAATTCTTTTCATGGATTTTAATTGTTTAGTATTAAAAGACAATTTCTTTGAGGATTTTTTTTACAGAAATGATTACACAAGTATGCCTTTTTTTGTGAAAAATAACTACAATTGACATTAACTGAGGAGTACTCGTAATAACAGGTATCCAGCCTGTATGACCAGAATAATGCTTTGGCCAATATTCCCATTGTTCTCAAGAGAGGCTTTCGATGCTCGAGAATACATGTGAAATCACATAATTCTCTTGGCTCCTTAAAGAAGACAAGAATTCTCTTGAAAAGTTTGCCATCTGCCTTACAGTACTGTGACCACAACTTTCATCAGTTGTTGGCCTAATTTAGATAAGTGTATATGTGAACACAAAACTCATATTTTAGAAATTTGCAGAATTTTGGAAATGGATATTTTATGGAATGTCTGACATTGAAAAGTTCTTCAAATTTTCTTCAGACACATGCCTTAAAGAAAATGACTAAATGCAGAACTGTTCAAAAACCTGAAGCCAGATACATTTATCATAAATAGCCTTTGTGCATAAGTTTTAAAGAGAAAGAGAGAAATGGAGCACATTATCTAAGGCTATGTCTTTATTAGGAAATACTGAGACCCAAGAGGAGCAGATATGTAGAATGAAATAGCTGGTATAAAGATCTAGCAATCTATACTACTTGTTCCAGGATGTTTAATGCAGCATGCCTACAGTCTCATCTAATGGGCCAGGTCCATTAGTGGCCAGAGTGCCAGACAGTGTGCTATACCATCTTCTGATTTAGAAGATGAGAAAATTTAATCTAACGCATTCTGAGATACCTACTCAGTGTAAACCATAGTAAGACAAGAGTTTTATCAAAAGTTTTTTTAAAAAATATGTGTTGATGTTATCTAAAAATCCTGCAGTACATTCATTCTGTCTCTCGGAGCAATCACAATGATAATACATTATGCCTCCATTTACTGAGTCAAGCTCGCTTTTCTATACTACATTTGCTTACCTTCAGATTCGAGTTCTGAAGGACATGTATTCGGTCACCCAAAGAAAACATGATGTTAGGCAAGAAGGCTCTCATATTTTGATCAGACATAGGCACCTATCTGAATACGATGATTTTCTGATGACTGATAGAAAAAGATTTGTACTTAGCATATCGTGTTCTTATTTTCTTCATATGAAGACATAGACAACCACAAAAAATAATAAATTTCTGTCATAGAGTAAGCTTTACTTCAAGGAAAGAATCCTTCAATCATATAAATATGAAATAGCAATCCTTAAAGTACAAGAATACTAATTCTGAGAGCAGGCACTCCTATAGCCCATATGCATCTATGTCCACAGATTGTTACCCATTGCAGCAGCAAAATGATCATTCAAATGTCAGAAACGTAATAAATAACAGAAAAAAGAATAAACACAACCAAAATAATTGAAAATTCTTCTGCTCTCTTTCCATGACAAGCTGGGCAGCTGAGCTCATATATTTTCTAATGATGAGAAATAATGTTTGCAATTTGGCTCTATCTGCAAATAATTATTCCCATGTAAAGTGTTCCAAACTCACTTTTAAGTGGGATGGATAAACAATTTCTATTAATGAAAATATTATGCTATTTTGCATAAGATGATACTGTAAGATAAAATAAACACAGTCTGGGGAAACTTTGTGGCATTTTGGTACAATATATCTGTGAAAGTTCTACTTACATATAGCTATGATAAATTATCATTTCCATTCATTCTGCCAGTTTCCTCTCAAGGAAATGGCAGCTTGGGTACCAAGCTTTAGAATCAAGGCTTTAGGGAAATTGATCCTATATAGTCACTATCTTGCACAGTTTTATCAAATTTGATGTCTTTACCACTATTCCACCAAGAAGTTTCTAAACACATGCTTTAAACTTAAAATAAACAAATAAATAAATAAAATTGTCTTTGGTGGTTTTTCTTGAAAATGGTTCTTTAATGATATGCAATTTCAAGATGGGGTTAAACTGGATTACCACTATTACATTCTTCAAATACTACAGCTGGAAGTTAAGAAAATATCTTTATAGGAAAAAACAAAAAACAAAAAACAAAAAACCACACACACACACAAAAAAACCAGATTCCCAAGAAAGAGTATTCACTATGCTGCCTTTTAGATTGCTCAGAGATTTTCTTTGTAACCTGTCATACACTTTCTGTTACCTGTAGCCTTGATTTCAAGATGTTTAATCTTGGATTTTACCATTTTGAAAGCTTGTTTTCATTTTACTTCTACCTCAGTCTGCAGGATCCTTCTGGTCTTTCAACTTTATTACTTGACTGTTCTTTCAACCTCATTTACTAATTTCATCTTCCTAATTTTATCTCTAAACACTGTGTACACTGAGTTGATAATAAAGTACTGTGAAGTCCTTCTAGAAAAATCTGCATGTAATTTTGTTCATAGAAATTACTCTTTAGTATTACCAGTTAGACAGGTCTTAGTACATCATACACTTCATTCTAAGTCAAACTGCTCAAAGAATCTAAAGAATAAAACAGTGCACTTACTTTGGTAGTCATAATCTCATTTTAAAATAATAGTAAAAAAAAAGTGGTAGATATGTATAAAGTACCAGTCAAAATACTTCGAATATCCTACAAAAGGTGGTTAATAAAGCAATAGCTCACTTGAGAATTTCCTCAATAATTACATGCAACTGAAATTATACTGCATTTAAATAAGGTAACATCACATTAGATAACCATTCTAGAATACCTGAAACTCAGAGTAGTAGAATTTCTAAATTCTGGCACAATAAAGCATTATTTTAAAGAACTCTGGAACACAAATTACAACTCTGTGGTCTCATCCTTACCAGACAGAATTCTGCATTTAGAATACCCCTCCATTCCCTAGGGAAACATAAGCTTAGTGCTTATGGAAATATGAGTCATACAATAGGCTGCCTTCTGGAGAACTGCACATATGAGTTTATAGAAAAAAATGTGAAAGTCCAGAATTCTTTAGATTCCTGTAATTACAAATATATTGTACCATCCATTTTCTAAAGACATTTATTATTAAATTTCACAAATGTCTTATTACCTCATCTTCTAGACAAAATAACATTTTGATGAAAACTATAAAAAGGCCTAGGCAGAAAAGCTGAACCTAATTTCACATTCCAGTACTTTACAGTTTTACTTTTTGCTTTGCTACAGGATGTCAAAATTAGGATGCAAGACTCCCACTGTCTTTTCAAATTACTCAAAGTGGTAAAAAGTTGAACATCAAGTTACACTAAGAATTTCTGCTGCAGTTGTCTTCCACTGTATATAGAAACTATGAGTTTTTCACAGAAGATCTGCAGAATTAATTTCATTGGAATAATCTGCTCATATAAAAAGCAAAGCAATAAAAAGTTTCTTCTAAGCAATGTACTTCTTCTATATTCTAAAAATCCTAAAAAGTTTTTAGTTTCCCAGTACTATTTAGAATACCTCATCATACACTTTGCTGCATCACTTGCGAAAACTGCCAGTAAGACATGGTAAGCAGTGGCTTTCATTCGAAACACAAAACTAGCTCTGTATATTACAGAAAATGTGTTCTGTGATAAAAATCACAGAACTGAATACAAAATTGGATAACATAATGTACTTCACATTTTTGAAAGGGAGAACATTACCCTCTCTTAAAACTGTTCATCATTTGAAAAACTTTCTCCTCTAATCGAAGTGACTACAGATGATCCAACTACAGTAAAATTGTTGGTCATTTCGATATTAGCAGTGAGGAAGTAAAGCATAATAAAGATCAGGGCTCTACATCAGAACCCAGGGTACAACTCAGCAAGCAAAACACACAGGTTATGAAATTGGTCATTCCTCTGCATTTTTAAAGGTGCTCTGTGCTTCTAGTGTAGTCGGTGGAAAAATACTGATAAACAGCCATCACCATGTTCAAGCTCAATTTTAATCAAGGTATTACAGTACATAATAAATGTACATTGCTTACCCTCCAGATATTTATTATTTAATCTATTGAGTATTACAGAGCCTACAGTTTTCATTAAATTCTATAGACACAAAGGAATATCTCTGCTTCATACAAATGCAGATAATGAAAGCCATGCAATGAGCCTTAGCACTAACACAGAACACTTGTTTTTACAACCTTTGATGGTCTTTTTTATCTCCTTTTAATAAATTATCTCTCTTTTAATAAATTCCCAGAACCACACGTGTACATAAATGTTTGGATAATACATACACATGAATCAATATTATATATTCTCAGAAACATCAAATAATAATAACAGATGGATGAGATACATTCCAAAATTTCCTGCCAAGCCTATCTACCCAAATATTACAAGATTCACTGTATTGAAAATTATCTCTAAAGATAGTTAACTATCAAATAGCCCAGATCTCTGACATACATATACATCCATAACAATTCTTTTTTTAATTATTATTATTATTATTTTAATGCCGTGCTTCTTAAGTTGAAAACTACTAAAGCCTAAATATCTGTTACTTAGGTATTGCATAAAACTGTAGTAACTAAATGCTAACAATTAAACTAAGATGTGGGGTATATATTCCATTAATTATCCCAAAGGAACTGTCTGTTTTCAACTCTCACCTCACAGAAAATGTGATATAGTTTCTCTCTCAATTGCAACTATTGAAGCTTTAAATGAAGTTCAAAATTGCATTCACCTTAACAAGAAATCATTTCATCTTAATTCTACAAGCATCTTCAATTTCTACAGACTAATATCTTCTTTTGTGTGACTTTCCTTTTCAGTTGGCAATGCTTGTTCAAGTAAATTCTTCTGTCATAAACATGGGAGTTTTGTGAGGGGTTTATGAATAATTTAAGTGCTTTGCTTGCATGTAGCCTTTACAGCGTATGCAGTAGAAGTCTAGGTTTGTAATCTAACTTCAGGCTACACCACTGTAAAGAATGTATTCCTGATACTTTACGCAGCACTGTGTAAGTACATTTTTGAGTATATTTCTATTTCCTTTTCCTATTCCTTCCTTTCCTTCCTGAAGTTCTTTTATTTTCAGTAATGAACCTTGTAGATCTATTGCCACATTTTAGAAAGCTAGCAAGATCTATCATGTGTTCTATTACAACTGATGATGTGTTCAGATTTTTTGGAGTGCATCATTTCTGTATAAATTGCTATTTCTTCACTGTCTGGTTCTGAAGCAAGTAGTTGAAGAACATTTTATGAATCCCTAAAGTCTGAGTTTTCCTATACTTCCATTAAAATCAGCTAAATAACCAGCAAGATACAGAATTCATAATATATCCAGCTAGATTTAGGTACCACTGTAAAATCCAAAACTAACAAGCAATTCAGAGTTAAGATCATGTTTTCAACAGTTTATATTTTATGTGTAAATACTGTTGATTTATAGTGTTCTATTTTGTGAAATTTAAACTGAAAATGTGCCATTTTCAGATCCTGTGACATCAGATTGGCCTAAAAAAACATACTCCCTATATCTGTAAATATTTCTACACACTGAGTGGAGAGATGATTTCTCAAACTAATACATGACACATGTCAACAATGCCAAGACATCAACAGTGACACCAAAATACCAAACTGAAATTTGTAGTTTTAAGACTGGACCTATTCAGCATAAATGATCGTCTCCACTGAGGGTACCTTAAAAACTGTCATATATATGAGGTTAAAAAATGCACCATCAGTCAGTCTGCATGTAAAATTTCATTTAGTCATAATGTTCGATTACTGCAGTTTTGTGTAAGCACAAACAATGCTGGTTTATGTAAATGCTCTGTTTTGACAGATCATAGTCTATCTTTCTTCAAACTTACAAGGTGATACCCAGTTCTTAGCTGATGCTAACATCTGTTCTTATTCTTAAACAATAAAGCCATATAAGATTTCCGAAAAAAAACCCTACACTTATGCTATCCACTTTTTCATTTATAATAAAATATTTAACTTTAGGATAATGTGTTCTAATCATTTCAGATAAATAATTTTAGTCTTCAATGTCTGTGTTGGGCAGGAAATAGCTGCCATTCTACTCCTTTCATTGTGAACTGTTTTATGAATGCCACTTTCATTCTGGACCTTGTAGGAAAGTGGCACGAAAGTTTGTAAGCACATACAGAAGCTATGATATGTGAGCAAGAGTACTGGCTCACTGCATAGCCTCTGTTCTGCACAGCTTTCCATGTGCACTGAACTAAATATGAAGCAGCTTCCTGCTTAATAAAACTTGCCATGATGACACAGAATATATCTATGAAATTCTTACAAAATAGCTGAAACCCTGCCTGCTTACACTGATTACTTCCAAATAAACTTGCTTTTAATGCTTTATTGCACAAGCAACTGCAGTAGTTAGGGAGATCAGTAGCAGTTGCGTTGAGTACCACTGAAAATACCAGGCAGCCTTCCTCTTACAAGATTATCACAAGAGTAATTTTGCAAACAACCAATATTCTGATAGGATACAATTCATTCTTAGCTGTTTATCATTTGTTCTTCTTGAACTAAACGCTCTGTGTTACAGCAGTGTAAGTTTGTGTGTGAACTATTAATTTAACCAGTTTTCAAAAGGTAGCTGGTTGCTTAGTGTCTGTGGGCTTCCCAGAAAATCATATTAAGTAAACAATCATATTAAGTATACAGATACAGAAGACTCTTCTGTTTACACACCCGTGACTAGTCGATATTTTCATCATCTACTTCCTATCATATATCTGTATATTGTCATGTTGTTTCAATAGTCCTATAGTAGGTATTATAAACCTTCGTTAGTCTACAGGTAAAGCATATCTACTAGTCAGTTACATTTTTCCTTCTTTGACTTTCATACATATACATGTATATATATCCATATATATATATATACATACTCCTTTCCAATTGGTAAAGAGAATTTTAAATTACAGGTATCTACATTCTCTCTTAATAGACAATATTAATTAATACCTTATTAAACACCTATTACAGACATTAGACTAAAAAAAAAAAAAAAAAACCTTTGAAAAAATCATGTAAGTATACTTTTCCTTATGCCTTTAAGACAGAAAAATGAAGAAAGTTATGCAGACAGGCAGATCCAACATAGAAAATATCAACATCAGAGAATATTTGGAACAGTATACACTGGTATTTGCATCCAAATTGTTACATTATCATTATTCAAAATACTGATTAATTATACTGTGGGATCATGTTACATCCAAGTGAACTATTTTTGAATTGCCATTCAATATACATTTTGACACACCCTGTAAGAGTTGAAAACAGTCAGCTCCTTTGGGATAATTAATGTCATTTTTATAACATTTTTTCTGTTAAGAAAGAATAGGAAAGCATCATTAAAAGCAGACTGCAGTGGAAGCAAAACTTTTCAAAGGAAGCACAGAAAAAGAAAAATACTGCTTGAGGTTTTTCTTGGAGAAACCTAGTCCATTAACTTTCTCAGATCATCAAGACATAAATGTTAGCAAAAAAGAAGTCATGGTCTAATAGAGATTGCTTTTAATAAGAGGATTTGCCGTAAGGTAATAAAATGTATAAATGCAGAAGTCTACTTCTCAGGACATTGACTGAGAGAGTTAAGCACGATAACCTACATGTTGCTGGAAGAACAGACTTTCCTGGTAAAATGAAAACAGGATTTCTTCAATACTGCACATATTATAAATAAATCTGTAGTTAGCTTTTTGCAATACCTGTATGCACAATTCAGACACTCTGGACATATCCATCTGGTTGGTTTGTTGTTTGTTTGTTTGTTTGTTTTTAAATCTTCCTATTTGCTTAAAATCATAACATTCCTACTGAAATGTCTTAGAATGTATACATATAGAGAAATAATAAGGTATGTGTGACCTTGTATCTACAGAAATCCCAAAATAAATTAAATGATGCACAGCTCCTCTATACACACAGTTAGATGTTGCAATTATTTACCAGTGGTGACTGCAGCTTCCAAAGACCACATTTTGTAACAGATACTTGTCCAGGGATGTTCTGTGTAAGATAGTTAAGACCACATTAAAAAGCAAAATCCATTTTCCAGCTTTTAGATACTCCTCTTCCTAACCATCTGCACAGAGAACACTAAAATCCACAGTATTATTATTCTAAATCTCCTTTATACACTTAGAATACTGCTGCAAAGAAAAGTATCTAAACCATTTCTTCAGTATCTCTTCCTCCCCTGATGGATTTACTCTTTCTATTGAATCAGATACAATCTGCAGCTTTCACTTTCAGTGTTCTTCCTTAGTTATCTCCACCTTATTTTTATCTTGTTTCCTGTATGATGATTTCTAAACTAACTTACAATGCCAACCCTCATGTCAAATTTTCAAACAAGCTGAAACTGCCCCTTTCTTGAAGTTAGGAAGAAATTCAATAGAAAGTAAACTATAAAATCAGCACATTAATCTCTTCTAAATTCCACTGGAGTGACTGTTTTCCCATAAGATTAGCAAAAATAAAAAATAAAAATCTGATAATATTTTACATGAACATGAATTAAGTTAATTAAGCTTGACTGAACAATTCAGCATGGGACCAAGTACTGTAGGTATAATCGCAAGTCATACATACTGTTGAACATTAGGCTATGACAGATGATATCTCATGATGACATTTCCCATGAAATAAGCCTTGAATATCAGAAGTAAACTGCTATTTCGTGGTGAGAAACAAAACAGAAGCAAATAAGAAGCTCATTTAACACAAACAAAAAGTTAAAACTAGTATCTACAGCACTCAGAGAACTTACAAATTTCCCTGCTTGTTAAATTTCAGTATTTTCTGACTGATCCATTAAGTTTGTTAAGTTCCTCATCAGAAACGGAAAAAAGGCGATTTTACCACCTTCCTTCCACTTAGATGCCCTTCTGCTCATCCCAAGAGAGAGAAATGCTGTCAGATTATACAGAAATAAATAAATTCAGAAGACTTATAAAATCTCTGCATGCAGAAAGGCAAGTTTATGCCACTGAAAAGCTACAGGGTGCTGATATAGTACTCACAGAATGACTTGGAAATATGCTCCAATTCTGAGAACAAACAAAAACAGTTTTTCTGAGATCAACACTTGGTATTTTACAACCACACTGTCTTATAAAGATACTAAGACACTGCTCTCCTGTGCAGATACACTATACCCAGATACTCCAGTTTGAATGCTTGTCTACTGTTTTAAGTAAGACAAAAAACTGCATGTATGAAGGAAATAATTTTAATGCACCTCTGAATTCTGATCCAGGTAAAGTGCCTGTAACTGCTGCCTCTTTTCTTTGTGTTTGCTTATCTGCTTGTATCTATCTGTAATCTCTTACTATATAGCTAAATTTTAGCATCTTTAGAGTTATTTCAGTGGTTTGACCTTTGAAATGAGTCATCATGAGGTCTCAATGCTACCAAAAATAAGATAGTGATAACATTCTAACTATAACAGATATATTCTATACATAAAATAAATGACAAATCTGTGCCTGTGTTCATTGGAAAGTAAAGTGTATTTCCTGTCTTTTGTAACTTAGAATACACCCTAAGAAATAAATTGTATATATGACTATACAACCAGCTCAGTTACTGCCTATTCACACAAAATTAAAAGTATTTTATATGCACAAGTACCATATCAAATGCAACAAAGTTTTCCGAAGAAAAAAGAAGAATGCGTGCTAGTTTCAAATATTAATACCTAATAATGTAAAATATGAAAACAACGTTGTTCCATATTCTTAGTTTCTATATAGGTAAAACATTTATTAATCAAAACCAGTGCTAAACACTTTCATCGATAAGGTATTTATTATACTATGTATAATAAATAAATAATCAGAATACATAACATTAATTAGATCTTGATTTATGCAGCATAAAACCTCAGCATTGTAAATTCTCCAGATTTGATTTAGCTCCTGCCAAATACCCCTACATACCATTGCATCTGAAATTTATTAATGTGCAGTAAATCCAAAGGAAGTCATTTTACTTAGAGTTTTAAAATTTTTTTTGAAGGTTAGAACAACATTGTAAATATAGTATTAGCTTTTTTAACATATATAAAATTTAGGAAGCTAATTGCTGAGGAATCAAATTTAGCAGTATATAATTTACAAAAAGAGATGTCAGGTATATTGAGGATGATATAGAGATCCAACAAGAGATCCAGCTAGGAAATAAAAGTAATTTTTTTTTGTTTTTATTTCTTGATGTAAATACAATCCAGGTAATAAACTATACAGCTACATCCCATTTCTCAGAAGCAAGGAAACTAAAGCAAGTTTGATACATAATTGGTTAATAATCACTGTTATAAAGAAGAAAATAAGTAAGAAAACATAACTGAATACTTCTAACCTGTTCAAAATCAGCTGTTTGGTTTGGTTGGCGTTCTGTACGTATCAGAGTAAAAACCTTGAAAATACTGCAGTAATTCTAACCAAGTTGGGCTTTAGGCATCTTCTTTAATACCAAAGATAAAAATAATATAAATTCATATATGTTGGTTGCTCCAAAAGTTATACATCCTGTTTATTTCCATGGAAACTACAACAGATACAATGAGCATGATAATACTGTTTAATAGCACAAACTCTTACCTATTAAATACTATTTTACAACACGTTCATCACCATTAGCTGATTCACGTGGAAGAACTGATTGACATGCTCTTCACTACATAGCACGACAGCTCTGCATGGCCATCTGGAACATGGCTTGTCTCTCACAAAGCTGTCTCCACCTACTGCCCTTCTGTGCTCACATCCACTGTTTGGGCTCCACAAACATCCAGAAATTGTCAATGATTGTCACTAGGAGCCATTTTTTCCTTATGCAGGAAATTTCATGGCACACCTCTGCTTCATACACACTTCTTTTTCAGACACCTTTTTGCCCCTCTGCTACCATCTGTCACACAGCAAGAACATGTAAAGGAATATTGGTGGGAAGGTTCCATCTCTGCTGCCATACCATCAACATTCACCACAGACATCATGGGCCAACACAACCAAATGGAAGCCACTACTATTGGAGTAACCCTCACACATATTCAGTTAGGTTATCATATGTAGGGTGAGGGTTGATAAAGTTAGATATATCATTCCTCATGGCCATGAAATTTTGTATTGGGATGCAACACTGAGGAAATCAATTCTAGTCAACCCTTTGCTCTCTCTAGGAAACACATGGCACAGAATCTTTATTTCTCTCATGTTGAAAATGGGACTGTGGAAGAGGTTGTCTATTCTTGAAGATGCAGGGCACTTAAAGCTTATTTTGGGAAAAACAAGAATTTGATTGAGGCTATTTAAAGTAAGCACTTACTAAAGTATCCAGAGGCTCAGAATTCATCCAAAATTTGTAAAGATGAGGAGCTTTGTCTTGAAATATTCCTTACTGATTTTCTCTGTATTTATTGCACTTAAACTAATAACCTCACAGGTGTTTTTAAGGAAAAACTGCAACAAAAATCTAGAAGTCTTAGGAGAAGATTCATCTTTCAGGATAATTGAGATATAGCAAGAATGTGTGTAAACTGGTACTCTGTGTATCAAACCTGTGTTCAGCCAATCATACTACACTATTAATGATGGTAATGACTCCACCATGCACCATCTTGAAAAAGCACCCAGTTTCATTTCTAAATTAACTTATATGGTTGAAAATTCTTGGGACTGTTGGAACCTGATAAGAAGGCTGCGGCGTAACCTCATTGCTTCCTTTCAATACCTAAAGGGAGCCTACAGAGGGGAGGGGAATCAACATTTTGAAAGGGTTGATATGTGTAGAATGAGGGGAAATGGTTTTAAGTTGAGGGAGGGGAGATTTAGGTCAGACATCAGGGGGAAATTCTTTACCCAGAGAGTGGAGAGGTACTGGAACAGGCTGCCCAGAGAGGTTGTGAATGCCCCGTCCTTGGAGGTGTTCAAGGCCTGGTTGGATGGGGCCCTGGGGAGCCTGGTTTAGCATTAAACGTGGAGGTTGGTGGCTCTGCATGTGGCAGGGGAGTTGGAGACTCATGATCCTTGAAGTCCCTTCCAATCCTGGCCATTCTGTGATTCTGTGATTCTGTGAACCATATACTGCACACAACTCTTTCGTTTTTCTTTCTTTTGGTGAGAAGTTGAGCAATATTAAAGCTTGCGTTAAGCCAAAAATCTTTTTATTACTAAAAGGATGGTTTTGCTTTTTCAATAAAATAAGCATATAGATAAGCTTGTTCAAAGAGCAGTACTCTGGGATCTTTTGGCCTTAACAACTTCCTGTTGCAAAGTCTAAGAAGATGAAGTTCAAGGAAATTTAGACTGCAATTAGATTGATATATATTGTTCCTGGAACTAGAGACATAGGCAGAAGCAGATGCATTTCACTATATGGTATCTGGTAATAATGCATGATCTTAAAGGTGAGGTATATAAAGCAAAAATCAGTGTGATTAAGTTAGTGAATTGATACTAATTGACATATACTTACATATAATTTCTCAGCTAATTTTCCACTTATGAATCAATGAAAAATATTATATGGTTGGAATGGCAGAAAACAGATGTGTTTAGGTTTCAGTCTACTCCTTTTTTAAGTTTCTGTACTCATTTAATATTTATCTATTCTTTCAATTTTTTCACTGCCAGTTCACACCAAAGATTTTTTTCTTGACCTGAATTTCAAATCACCACACTTTAAAATTCATTAACCCTATGAAATGTGGATATATTTTGAAATATACTTTACATGAAAGTAAAGTCAAATGTTAAAATTCCTATTTTGGGCATTCAGTTTTCCTAAAACAAATTAAAAGTATATTTTTCAGATCAGAATATTTTCCTCCTATTACAACCTTGCATTCCATTCTTCCTGGATCCAGTTATTAATTTTTTAATCACGTTTAGAGTCATTAAAGTTAAATATATCAGAAAAGATTTAACGCACATTCTGGATAAGGGTACAGAAGAAGTTTACAACTGAAACTTTGCTGACATGTTTCTGCTTCTGAGTGTGATCCAGGTAAAGTTTAGTCAGTTGTTTCCACTTACATGGATTACTCTATATTGTTGCATTATTTAACAGACATAATAATTTTACAATGAATAATTTAATTGTTTTCTATGTAGTTCATGCCAAGAAAAAAGGCACTTTAAGTTACTTCTTTGCCTTGATTTCTTTGAGTGTTCATCTGCCACTGAAAGACATTATGTACTCTTTTTATTATTTACACTAACACACTACTAAAGCATTGATGTTTACTTGTTAATTCAATAGAACTATCAAGTCACAAACTTTTCCTCTATCTGTTTGTACAATGAAAATATGCCATCAAAAGATTTAGCAGTCTAATAGTGCTTCCTACGATAATACTCATTCTTCATGCTTTGTGAGCATAACAATGTACTTGATATCTACTCATGTAGGTTACTCAAAAAGTAATGGCTTTTTAAATCCATGAATACTACAACAGATACAAGGAATAAAATAACAATATTTGATAGAGCAAATTCTCAGCTACATTTTTTGCCAGCAATAGGCAAGAGCCTGTGTGCCACACTCTTAAAATCCTGCACCAGCAGGATTCAACCAGAGGTGACCCAGTGTTTCACAGCTACTATGATGGCACCGTTGTTAGGAAAATGTTGCCCACACAGTCCATCTTTTATGGGTCCAAACAGATGGAAGTCAGAGGCACCAGATCCAGACTATACAAGAGGTTTGGTAGGACAGCCCAGCCAAGATGGCAAAGTGATCTATGATCTTCAAACTGGTGTGGGTCCTAATGCTGCAGAAGAAAGGTTGTTTCCTTTTCAGGCCTGACTGGAAGTTTGAGACTTCAGATATCAATGTCACAATATACTGGTTGAAGATGGTAGTTTCTCAGGGCTCCAAGAAATCCAAAAAGAACACCCCTTTCCCATCTGAAAAGACAGTGCACATCACTTTATGACCTGAGGACCGCATCTAGAACTGTTTTTCAATGGGGAATTCATATGTTGCCATTAAATGGACTGTTTAGATTCTGGCTGGTAGTGAAGACATCACATCTTGCCACTAGCAATGATTCAATTCAGGAAACTGTTGCTTTAGTCCTAGTATTTTGGTTCAGTAGGTACTTACAGAGTTGCATAACATGTTCTTTCTGTTGCTGCATGAACATCTGTGGGACTCACCTGTGCAAGCTCTGACAGATTCCAATGTTGCCACCAACATTTCCAATGCATTGAAGCTGGTATTCAGCTCTGTACGCTGCTCCAAGTTTTTAATTCTCTGATTCACATGGGTGAGCTGATTGCAGCACTCTTCATTCCATAGTGTGACAGCTCTGCATGGCTGTTTGGAATGTGGCTTTTCCTTCATGTAGCTGTCACCATTGTTGAAGCATGTCACCACCATCTCACTGTGTTCACATCTTCTGATGCTTCTCCATAAATGTTCAGCAAGAGTCGATTAATGTCAGTGGGTGCCATTTTTTCTGCATAGAGGAATTCAGTGACACACCTTTGCTTCATACCCACTTCCACATCAGACACCCTTTTGTCAGACTGCCTCTCTGCTGCCATCTGTCACACAGCAACAAAATGTAATGGAATACTGGCAGGAACATCCAAACTCTACTGCCATACCATCAAATCTGCTTTTGACAATGTGGACCAATATAATAAAACAGGAAGCATTACTTTCAGGGCAGTCTTCATATTATTATAAGACTAGCAGGAAAACACAACTGGGAAAAACTGCAGAACTGCAAGTTACCAAATTAAGCAGCAATTCTTTTGAAAAGCATTAGGAACTGATTATGATTCAGTATTGCCAGAATATTGAATCAGTGGTCAGAAGAAAGGATAAATAAACAGAAGCTTAACTGGCAGAACACTTAATGTATGCTACTTCACTCTTAACATTTCATAGTTAGTGGAATGCTTTGATCAATTTTGGATGTATTATACATTTAAAGGTATGGGTCAAAACATGAAAGAGTCTAGATGAAAGAAGTGACTGGTGTAGCTGATTTTGTCCTGAGATCTCTCCCAGATTTATGATTCTAAGACACTAAAAAACAAGATATTTTTCCTAAAAATTTTAAGATACGCAAAATGTTTGAAATACTTTTTGCAGAATGTAATTTATAGTTTTTGAAAGATTAAAGTGCATTTCAATGAACAAAATAGACAGTGAAGATGAAATCTCCCTTAATCCAAAGATCATTGCTAATCATTAAAACACCAATACTGGAAACCAGCTTATTCATTCATATCTTCATGATGACACACAGCATTTCTCACAGTATGAAGTGGAAGAAAGACCACTTTTCTCACAACTACTTCATGTCACACATCAAAATTACTGATCACCTTTCCTGTTACTGGAAAGTCAGTCAGCAAGCATGACTCTAAAGTTATTTAGTTGCTAAAGAAAGCCAACCAATTTCTGGAATGACTGAAGGAAGTTAATCAGAAAGTGATCAAAATATGGTGAGATTCACAAGACTCCTGTAGTGAAGATTTAATGGGTGTCATTCGCTAAATCTTGATTTAGTCAATTTTTATACCTCTAATCCATTCGTTTGTTTCTTAACATCACTGGAGTGCTATTATTTGTTAAAATTATCAGTTTCTTTTGTATTTTTGTAATCAGCATTAGAAGTAAACAGAAATTCAGGTGATAAGCTCACTATTTGCTGTTACAGTATTTTTAATTTGCTGTTAATCAATGAAAATAAAATGGATTATTAGTGAAATTTCCACAGTGTTAAATATCGCAGAAGCATTTTTCTCCTCACATACATGGAAGCTTAAAAACAATGTACGTATGTCAAAACAGCTGTCTTAAGTGTATAAGGTTTTTATTCTGACAAACACAATGGGTGCCTAAAAGTCCCTGGTATATCAATGCATAGAGAAATGTGACTTGCTCATAATCTGATGTTTATAAATGAGCAGAAGGAAATGAAATTAACATTAGTTCCTGAAGACTGTGCCAGTCCTTTTTAACATTATCCTGTCATTGGATGGGAGGTAGCTTCTGTTTCATCTACTGATTTAATGTGTCCAAAAAAGTTGAAAGTTAATTTTCATAGCAGTGGATCTTTCATCAGTTTTTACAGTCAGCTTCTGTAGGAGAAAAGGGAACCCAATTGCCTCCAAAAACACAGATGTGATAACCTGTAGTGATGACTGAGTGGTATCCATCTAATGACTTCTGTTTCAAAATTTGACTGAAAATTTTCTGCGTGTATCAACATGACTTTTGAAGGGGGTAACAGATCCCTTGAGCATAAGATCTGTAGTACTTCATGTTCTCCTGAAACAAACTGCTTTCCATTTCCAATATAAGCTTATATTATTAATTGACTTCCTAAATCTAAATTCAGCAGTTGGATTTCTTTGATGACTGGTTTTTGTTGTCTTTGAAGGTGTGTGTTTATGTATACATGCAAATATCAATTTACACACAGATTTATAGGTTTTTAATGTTGTATTGATGCTGGTTATTTTTGTGCTTGTTTTTTTTTGTTGTTTTTTTTTTGTTGTTGTTGTTTTTAATTAATCTTCCTTCTGTAAGGCTGGGATGAGGACCAAGTGCTATAAGACTCTGGTTCAGAAGGAATAAAAAACCTTTTGAAGTAGGTTGTAGAGTTAACTGCAAAATGAAGTAATATAATTGGGTTTCAGGGCCCATTTTTTCACCTCCCATCTTACTGGCATCCACAGCACATAACACTCTCCATTCCAAACCACAGAAAAGTAGTAGAAGGAACAGAAATTAAAGCTCAAATGTGTTCTAGTACTGCACTCACATCTCAACTTTCTTCTGACTATTCTAATTTCCTGAATTGGCAGCTGCTTTTGTTTGTGTCCCCTGGCCTGTTACTGGGCACCACTGAAAAGACATTGATCCCATCCACCTGATTCTTGCCCTTTGGACTCTTGAAACCATCAATAAGATCCCCTCTCAGCTGTCTCCAGGTTGAGGAGTCCCTGATCTGTCAGCCTTTCCTGATACAGGAGATGCTTCAGGCCCTTAACCATCTTTGTAGCCCACTACTGGACTCCCTCCAGCAGTTTCCTATCTTTCTTGAACTCAGAGACCTGGAATTGGACATAGTACTTCAGATGTGGCCTCACCAAGAGCACAGTAGAGGGGGAGGATCATCTCCTTTGACCTGCTAGCCATGTTCTTTTTAATGCATAAGGATATCACTGGCCTGTCTGGCCACAAGGGCATGCTCCTGGCTCGTGGACAGCCTATTGTCTTCCAGAACACCTAGGTCCTTCTCAGATGAGCTTGTCTGCACTAGATCAGCCCCTAACCTGTACTGATGCATGCACTCACTTCTCCTAGGTGCAGTACTCTACACTTGCCCTTGCTGAATCTCATAAGATTCCTCTCCACCTAATTCTCCAGCCAGTCTAGGACTTATTGAATTACAGCACAGACTTCTGGTATATCAGCCACTCCTCTCAGCTTTGTACCATCAGCACTCTATCCCTTCATCAAGGCCACTCATGAAGATGTTAAACAAGACCATACCCAATACTGTCTTCCCAACTAGACTCTGAACCACTCTAAGCTCTTCCATCAGCCAGTTCTCAATCCACCTCACTGTCCACTCATCTATCCCACGCTTTCTAAGTTTACCTATGAGAACGTTGTAGGAGACAATGTCAAAAAAGCCTTGTTGAAGGTAAGGTACTACTCTCCCCTGAGCCACTGCCCTCGTCTCATCTCCCAGACAGTCATTCCATCATGGAAAGCTACCAGATTGGTCAAACATTATTTCCCCTTTGTGAGTCCATGCTGACTACATCTGATAACCTTGTCTTCCAATTGCTTGGTGATGACATCCAGAATTAGCTGTTCCATTAACTTCCCATGGGTGGAGGTGAGACTGACTGCCCTGTCATTTCCCAGGTCCTCCTTCTTGCCCTTTTAGGAGACTGCAGTCACAGGGGCTTTCCTCCAGTTTTTGGGCACCTCTCCCATTCTCCATAACCTCTGAAAGATGATAGAGAGCAGTTTCAATTCACTTTTGCCAGTTCTCTCAGCACTCATGAGTGCATTCATTAGAGCCCGTGGATTTGTGTCCCTAGACAGTCTCTGAACAGATTCTTCTCATCCAAAAGAAAGTCTTCCTTTCCCCAGACTCTCTCTTATCTGTTATCTTAGCAGTGAAGACTGAAGCTAAGAAGGCCTTCTCAATGTCCTCCACTCACCTCATTCATCAGAATGCCTACATTTTCCTTTTTCATCCTTTTGCTACACTGATACACTTAAAGAAGGTTTTCTCATTCTCCTTGACCTCCCTCACCAGATCTAATTTCAAGTGGGCCTTAGCCTCACTCGTAACATCCTTGTAGGCCCTGACAATCTTCCAGTAATCCTCCCAGGAAACAAAAAAGGCTCTGGCTAGATCCCTTTTCACATTCACTTTTTCCATTTGAAGTTTTTCATTAGCTCCTTACTCATCCACGTGGGTGTCCTGCCACTTTTGACTGATTCTTACTCTTAGGGATGCACCGATCTTGAGCTTGGAAGAAGTGATGCTTCAATGTCAACAAACTCTCTTGTGCCTCCTTATCTTCCAATGCTCTAAATCATGGGATGCCTCCAAGTAGGTCCTGGAAGAGGTCAAATTTGGTTCTCCTGAAGTTCAGGTTCGCAATCCCACTTACTTCCTTGTTTCTTCCATGTATGATCCTGAATTCCATTATTTCATCATTACTGCATCCAAGGTAGCTCCCAATCTTCATGTTCCCAACCAGCCTTTCTTTGTTTGTAAGAACAAGGTCCAGCAGCACATCTCTCCTCAATTGCTCCTCTACCACTTGCAACAGAAAGTTTTCTTAAATGCACTGCAGGAACTTCCTGGACTGTATGTGCCTAGCTGCTTTGCTTTTCCAGCAAATATCAGGATGGTAGAAATCCCCCATGAGAAACAGTGCCTATGAAAAAGTACTTTCAGCTGTCTGCAGAAGGCCTCATCAACTTCCTTTTCCTGATGAGGCAGCCCATAGTAAACACAATGGTGTCGCCATATTAATTTGCCCCTTAATTTTCACTCATAAGCTCTCCACTCATTTATTATTCATTCCTAGGAGAGCTCAATACATTCCATAAACCTGTCCTTCCTAGAAAGTATGTAGTCACAGAATCACAGAATCACAGAATGGCCAGGATTGAAAGGAACCACAAGGATTATGAATCTACAACCTCCTGTCATGTAGGGCCACCAATTTCCCTATTTAATACAAGACGAGGCTGCCCAGAGCCTCATCCAATCTGGTCTTGAACACCTACAGGGATGGGGCATCCACAACCTCTCTGGGCAGCCCGTTCCAGCACCTCACCACTCTCTCCATAGAGAACTTTCCCCTGACATCCAACCTAAATCTCCCCTCCCTCAACTTAAAACCATTTCCCCTTGTCCTGCTATTATCTACCCTTTCAAAGAGTTGATTTCCCTCCACTTCGTAGGCTCCCTTTAGATACTGAAAGGCTGCAATGAGGTCACCCCGCAGCCTTCTCTTCTCCAGGCTGAACAAGGGGGAGGTAGGGGAGGTGCTCCAGTCCCCTGATCATCTTTGTGGCTCTCCTCTGGACTCTCTCCAACAGCTCCCTGTCATGGTAGTTATCCATGACTATGGGCAGACTGAGTTCCTATGGTGCGTTCAGCCCAGAGCAGAGGAGTTGAGGGGAGGCCTCATGGCAGCTGCAGCTGCTCACAGGAAGAGGACGGGCAGTGCTGAGCTTTGCTTTCTGGTGAGGGTCAGGGTGGGTAGTAGGGAAAAGCTCTTAATTAAAGGACAGTAGGGCCCTGGAACAGGCTGCCCAGGGCAGTGGGCACTGTCCCTAGCTGCCAGCGTTCAAGGAATACTTGGACACTGCTTTCAGACATAGGGTTTGGATTTTGGATGGTGCCATGTGGAGACAGGAGTGGACTCCATGATCCTTGCGGTCCCTTATAACTTGGGATATACTATGGTTCTGTGGTTCTATGACAGTGTTCCAATCATTCAATCTGTCCCACCATGTCTATGACTGCAACAAGATAATGGTCTTGCAACTACACACAGCTTTCTTAATTCTTCCTGTTTATTTTCTGTGCTGCATGTTATTATACAGGCACTTCAGAAAAGAAAAGGGAACAGAGGATGCAGGAATCTCTAAGGGATACAAGAAGATCTCCCATTGCTTAATGCACCTGATACCATGGGAGGTATCTAAGGAACATCTGTCAGTCTTTGATTGGCCTGGCTTATTTCCCAGTCAGTTCCAATGGCATGAGCACTGCCATTTTGGACCCCACCCTTCACATTCTTCAGTTTAAAGTGCATCTCACTATTTTAGCATACTAAACTATCACACCAGGAGGCACTACGTCATTGGGAAGACATAAGAGAGGGGACAGAAAAAAATGAAATGCATTTTGAGTATGAACAATAGTGGAAACAAATTGTACAGAGAGGTTGTGGAATCTTCTTCTCTGGACATATTCAAAATCCATTTGGATGCCTTTATGTGTAACCTGCTTTAGGGAGCCTGCTTTAGCAGCAGGTTGGACTAGAAGATCTCCAGAGGTCTCTTCCAATCTCTATGATTCTGTAATTCTGTGGGATATTTAAAAGCTATGAGTAATCCATAGGTACTGCTTCCTTCACTGTAACTCTTGCTATTCATAGATTAAAGCTTCTATTCATCAAGGAAGTCATTAAGATAACAAGATCATCATATTCAAAATAAACATCAACTGAACTTGATATCTTAACTATACATTTGCCTACCAATTATTAATGGTTAATATATTACCAAAAATGGAATACGCACTGTAAGCAAGCATCAATAAATACACTTTCTCTCAATCACCGGTAGAATTTAATCCAGATATGGTGGTGCACCCTCCATTTTACCAAAAATAAAATAAACTTTATTATTAGAAATAAGCTACATTCCCACTTATAAGAACAAACTCTTTCAGAAAGTAATGCTTTTCTTTTCTAGAGATGCAATATGCCTCATACTGATTAAACTCGCAAAGGAAAGCTGACATTCCACATCTCTGCACATATCAGCTTTCTTTCAAATCTGTCCATAAGGGGATATTAAGTGGGGTCCATCTAACACTTCTTTCTTCATAAAACACTCACTGTCAAAAAAATCAGTCTTTGAACTTACCCACCAAGATTACCTACTTAACAGTCAAATGGTTTTGCCTTGCTTTTGGATTTATACATTCCTCTCGTATTTCACATTTTTTTAGCACATCAACATAATCTCACAGATTTTCCCATTATCTACTAGTTCCAAAATCTTCTTTATCAAAGGAATACTGTGCAAAAAAAAAAAAAAAAAAGATTTGATTCAATTTAAGATATATTAGATATGAAATCCACTAAAGTTCTTCTGGTATGATATGCAAAATACCCTTCTAAGTTAACCTGCATCAGTACACTCAGGCATCTCAAGCAGAGTGTGACTGATTGTCACACAGCTGAAACCATAACACCTTATGTTTCAATTCCATTATCACTTCTTGGACATATATTTCTACTAATATTTACATACTATTCCTGTGTCAGAACTTGTGAAAAAAAATAAAGAAGAAGAAAAAAATTGATTATATAGCTCCTGTTAAGAAACACGTTTATAGTTTTAAGGTATGTCTTCAATTACAAGAGTTTAAATCTTGACTCTGTTTGACTATGACAGGCTTGACTTGCTAAATTAACAGGTTTTTGTATTCTATAAATTGGAGAACTGGCACCATGCTTTTGTAGAAAAATTTACACTCAAAGAAGTATATTCATACACATTAATTTTATAAGCTAATATTTTTATAAATTCCAACAGCATGAGAATTAATGCTATTCAGGATGTACAAATCACAAACCTCTAATAATCTGAAGATATGAGCATCTTGAAACACAAATGAAAATAAGGTCCTTATAGTCACTTACATACACTTACATAAAACATTAAAAATATGAGTTTCTTATTTACTTTACAGATAACTCATAAAGAACATTAATTCAACAATGTTTACTAAGTTGTAAAAGTTATTTTTATCTTAGAGAGGTTAGCATATGCCAATTATTATAACATCTTGATGCCAGTACCACTAAGTAGTAAACAAAGCAATAATAAGCTGCCAGACAAGTAAACAACAAAATTCTTAATTAGCAACTGCTACTAAACTCAGAGTAATTTCTACTATTTGTAAGTCTGAGAACATTTATCTCCCTTTTCCTTGGGTTCTGTGGAAGTAGATAGGACATAATACATCAAGAGCAGCTTTTCTAGTCTAGATGGAGAACAGAATGATTTTTAGACTGGAAAGAAGGGTGTATTGTATTGGCGCACACAATAGATTTTTGCTAAGCTTTTCAAAGGTACCATTATTTTTCCAGGTTGTGTATTTGTAGAAACTAAGCAGTTAACTGGCTAAAGGAGAATAGCATTATACAGCATCTCAGATTTCAGAAAGTATAAACAATAAACATTCAATAAACAATGTGGTAAATTTCCTATCTTTTCTTAGTGGAGAATAAAGTCTCTGTACCAGCAAAATACTATTACATTGCCTTCAATGCTGGATGCTCTTTTGGTTTCTTGACTCTTTATGGAAAGGCATAAAGAAAAAAAAATGGTACTTAGGAGATCTTACGTAAGCTGTGCAACAGTAGCTACTACTTGGTTAGACCTAGTGCTTTACAAGAAAGGAAGAGGCAAAGGAAAGAGTTTTCCTTGACTGAAGAATTTCTAATGGCTGCTTAGGTGCTGCATAAAAAGAAGCATGGCCAGCAAGGCAAAGGAGAAGATCTGCATCCAGATGTCCAGCCCTAAGTATAGGAGAGACACAGACCTGTTGGAGCACAGAGTTTGCACACCTGTTTGAGTTCAGAGTAGGGTCACAAAAATGATCCAAGGCATGGAACATCTGCCCAGCTGAGAGAATTGGGGTTGTTCAGCCTGGAGAAGAGAAGGCCACCTGAGAATGGACTTTCTGTATCTAAGGCGGGCTGTAAGAAAGAAGGAGACAGACTGCTAAAGGGTCTATTGTGTAAGTAAAAAAGGGAATGGTTTCAAACTAAAAGAGGGGAGATTTAGATAAGGATAATGGATATAAGAAAGCAGTTTTTTTACAGTAAGAGCGGTGAACAGGTTGCCCAGAAAGGTGGTGGAAGCCCTTTCCCTGCAGACACTCGAAGTCAAGATGGACATGACTCTAAGAAACCTGATCTAGTTGTAGGTGTCCCTGTTCATTGCAGATCCCTTCCAGATGAAAAGATTTGACAGTTCTATACTTTATATTTAAAATAGACACAATTAGGGAACAAGTACCATGATTTCTGGATTGCAAAGGCAAATTTTGCCTCACTGTTGTGCAATTGCCTATGTTTAAGTACTGATGAAAGCTTGGTTTCATGAAGAAACTTAGACCTGTAAATCACTTCAGATAAAATTTACAGGAGATCTACTGTAAAGAAATAATGTTCTGGGAAATCTGACAGAAAAGAAGATGCAGGTCTAAGAAATTAGGATGCATTTTAAGGAAATCTTGGGGAATTCCTTGAGTAGTGAGTGGAACGAAGATCTACGGTATTTCTTCTCTATTTTTTCCTGGTTGAAATTTCAGTAGTGAAAAATAGAACACAGCAAGATGATATGGCAAGATGATTAAATTGACATATGACTAATCGCCTTTAAAAATACTAGTTTTTTTTTTATTTTATTTTAAAGACAGCTAAACTCTGAACACAGACCATGAAATAATGATAGTCATGTGAGAAGCAAATAGAGATACTTGAAATTTTAAAAATAACCAGAATATCCACTCAATTTGTTATATAGAGTATTTTTTTATCACCAATTGGACAAATATCTAAGCTGATGTCTTTATTTTCCAATCTCAATAATCCTAACCACTGATACATGGTATCTTTAATTTTTTGACCTAAAAATATAATTTTAACAGAAATCCATAATGACTCTTTTCAGTTCATACTTTACATATGAGAAAACAGACAGGTTAATTGACTTGCCCAAGAGCACATAATAAACAAATGGCAAAAAAAAAAAGATCCAACATGCTCACACGTATCTTCTTCATTCTTTTCTCTTTCTTGTAACTCTCACGTATGTCAGTTCAAAGCACTCTGTGGTTTGAAAAAAGAAGGAATAATCTAGACTCTGGGAAAAAAACATCAGTCAATTATGATGATACGCTATTCTATGTAATGCACTGTTACATTCTATGAAAGAAATACAACTCTACTAAATAAACCGTGTAAAAATTATTGGGATGATTATACGGGGCCAAAGGAAATATTCAAATATTCAAAACAGTACCTAATTTTCTGAATTGCAAAGGCATCATGTCTTTCAACTCTTTGATGCCATTTAGAATTTTTGGTGGTTGATTTTTTTTAATGTTAACTCTCTTTAGCCTTGATATTAAAGATGTACTATTCTGTTTTAACCCTTATCTTAACATATGCCATTCTTCGTCCCCATTTCTCTCCCAAAAAACTGATGCTTTTTAGATATTTTAAAGTTTTCTATAAAACTTAAGACAGAAGAAGCTTCGAAGCTGTCTACTGTTTTCTCAGGTGTGTCTTGGTGGTTTTAACTGGGATTTTAAGAATGATGATCTCTTGCGAGAAAATTAAAAAAAAAAAAAAAAAAAAAAAAAAAGTAGTTTTGGTATCATTTTTTCATATCTGAGCCAGTAATTTTAAATACCATCTTCACAATATGTTTCCTTTACAGCTGTGCACACCATTTTTCCCACTCCCTCTAAATGAGAATAACGTGAAAATTTCTGTAAAACAAATCTATCAGCCTGGACCATAATAAATCCAAGGGAATCTATCAAGGAATGGTTCTTCTCATGAGTAAGACAGGAATAATAGAAATCTTATAATGATAAAGGAACTGAACAGCTTCAATAACAATTGGTGTCTTTTTCAAAAGTGCAGGGATTTTTTGCAAGCTATTTGTTTTAGAAGAATACTAAGAATATACTTCGCTTTGCCTTTCATGAAAAAGCAATTGACCCAGAACTTGAAATGAAAGTCTTGGAAATGCTGAAATTCCGTGAATATATTCATAAAGCAATTTTTCACAGTTCACTTGTGTTTCCATATTATAGCTCATCGTTACATTCGGAAAGTTTAACTACAAGAATTTATTTTTTCTAAGAAATCCATGAAACAGTCAAATTTACTAAGCTTCTTTACTCCTCTTTACTTGATTACTTCTAAAACAGAAGCCTACTTGAAGCATTTTTGCCAATCCCTTAAAATGAAAATAAAAACCACTTTCCCCTTCAATTTTAATGCAGTTTGTCTTGTCAAAGCAGCATGACTGCACGTTTTAAAGGAAGAAAAGATTTTAAAACTGAAAAAAAAACCCAACAACCAAAAACAAACAAACAAAAAACTGTTTGTGGAATTTTTAATTCCTATTTGAGCAGTTATCATAGAAATTGTAACTTCATTTTTTTTTTTAAATGACCCCCAAGCCCCCCGACTCCCCCCCAGAAAAGAAGAAAGAGATATGTGTACTCTTCCCACCATGACTTGTCATCCCCTCAGTAACTCATCAGTCATGGAGAAAAGACTGAGTGTACTAAGCCAACCATTACAATTTACAAAAACGTAACTTCTTCACATTCAGAAAAGAGAAATGTATTCAGTCTTAAAGACTGAAAGCCCCAGATGCATAGTGGTTGGGTTTTTCTTGTTTTGTTCCTTTTTTTTTTTCCTTTTTTCCTGCGAAAGAAATAACAATATATTGAAAAGAGCACTAAACTGAGTATTTGTTCATTTTGAAGCATATGACTTGTTCTTTCAAATCCTACACTGTGAAAAAAATAACGTCATTAACTTTGGACAAGCATGAGTTCACACAAGTGATATAGAAGTGTAGCCACAGAGTGGCTGCTTGAAAGCCAAAGGTATTGAAAGACATTTTAATGACTACTGATGTACAGCTTTAATTTAGAATTCCTGAATCTGTTTTTATTTCTCAATTATAGTCAAAGTGGAAATGAGGCAAACATTGGGTAGAAATAGAGCAGTCATGCCAGAGAATATTCAGGTATGTCTTGCTGAGATTTATGGCCAAAGCTCCATAGTAAAGAACACAGTGTGTACCACAGAAACACACAAAGCAATCTTCATGCATAAAGGATTCTATTATTTATTCATCGAGCATATCATACTGTAAAAACCTGATTTTCCAGGGAATCAAAAATCTAGAGGGTGAGCATTAAGTACTGCCATTCTGCCCACCATTCTCAGCAAAAATCTTTTATTCACAATATCCGCTTAATATTCAAACAGAAGCCTGTGGCTTTCCACGAAAAGGAAGTGGTTCCAGCTACTGGAAATGAAGACAGAATAATGAATTGATCGATCAAATACAATGTCCTACTGATTGTGACAGAGAATTTGTTTTTAGAAGAGATGTCTGTGATAGCCATCAAGGGCAAAATATGCATTGGTGAACCTCACACTGCAAAATACATCTACAGCTCATTTAACAGGGAACAATAGACTACTAAATGACGGACTCCTCCCTTTGGCTACGAAACCATTAGCCTATTTTCTCATCTAAGCCCATTCAAAGTAGCAAGACCCTAACCCTGGATTTGCCAGACTGCCTCCCACCTCCCAGAGCGCTCAATTATTTCAACTTCGCCTGAGCAGCACACGCATTCCTCCTTTCCCACCCGGCATCCTCCCGGGGAGCGCGGGCAGCGCCAGGAGCCGCGGGCAGCGGAGCGCGGCCGGGGCGGAGCGCGGCTGAGAGCTCCGCTCGGGGCTCCGCGCCGGCACCGACGCGGCCGCGCTCCCGCCCACGTGCTCAGCGTTGGCTCTTCCACCCGCGGACGGGTGTGTGCGGCGCGACGTGCCGACGGACCTGGCATCCCGGAACCCCGGGCCCCGCCGCCGCGCCGCGTCCTTTCCCTCCCCTCCCGCCGCCCAGCGCTGTTCTCGGGGCAGCGGCCATGGCGGGCGGGAGAGCGGTCCCCGCTGCCGCCCCCCGCGCACGCACGGACGAGCCCTCTCGTACCGTCTGAGCCCCTGGAAGGAGGAGGGCCAGGACATCCGCGATTTCTTCAGGCCGGGCCGGTGTCCGGTCTCCACGGCGTAGGAAGCGCGGTCCATGGCTCGGCAGTAGAGGTACCGCTCGGTGTCCGAGTAGCCGCGGTGCCTGACGCGAGCCCCGGCCAGGCAGCGGCCCCGCGAGGCGGGCGGCGGCGGCGGCGGCGGCGGCGGCGGGCCGGGGGGCGGCTGGTGCTGGAGGAAGTGGTGCTGCCGCAGCTGCGGCGGGTAGTGCTGCTCGTGCCGCCACAGATGCTTGGGGGCTTGGAGGCTAACGCTGCCGCCGGCGCCGTCGCTGCCGCCGGCGCCGTCGCTGCCGCCGGGCATCGCGGAGCAGCCGCTGCCGACACCGCGCTCTCCCTCCATGCTGACGGCCGGGTCGGGCCGGGGCGGCGACGGCCGCTTCCTCGGGCAGCGCCGGTGGAACTGTGCTGAAAAGTTGGACAGCTCCTGCCGCGCCGCCCCTCGCCCGCGAGTGGGAGCGGCGCGGGCCGCCGAGAGCTCCTGGCCCGAGGAGGGAGGCGGGGAGGAGAGGAGGAGGAGAGGAGGGGAGAGGAGAGGGGGCTGGCTTCCCGCTCGGAAATATTTAAAGCCGAGATGGAGCCGAAGAGGGGGAGAGCGGAGCCGGGAGCGGGCGGTGCGGTGGGCTCTCCTCGCCGGAGAAGCTCTGCCCTCCTGGGACTTGGCCCCTGCGGGCGGCCGCCGGCGTTTCGCTGCCGGTCGGGCGTAACTCCCGCCCGGGGAGCACGAGCTGCAGAGACGGCAGGTGACAAAGTTGCTCGCGCTCGGATTCACTGAGAACTTTGCTGTGGGTTATAAATGGGTTGCTACTCCCTAAACTCCTCCTCCCACCACCCTACTTTCAATCTTTGGCATATCAGGTCCAGAAATCGGCTGTTCCCCGACTTGAAATCATCACCCGGTCTGCCATCTTCCCCGATGAGTAAGCTCTCTCCCTCCTGCAAGTAATACTGGCTGTAAATCAATGCAAGAAAGGTTTAATTATAGTGGTGCTGAGCCTACAGAGATGCTCTTACATTTTAAACCACTAGTTCCAGGAGTTTGTGACTGCTGCAGGAATGACATTTAAAGGTAAAATTTACAAAGTGGGTGCTTAATCCTAAATAGTACTGTTAGTTTCACATTTTGAATTATTTTGCACTCATGTAGAGTGAATAATCCAAAACTGAAGGAAGTTTTTGCATTAATTTATCTTTAAAGAGAAATTTATATTTGTCCTAGGTAGCAGTATTCTAGAATCTCACACTTTTTACTCATGAGAAAAATATAATCACTACACTCCTGACAAAACATGGAAGTGTAACCTGAAGGTGTTCATGTGAAAACGGTTAACAGGTATTTGTCAAGTCTTTCTACTGTATTTGCCAGAATATCAGTGCTAAACAAGAAGGCCTCAGAAAACTCTCACATGCCACATTTCTCCAAAAAAACTTATTTTCTTCCAACCACTGTTAATCTACTCATTAGACTGTTCTGATTAGCTTCATGCACTTCTGCTTCCTTTATCACAGAACTGGTATTGCCTTTTCTGTTCCCATTGCTTCATAGATTTGCAGTCATAAGCATCAGACATTTTTTTCTAAATTTCTTAATTTCTTAAAAATGGAAATGCATGTCTATGTCAACTGTTGAAGTGTTAATGCATTTTTCCATTCTCCATCTTAAAAGTCAGTCTTTCTTTCCAGACACGCAGAGTTCCTAAAATCAAGATTCAGTCTCTGAAGGTGTAAATCCTCACTTCTATTTGACAGAACTCCAACTCCTCAATTTTCAAAGCCAACAATACTGTCCTAGGTAATCCACCATCCCCTCATCTCCCTCCTAACTTTTGGTCTCCCCACCTAGTTTCAGATACATTGTGATAAATACTATAAATACTTGTAAAGAACAACAGCACTTCCACTGACAGAAGCCAGAGCTTGAACTCACATTTACCAAGCTTTTGGCCCTCTTGCTCTTTATCCAGTCACACCAGCCTATTTTTGAACCAGAGACCTCCGATGCTGCCTTTTGCCCAGCTGGAACAAGATGTGGCAGTTCTGATGTCACACAGAAGGCAGAAAGACTGGAAGAGATGAAAGACTCATGTGGGACATGCAGAAAGAAATGTCCAAAATGAAACAAACCACTGGGAAAATTGCAGCATAGGATATAGGCATATAGGAAACAAATCCACTAACTGACCTTTTTCCTTCTCTTTATAACCATTCTCTTATTGCAGTAAGACCATACTTCAGATTTTCTAGTTCCCTTTAGTCTCTTAAAATTAGACAGCTTCTCTGATCTCACTGCCATTTCACAGAGTCATAGAAATGCTCTTTGGAAGGGCCCTCTTGAGGTTGTGCGGTCCAACCTCCCACTCAAAATAAGACTATATCACCAAAACCAGATCACATCAGCCATGGCTTTGTTTCTGTTTCAAAAAAACAGATTTTCCAGCCTCCATTGGAGAATCTTCTCCAGTGCTGTACCACATTTCTAGTGGAGAGGCTTTTCCTCATGTTATCCCTGAACCTCCCAATCATGGACCCTTGCTCCTCTGTGGAGTTCAAATTTGTTGCCTTTTGCAGCTACCCTTCAGGTAATTGTAGGCTGCTATTAGATGACCTTTTCCCTCCTCCACAGCAGACAGAACTCAGTGCCTTCGTGTACTGCTCACAGACCGCAGTGTTCTTTAGGCCCTGAGATCCTGGTAACCCTGTCCTGGGCTGCAGTATTCAGCTCCAGTATCAGCCCCTGACGGTAATGTGCTCATTACCAGCTGCCTGCCAGATGCTGAATCATCATTCTCCACACTTTGATCCCACCTTACAGCCTACTCATCCATTCCAGAATTCCTCAGCATCCAGATGAGAATATTTTGGGGGGCTGTCTCGGTAGTCTTACTAAGCTGAAGCTTTGCTATATTCTCTCTTCTTCATGTTTATCTTTTCATATAGAAGGCAGGAAATTTGATCAAACATTATTTGCCCTAGGTATGTCCATAAACTGAGTAGCCCTAACTGTCTACAGGTCTTTTGCATCTGAAAAAAGATTCAGATGTGTGGCTGGACCTTTCCAGCAACAGAGTTGAGGCTGACCACTGTAGTACTTTGGTTCTTCTGCTTGCTTTTCTCAAGGATGGGGGTAGCATTAACCTTTTCCCAACTATCAGAGATCTCTCTTAACCACCATTACTTTCCACAGATGATAATCACATTGCCCTTTTGGCCAGTTGATCTGGTCCTATATATTTGAATTTATAAGGCAAGATACTAACAATGCAGTATTTTCAGAGTACACCTAATGTTTTAAAGACCAATTTGACAGATTATCAAAGCATATTACCAATTTAACTAAAAAATACTTGCTCCAAGAAACACAGAAAAGGCAGCAGTAGAAATACAAGCTTATCTGCATTACATCCAAAAGCCAATGCTTTTGGAAGGAGAACAGAAAGTATTGTATCAGAATTCATCTGGAAAGGTACAAGAATTTGATTATGGGGATGGGAGAATTAAGGCTTCTTTTTGTGTTGTTGGTGGTAGGTTTTTTTTTTGTACAGAAGCAATACTGCCAGTGAGATTTGCATAAAATTAGATGTACATTCACAAGGTTATCTTGCTTTAGTTTGGATTAGTAGTGTAAAATGCATTAGTGCATAGGCTGATGTAATCTGAGATAGGTTTGCTGGCAGACAGTTTTGTTAAGAGTTCATCCTTGCCAGTTTTTTTGCCTTTTTTCTAACAACTCAAGAAGGGAACCAATTAGACACATGGGTAGTCACAACATGTTATAAATGGACAATTTTTAATTCAGAATTAGTGAAGATTAATGAAGATTAATTCCGAATTCCAACTAGGACTAACCCACTCCTTCACACAGGCCACGGGGGACGACTTTCATTTCTTATGAATAAAAACTGATTAAGTCTAGCTATAACAGTAACTTTCTAATTTATAAATAATTTCCTTATTTTCTTCATTTCAGTCTAGTGGACTTGCTTTTTCCTTTTTACTCACCCACTGTTTAAGAAACAGGTATGCTTAAAGAATATTTTTATATTAAAAAGAAAACAATATGGCTATGCTATAACAGTAATCTTAATCCAGAATGACAGATACTGTTTTTAAAAAGCAATTTAAAATGCAGTTATAATCAGCCTTAGTTGACCACCAATTTAACAGATAACTAGAAAATCCAGCTCTGACCTGTTTAGTCTTATGCTGACAGTGATTCATTTAGTGGATTGTTTTAAGAATGAATAACCTTTTATTCCACTTTGAAACGCATCCTACATTTCTGCTACAGACAGAGACCCAAGTGAAATCCTGACAATTTTCATATGCTTGAAGTAAAGACCAGATAGCAAGCTAAGGCTGCAGGAGAGAGATGACTGGCCTGAATGCTTAAGACAGCCTGAAATCTTTCCTCTGCACCTGTAACTCCTGTGTAGTGGACTTATACATGCATGCTCAACTCCAGATCACTGAACTGGGTTGCTTCATGGGTTTTGTAACTCATCTGGCACAAGTCAGTAATCAGGTTTACACAGCAGCTTACAAGCATGGCATTATGATATTCAAGCACCCAGAGAGAAACTTCTTGAGTTTGCTTGGCTGCTGAAACAGGCGTCACAGGCTGAAGCCATGGAGTATTTGCAGTCAGCTTCAGTAGCTGGCTAAATTATGATTACTTGTAATGACTGTAACTGCCAATATACAAAATGATCATAAAGTGTCCATCAGTGAAGTAAACTCATTCATCGAAACTTGTGTAAAATAACAAACGTGTAAAAGCAGACCATCATGACTTACTTCTATTAACTTTGCAGAACTGTTTAATCTTACAGTTCTATGGCTTTCAAGATCATCCAGACATAATGAAAACAACAGCTCAGAATTTGCTAACAAAAGATGATGAAAATCTTGACTTTGTAAGGCAAATTTGGTTTCTAGTCTCATTAGGATAGGAATTTTTGCTGATTGACATAGCAGATCTTTGAATTATGGCACCATAAAAACATCAAGAAAAAAACTGCACATTTATCCTATAGCTCAATTTTTTTTCCTTTACATAAACCTTTCAAGATCTTTCCAATAGCCAAAGTTCAAAGATAAGTTATTTTAAATTTCTGTTGGAGTGAGACGACTCACAGTGTCATATAGAAAACAACTAGGATTACTTTTGTCCATTTTTAAAAAAAGTTGATTAAAAAAAATATATTTTCAGTAAGTATTGATTGCTACAGTGACTATTGGAGAAGAATTTCTAGCAGTACAAAGATGAAACAAAGACTAATAGATATGCATCTGTTTTTGCAGCCTGAATCCTGTAATGGAAATTATCTCAGTTTGATACCTGTTCTCCCTGGAAAATGTAAGTCTAAATCATTTAAATTTTTACTGGAGTACCAGAATTCACGAATAAATATAACAGTATCTGAATGTGTAGTTTCAGATATTGCAAATCTTTTAATCAAAGTCTTTAGTTTTTGTAAGAAACATTCCATACAATGAATATGAATACAAGTAAATTTTAAAAATTGAATATTTTGAGTATTTTCACTTTTGAGATCAGTGGAAAATTGGAATCACCCCAATTAGACAGAAAAGGAAAAAAAAAAAACAGCGGCCAAAATAAACTGCTCTCTCACAAAACATTGCAAACGAGTCTAAACCAAAAATATAATGAAGAGTTTTGTCTTCTAGTTAGTTATCCAAGAATCTAATTTCTGCATAACTACACGTGGGAGATTTGTTTTCTCTCAAAGGCTGAAAGGAGGACAGTAAGGAGAATGAAGATTATATTCAGTTAAAACACACCTCACTAAGCTTAGCTCAGGACCAAAGGAATGATTTTATCTCTTTAGAAGCATTATCTGCCTCTTTGTTTGAAAGCTTCAAAACTTCTGTAAGCCTCCACCTACAGAAATTGTCAGTCTCTGAACAGAATTCCCATAGACTAATCAGATTAATTATTCAGGAGGAAGTATTATCCACATTCATTGGCACTACCTTTTCTCTCAAAAGCAGCAGATCACCTCTTCTTTGGTTATGCTGTTTTAACAGTTCTGACCAGTCTCCCACTCATATTTGTGAAATGATTCACTCTAAAAGACTAATATCCTGTCAGGCCAAGAGTTAGACTAGCTGACCAAAGAGATGATCACCTCCAATACAAAGGATATGAGAAGACGTGGCTCTCTCAAAGCCAGTTCAGTAGACTGAGTCAGGTTTCATTCGACAATGATTTAGAATGAAAAAGAGAGATGCATGCATGTTGCAAAAGCTGACTGTTAATTACAGCATCAGTTTGTTCTGCTTGTTCATATATTTTAGAATTAGTAATGGTATCATTCGCCTCATCCCAAAATGCAAATAGGATATTCCTACCTGTATTTTATAGAAGTGGAAACTAGAATACAGGACGGTAGACACAGTTAAATACCTGAATGTCACTCTCTATCATCCTGTAATAGTTCTTTGTGCATTTTAAAAACAAGTGGATGACCAGTTGTGTATTAGACCAGTGTGCCAACCTACTTTCAGAACATTTTGTTCCAAAAGTGCAGAGTATATATGCCTGAAAGATATGCTTTAAAGGAGACATGGTATCATTATCTAAAAAAAAATAGAAAAATTTATTAATGATACTTATTGACAATATTTCCAATATGTAGTAATTTTGTTTTCTTTTTTTTTCTTTTTTTCTTCCCTGGCTTATTTCACAGCAGAGTCCTCAAAAGTACTAAGTCTACTAAAGTCTCAATAGCAACAGAACATTCTACATTTGAGAGCTATAACTGAAAATGATTTAGAAAAATGCACTTTTTCTCCATTTTCCTGGAACTTGCCTAAGCCTCCTCACAGGAGATGGGAACCTTCCAGGTGAGTTGAGGCTTGAATGGGAGAGCTGCTGCTCCAGCCATAGCACCTATTAGACCAGTATTAGCACCTCAGAGCTCTCTGTGTGAGTCACATCTTAGCAGGCCAAAGTTCATAAAACAGAAGGTATTATTTCATCTCATGAGAAAATGCCATTTCAACTTTGTTAGGATTCTTAACCTTTCACACCTGTTTTTAAAAATGTATCCTTGCTTTCCAGAAATCCGTGGAAAAATAAAAAGTAAAGTTCTGAAGGTAGGAATTTTGTTTGTTTTCCTATCTTTGTTTACCAGTGTTTTGATAATATTTTCAAGACACTGTACTAACAGTAGTAGCAGTAACAGTGCAATGGAAAAACTGTTGAGTCTCTCACTGCTTCAAAATGGTGCTGCAGTTCTTAACAAATATTTATGGTTTCGATGGTTCAGTTAAGATACGCAATTTTGACAATACAGAAAATAATTGGGGATGGTTTATTTTGTCTCTTCACTTTCTGGACTTGTAACAAATTGCAAACCACTACATTTTATTTTTGGCCTGAATATACAAGAGGGAATATTTGGGAAGCATGTTTTATATCTGCAATAGGAGGCATTCAAAAGTGAATGGAAATGTAACCTAGATGGTGAAAATATTATGAGATAACAAGTCTAACTGGATGAGAAAAAACATTCTGCAATTTAAATAGGAAACTAATAATCTCCCCTTATTTCATAACAAAGATACTTCTGCACTGGTTTAAATGTTAATTTTTTTTTGGTGTGAGAGTAAAGTGAGGGACAGACATTTGTATTGCCTGTCCAGGAACTGAACCAATGCTAAAGCAGCACCTAGGCTGGACGATGGCAAATTTTGTTCAGTGCTGTTTACCACTGATAATAGCTACTGACATTAATCCTGACATAATTCAGTGCAGTGGCATTTAAGAAATTGTAGTGTGTTTTGCATAATTTTTTTCTGAGTTCTCTTAAGTCCAATTAGCTCAAATTCTGGAGACAGTGGACAGACATTAACTGTTCATATCAGAGTGGGTTTTTTTAATCGTATGACTCATGAAACAGAAACACATTCCTGCTAGCAACCAAAAAGCAATTCTGTAGATCACCATTCTATGAATCAATTGAAAACATGAATTATTAAAGAGGAAAAAATTGAGTGTTTTAAAAAGTAAAGGTCTGATTAAATATAAAAGATGTTGTTAGATGTAGAACTACAAATCATAGCAAAAGAAAGTATTGCAAAAACATGCCCACATAAATCTCACATAATCTACTTGTAGAATTCACTTACAATAATCATGAACTTATTAACAATTGCAAATGGACAGTTATGGTAAGGGTAATACACTTGTTTCAGTATACATTCCTAAATCCTATTGCTGAGTGAAATGAACAATCAAAGCCCTTTTTTGTTGAATGTCTTTTGTAAAGTATGGACTCCAAAATTAAATTCTACTAAAATCACTGTTAACAGGATAAAAGGGAAATTAACCTAAAACTATATAATTATGCTAGTTTTGATCTAATACGTACCACTAATTAGCTAGACTGCCTTTCCAGTTCACAGACAGCTTCCCAGACGTAACTCTACTGCAATTTCCATTTTTGATAGAGATTTTTGGTGAATATAATATTTCTCATTTTGGAAAAAAAAAACCCAAAAAAACAACCAACTTTAATTTCACTAGCTATCTAATCCCATGCCTTCCACACTTAAATATACTTAAAGTGCTTATTTTATTACTGTGCAAATGAGATTTCTGAGTTTTTTAAACTCTCCCTGTGTTAAGACACAATTAATTCAGAGATTTACTTTTCTACAAGTGGACTTTGTATAAATACCAAATTAATTTCTAATATAAAGTAAAATATAAATGAACTCAATTAAAATATTTACTACAATACAAACTGCTGCACTGAGAGGAGGAGAGATAATGGCCTCACATTGCACCCAGGTATGTTCAGGTTGGATATTAGGAAAAAATTCTTCAACAAAAGAGTGGTCAGGCACTGGAATGGATTGCCCAAGGAGATGGTTGAGTCACCTTTCCTGGAGGTGTTCAAGAAATGTGCAGATGGTACTTAGGGGAATAGTTAGTGGATAATAATGGGTGGTAGGTGGACAGTTGGGCTTGACGATCTTGAAGGTCTTTTCCAACCCTAATGATTGTGTGATTCTATGACTTTTAAAATCTGAATACAAATGCAAAGTTCCTTGCGAGCACTGATTTTGTTTCTTATAGAGAACACATATGCTAAAGGTTGTTTCTTTGAATATATTAAAATGTCCATTACAAGAGCATAAAATTTCTATGAGTATTGTATTCTTGTTCTGTATATTAAAGTACTCGATTCAATTATGCGAAAAACAGTAAGTTCAATCCAGTCACATAAAAGTGATACATCTTTAAACACAAAGCCATCCCTCTCCTCTTACCCATGTGATTTCAAAATTTGGGACGTGTGTAGGAACCATGTGTTTGATACTGGTACATAGGCGTAGCTAAAGCTTTAGCTTTGACTAGCCCAGTCAGATGCAGAACTTTACTAATGAAAAGCTGAGTTGACTAAGATGAAAAGTGCTTTTCTCCCACTAAGCTAAAAATGTCAATAACCTCCTACTTGGAGTAAAGAGCAAAGGCTAAGTCTATTTCAGAAGCACACTAAAAACCACCAGCTAGATTCTTGCTGGTGCTATATAATTACTGCATGTGAAAGAGTCTTAATTTTTTTTTCCTTGCTTGCCTTGATTTGCAGATGGAGGAGGAAACAACAAGGTATTACTTTCCCAGCTGGATAGCAGAAGAGCAAGAGAGGAGAGATTAAGCACAGTTAGTGCTCTTCCCACTTTCTCCTTTCTGCTGCTGTAGGTACAGCAGCAGATCCAGGGAAGCATAATTTCAGAGACAAGCTTTGTGGAGCACTACTTTGATTCAACTATGTTTCCCAGGTCGTTTGTAAACAATACAATTACACAGCATTTTCTGATTGGAAGAATCACAAAGTGAGATTCTTGCCCATTCTGAACATTTCTCCAATTTATTTTCCACCTTCTCCATTAAGTTATTCATCTTTTCACATCAAGAGGAATATGAGTGAAATCCATTGTATTACATTAAGGTTACACTTGATCAAACATAATGGCTTCAGTTTGCAGGAGTGTAGAAGCACTTCATTCCCATAAAACTTGCATAGCATTAAAGCCTCTTAATTTTAATCTAACTTCTACGAACTGGAAAGCCTAAAGTTAAAAGCAAACCTTGTTCAAACCTAGTTTCACTCATTTCTCAAGGGAAAATCAGAAAATCATACTGGATCAACATTAGGAAAAAAATTAGAGGAAAAAAGGACCACATTGCTTAACCAAAATCCAAATCAGGTGAATTTTGCAATTTTTCATGAACATCGTGTTGAATAAGCTAGAAAATTCAAAGCCAACTTTAACACTACTATTTGTAAAGACAGGGCTTTCGAACAAAATTGGATAAGATGCTTATTTAGAATTAGAATTCTTTGGCTGCTTTCTTTTACTGAAATAATATCTGAAACTTTTTACTCATTATCTTAGTTACTTTCCTAATTTCTAATGAGGGTTTTAATTACTCAGCACATTCACGCATTTTGTATTCCCAATATTTAAGTTCTTTCAAGAAACAAAGACTACTAAGTATAACAGTAAGACAACTGAGCCATTATTTTTGGTGGAGGTAACCTTGAAATAACTGCACCGTAAGTTGGCACTTTTCTTTCAACTTCTCTATACTCTTCAAGACTCTCACATATGCTTTAACAGGTTTCCTCAAACAGATTTCATCAAGAAAGATAGAAAGTAAAATTGCTTTTATAACAAGCCTTAAAATAATGACTTTTCAGGAAGAGGACAGTAGGTATTTCAGTTGTCTCATTCCAGCTAGTAAGAAAGCAAGTGAATGGAAAGATAATGGTTCTCCAAGTCTCCTAAAATAGTTCAGCAACTATTCCTTCTTTTTTTCTGTGTGTGTGTGTGTGCATGAGCATGCACGTGTAAAGTATCAGACCTATCAAACTTTGTTAGTGTGACTAATAGTGGTTAGTTACTTATTCAGAACAGTTTTCAAGAGAAAATTACATTCTCGTGTACAAGATATTTCAATTATTGGACAGCTTGGTTAACAAGTATCTGATATTAACTTTGTCAGGCACAGAGCAAAATATACAAATAAAGTGCATTTAAAGTAATTTAATTAAAGTATAGAAATCTCGAACATCAGAAATCAAGTTTTATTTTAATTAGAAGGATAAGAGTCTGTGACAGGGGGGGAGGAAACTCACAAGCGGTGTCCCTCAGGGATTGGTCTTGGGACAGGTGCTCTTCAACATCTTCATCAATGACCCAGACAATGGCATTGAGCGTGCCCTCAGCAAGTTTGCAGACAACACCAAGCTGAGCGGTGCAGTTGATACATTGGAGGGAAGGGAAGCCATCCAAAGGCATCTGGACAGGCTGGAGAAGTTGGCCTGTGAAAACCTAATAAGGTTCAGTAAGGCCAAATGCAAGGTGCTACCCTTGGGTCAGGGCAATTCCAGGTATTTTTACAAACTGGAGGAAGATGTCCTGGAGAGCAGCGCTGCAGAGAAGGACTTGAGCCAGCAGTGTGTGTTTGCAGCCCAGAAGGCCAACTGTGTTCTGGGCTGCATTAAAAAAGGGGTGGCCAGCAGGGACATGGAGGTGATTGTCCCCTTCTACTCAGCTCTTGTGAAGCCCCATCTGCAGAACTGCGTCCAGGCCTGGGAACCCCAATAGAGGAAGAATGTGGAGCTCCGCTAAGAGGAGGGCTGCTAAGATGATCAGAGGACTGGAGCATCTCTCTTATGAGGAAAGGTTGAAGAAATTGGGCTTGTTTAGCTTGGAGAAGAGGTGTCTCCATGGAGACCTCACTGTGGCCTTCCAGTACCTGAGGGTAATGTATAAACAGTAAGGGGAACGGCTGTTTGCAAGGATGGATAGTGATAGGACAAGAGGAAATAGTTTTAAACTAAGCCAGGGGATGTTTAAGTTAGATATTAGGGAGAAGTTTTGCACTCAGAGTGTAGTGACGCACTGGAACAGGTTGTCCAAGGAGGCTGTGGATGCCCCATTCCTGGAGGCATTCAAGGCCAGGCTGGATGTGGCTCTGGGCAGCCTGGTCTGGCGGTTGGCAACCCTGCACATAGCAGGGGGTCAAACTAGATGATCACTGTGGTCCTTTTCAACCCAGGCCATTCTGTGATACTATGATACTGTGATACTGTGAATCAATATCAATCATTTTTCTGCATGATTTTTAAACAAATAAATCATAAAGATGTAGATTTTCTTAACAAGTGATATTTCCAGTAAAAGATTTTTTGATTATTGACTTCTCAGAATCAAAAATATTAACAGTTTGAATAGTAAAATGTGATTCGATATGTCAGTGGATTACTTATTACCTAAATGAATGGTAGAGGAGAAAGAAGCATTCATTAATGTGGGTAAGTGACTGTGAATATTACCAGTTTATTTTCCTATCTGTAACTCTCCAAAGTAAATTCCTTTATTGAAGGGTATTGACATATAAAAAAGAAAATATTATTTATCAAAATCGTCACTTGTTACTTATTGTAATGGGATTCCAAGGTCACAGCCTGAACCAATGGGTGAGCTATGTGAGTACACGAGTACTTGGAGCAGGTAGGGGGGTCTAAAGCCAGCCCTTCTGTCTCCATGATACTTCCATCTTAGTCATGCTCGAGTCCTCCTTTTCCCCTGCCCCTCTCTGCTGCGACGCAATAGTACGAACGAGGAGGGTCACATTGCTCAGCTCGTCCTTTTCTCCAAACTGTTACTGAGACGGATGAGTTAATTCCTCTTGGATATCCTTTCCTATAGCACCTATTTCTCAAATAAAGTCTCTGTCAATGCCTTCTTTTGCTCTACACCTCTGAATTTCACTCTTGCTGAAAATATCTTCGTAATATTAATCTTTAGTTGCTGAGCTTAGCTCAGTTTGATTTGATAGTTTTCCATCTAGAACCACTAGGTGTTCTTTTGCTGCTGTCTTCATTTAAACCTGGATTGTTTAGCTCATATGTGCTACAAGTGAATGTCATTTGAACTGCAATATTTGCCTGTAGCCTGTACAATATATCAGTTTTACTTATGCTCTGAAAAAATGGAATTCCTTGGCTGAAAATCCTTTCACATTTGTCAAATGAATCACTTGCATAAAGAAAGTACTGCCCTCCAGAGACAAATTTGAAAGTTCTCACAGGCAATTGTTTACACAGCAAAATGCAGTGTTTTTCACATTCCTTCTTTTAAAAAATGATGGAATGCTTTGATCTTACCACTCTAGTCGCACCCACAACTTCTCTTCAATCTTCTTTCCTCTCACCACTATTTTCAAGTTAAGAGAAGCAGAGAAAGATAAAATGATTAAAAACTACTTTTCACTCCTTTAAAAAATGGAAGCTGAGATTCTGTTTGATATTTCCAGGGTTTATAAGCCCTTTAGAGATGCTAGACAGATTGTGACTATCCAAGGCAGCAATCACAAAGAAGAGATGCTTCAAAACTCTTCTCACAGAATCACAGAATCATAGAATAGTTTAGATTGGAAGGGACCTTTAGGATCATCTAGTTCCAATTCCTCTGCTATAGGCAGGGACACCTCCCCTCACCTGTCTCTCTCTCAAGCCAGAATTCACTAAAACATTGTTGCCCTACTTCACCTTCTAACTGGTCAGCAGAGACTCACAGAGACATGAACATTTGCCTCAGAAATTACTGCTTCTTTTACAGGTGACAACACACTGCTTGTAGCAACAAGGTCCAGTTAACATCTGAAGATGCTAAATTTTACTTGAAGATGGATTAAGATGGCGTGAGAGATATGGAAAACTGAAAGTGCTGTGGACAGGACACTTTCCACTAGACAAGTCTGCTTAAAGCCTCATCCAAACAGGCCCTGAACACTTCCAGTGATGCAACCTTCATAGTGTCACTAGGCAACCTGTTCCAGCACCCTCTCAAAGAAGAATATCTTCTGAATATCTAATGTAAATCTATTTTCTTTTGGTTTAAAACTATTACCCCCTTGTCCTTTCACAACACTCTGATAAAAGTGTTCCCCTTCAGCTTTCTTGTAGGCCTCCTTCATATATTGTTAGGCATGTATGGTCTGGCAGAGTCTTCTGCAGGCTGAAAAACCTCACCACCCTCAGCCTTTCTTCGTAGGAAAGGTGCTCCAGCTTTCTAATTGTCCTTACGGCCCTTCTCTGGGCCCTTTCCAACAACTCCACGTCCTTCTTATGACAGGGCTCCTCAGACGTGGTACTTCAGGTGGGATCTCACAAGGTCACGGAAGGTGACAATTACCTCCCTCTTTTTGCTGGCCATCCTTTTTCTGATGCAACTCAGGAAATGGTTGTTTTCTGGACCGCAAGCTCACTCTGCTTGCTCCTATCCGGTTTTTCATTAGCCAATGCCCCAAATCTTTCTCTGAGGGCTGCTCTCAGTTCATTCTCTGCGCAGCACGTACTTGTGTTTAGGATTATCCTGAACCTTGCACTTGGCCTTGTTCTTCATGAGCCTTGCAAAGGCCCAACCTCTCAAGCCTGTCCTTGTCCCTCTATATGGCATTCCTCTAGCATGTCAGCCACACCACACAGCTTGGTGTTACTGGCAAACTTGCTAACAGTCTCACTGTTCATGTCACTGAGAAAGATGTTAAATAGTTCTGGTCCAAATACATGCTCCTCATAGACACAACTCATCGTTCATGTCTGCCTACACATCAGGCTGCTGACCACAACACTATGAGTGCAACTGTCTGACCTACTCCTTATTTACTGCGTGGTCCACCCACCAAATCTGTATCTTTCTATATTGTGTGGGCCAATGTCAGATGCTTTTTACAAGTCCTGGTAGATGATATCAGTTGGTCTTCCCTTATCTACTAATGCTTTAATCCCTTTGTAGAAGGCTACCAAAGCTTTCTGGCATAGAATAATGAATATATTAATACCTATTAAAGAATAAGTTAAGTACAGGTTATTTTTTTTTCAATCTGCCAGCTAACATAAAATATGAAGCAATAAGATCTGTCCTCAATTTCTATAACTAATATAGATAGTTAATATTCATTAAATGCTGAAGGGAAAACAATCATCTCAATACTTCTTGATTTCTATGACTGAAATATAGTAGTGAGTAATGATTATAATCCACTTACTGCTTTAATTACTGAAATAATTGGTGACAGTAAATGCTGTCATAAATAAGGAATGTTAAAAAGTTACAGTTGAAATCATCAAGATTTTAAAGTATACAAGAAGACAATCTTTCCAATGGAAAATATCTGTACAAAACTGGAATTATGGCAATTATACAAAAAAGAAAAAAAAAACAATAACAAATGCATCTTTCACATATACTTATGACAGTTCCTTAATACTACTTGTTACTTCACTAATACTCATTTATACATATATATATACAATACATACATTTTCTTAGCTGTGACATAAGATAGAAAAGCATAGCTTTTCCTTGAGATTTCTGTCTGATTGTGCTTCTCACCAAAAAACTTACTACAATTACTGCAATCCTGATTTACAAGTTCAATTTTCTGTGGTTTTTAGGGTGACAAGATTTCTCCAAATATCTTCAGAATTTTTTACAGCATGTAGGAGAATTTTCTGATGCTATTTTTAAGCTATTTGTATTTCTTAAAGTTATTCTAATTTATAAATAAACAAACCAGGTAAAACTCACTGAATCCCCTGTGTGAAAGCTGCCAGTCTTACCTCCTGGCATCACAAATGATTAGCAAAAACTTTTGTTCTTGGTTTTCTAAAATTATTCAAAGCCAGAAGGGAACACCCAAAACAATTCCTCTCACTGTAATGCTAATAGCATCTCACGAATTGGTGCAAAAGGCAGTAGCAGTTGTTGCTGCTGTATTACAGGTTTACCATGAATATAACTTCTGTTATCCCATCAGGGCTCATTACAAAGCACTCTACGAAAGCTTCTCAAATTGTGTACACTGTCTGTGCTGGCTGAGACTGAAAAATGTTGCATCAATTGTAGTGCAGCTTTTCAAAGGTGTAAGATAAATTAAAATTAAAAAGTTTTAGGCGTGGATCTCTCTAAATACAATTGTTTTTAGCTACTTAGCTACCTGTGGAATTTATCAAAACAAGAAGAAACCTTAAATATTCTTAGACAAATTGCAACTTCTACAATTGTATTCCAATTACCCTTGAAATACACGCTCTCTTACTTCACAATCTGATTATATTGGGCTGTTCCTACACAGTCCTCTAAAAATATCTTGAAAAAGTTAAGTTTATTTTTCTGGATCTTTTATTAGAGGCCAAGAAGGTCTATTGTTCATCTTTACTTTTCAATAGATTGTTCTTGCTATTATTTTTGACAGTTGGGGTTGTTGTATTTTTCTTTGTTTGTTTGTTTGTTTTTTCCCAGATTGGACATCAGCGTGTCTGAAAGATAGGCAGAATAACCTAACATTGGACTTGACTGTCCTCAAGTCTACTGAAAACTCATACATCTACCAGCTCCTAGCAGTTCCTTACCATTCTCAGAAAATGCATATTTCACATCTGTCAGCAAGTACATATTCCATCTGTAAAGGAAAGCACATATTTCTAACAGTAAGAAAAGAATAATAAATGGTGCTCCAGCACAGCCTGTAATTGAAATGCTACTTATTTGAATTGGAATTCAGGATGCTTGGGTTGTATTCAGGTCTGCAACAGAGACCCTAAAAAGTGCAAGAATCACGATTCCACTACTCACTGGAGCATTTGGCAAGAGGAAAACTCCAGAGAGACAAGGCCATCAGAAGCTTCTAGTACATATGCAGTATTATTCATTGTTGAAAGCTCTGTCTCAAGTACATTCGTGTGCTTTTTGGCACACATTTTAGTTATTAAGTTAAACTCATACTTTAACTCTTTTTAAAAACTTCTACAAAGTAACTAGGCTATAGTTTATCCATGAAATAAATGACAAGCATCATAGGCATTTTAATGAAGAGCCTAGAGATTTTTCAACTGTCAGAGAAATCAACCTTTGTTATTTTATATTTTTACCCTATTAGTAAGTTGTGGGTTTTTGCTTGTTTGTTTGTTTGTTTGTTTGTTTGTTTGTTCTTCTATACTTCATTCAGTTTTGGTAATTTCCTCTTTTATGACAATTAAAATACTGAAATTCTAAAAGTTTCTAAATCGTTGTTTACTTTAAGCTAAAATGTCATTTAAACTTAAAAGAGAAACTTTTAAGATGTTTTTTTTTTCCCTCCGTATTCAATTAAGGCTAAATTTACAGAGTCGTCTCCAGAGGAAATCCAGACTGCTGATGACTTTACATTAATCTCCCACACAGCTTTTATTACTTTTGTGTAGGCCGCATCTGCCCCCATTTAATTAAACAGGGTTTTGCCACCGTTACTATTTGCAGAACAATCAGGCTTTGCAAGCATATTCTATATCAAGAAATTTTACCATCAAACAAAAATATGACAAAAGTATAGTCACTGTCCAAATTTTTACTAATTAATCTGTGAACCAGAAAGCACAATTATACATTTGAATTTGATGAAGAGGAGTAATTGCTACTGACTCATGCATGCATAGTAAGTAAAGTATCTCATAAAAATATTTAGGGCTAAGGATTCTTTCACACATTTTACATTTTCAATTGTAAAATCAATTTAAACCTTTGACTGAGGAAAATTACTAAGGTGATGTCAAGTTTTACAACTGCTTATTGAAATATCTTACTGTAGTTCTCTCTGCACATATGAAAAAGACATGCTTTTCACATCCGTATTTAAGTATTTAGTTAATAATTTTTTTTTCAAAATTGTACAGAAGTTTCTGTAATTTCATTGTAATAAAATGGCTCAGAAACCACAGTACTGAATATCACATGCATCCTTGATACATTTTTCTACTCAGCCTTCTCCATCAGAATGTCCAGACGTGCTAAACTCAAGGCACACTGAATTTAGATCTTTCAATGAAGACAAGGAACAGTTGAAAAAAATGATAAGGAGCATGAAAGGTAAATCTGACTTGGTGAGAGACCAAGAAAAGCAGAATATGGATGACTGATAGATGTTTTGGACAGTGTCAGAGATTATAATACCTGTAAGCATTAGGAAGATACGACCATCTGGAGCAGAAGGAATATGAGCTAGGATAGAGTAAGAGAAGGAAACTGAGGAAGGAAATTTTGCAGGAAGATTGCAGTCAGAGAAAGATACAACCTCTTCAAATTTCCAGACAGTCATAAAAATCTTATTGCTCAAATACAAAACTAGGGAAAAAGAACTAAAAGTCCACAGTACTGACTTGCCTCCATTGAAAAAGTATCCATTTCTGTATGTGCAATGAATTTCACATCATATTTAACTATAAAAGTCACCAATAAACATTTATTTTCTGTCTCTTCCTGCTAGAGATATTCAGACACGTCTAGCACATTAGACCTGATAAGGCCACGGAGTACCATAATGAAACATTTTATTGTAGAGTCTTTGAGATTCTGATGCCACCTATTCAGACAGTGCTCATCATGAAACTGTTGCATTTAATCACCCTGTCACCTATACCAGAAAAGAGATGAGAATTACTTTGAATTAAAGAAAATTATAGTTTAGAAGTGACAAAAAAGAACAGAATGAGACCATTACATAGCCATTACACGAGATTGCACAGAAACTTATTTTGTTGAAAGTGATAGCAGTAAACCAGATCTTGGTCTACCACATAGACTAGATCCTCTGATAAGGCTCGCATTTTATTTTATACTCAGAAGTTCAAGCAATAGACCTCAGAAAACACCTCAGAAAACTGGTTCAATTTTGGAAAAGAGACAGAATTACAGTCTTTCATTGCTTGCTGTTCTGTTTTCTTTGCTGTAACAAGAAATAAAAATTAATCTGCCTATATAATTTTGCAAGCTAACTTTAAAGTTCTTTCCTATTATTTCTATTTTATGTATATTATTTCTTCTAAAGAAAACCATTCTAAGTAGAAATTTAATATATTTAAATATTAAGAGGCTGCGATCTGTTTACTTTTCAGAGAACTACCATCTAGACTTCATTTAAAATGAAAGGGAAAAAAGTAACTAGGCTGTGTAAAAGAATAAAGAATGCTTTTGTTGCCTCAAAGTAGAAACAAAGTCAGTAGATACGTGAATATATTTAACAAACTTTTCTCAGAGCATACAGTTGATGTAAATTACGTATGTGGAAATCACTTTCTATGCTTGATGATTTCAAAGATCATTTCGACTAGGACTATGAAGAAATTAACTTTTAGTTGTTTCCCGAAAATCACATTTCTTCTATGTGTTTCAATGCGGAATATTGTTAACTGTCTGCTCTCTGATTTTTTCTCTTTAAAATTTTTTAATATGAAAGAAAGCATTATTTCAATAAATTCCAAAATTTCTATTTGAGTCTATAGTATTTAAAAAAAATAATAATTTTCCACACCAAAGAGAAAAAATAACTTCCATCTGTAAGAATGTTTTCTTTTCCTTTAAAGTTTCAATTATAATAGTTACTGTTTAATTAAATAACATTTTGATAAAAATTTTGCATTATAAAATGTTTGCACTATTCCAACAGAGTGTAGTCTCACAAAGAAAAGGCCTCATCAGCATGATCTAAAATATTCTATGTAACTTGGATGTGACATTGTACAGAATTTAAAAAGCAGTCATTAAAAGTGTAAAGTATTCAAATTCCAGAGTGAGATTTGGAATTTGCATTTAACTCCACCATTTGCTATTAATATGAGTTGTTACTGGAAACATGTTCAAAAGACATATTACTAAATATAAACTTGGGCTCACACAATTTACCTGCATCTGTAACAGGAAAATATGTGGGGTGGTGGGTGAAAGATCAAATTCCTTAATATTAAAAACAAATTTCTTATCTGTGATTTTTAAGATATGCTTTATGTCAGAAGTAATCAACATTACATCTAGGTTGTGTAAAATTTATTGCAGATTGCTTCTGTGTAACAACATGAATAAACAAAACAATAAACGAAAAAAAATCTGTTCATGCAAATACATCATCAAATGAAGAACTATGTACTTCTGATGTTGTGGCATACCTACCTAGCAATATCTTACATACATTTCTAATTGAATTTTCTGACATTTTAAGAAAATTTATTGTGTACAATAGAAGGTGTGGCAAGGTCTTACTGTGTATATGCTAACATGCAAGTGTATCATTATTAAAGTTATGGTTACTGATGGTCTGAACTCAGATGAAAATTCTGCATAATGGAAGAGAAAGAATGCACATTATGAAAAGATAAACGATCTAGAAAAGAGAAACTCTTTCAATCTATTTTACCAAAGAATAACCATACTTAGCTAGATAAAGGGTCTTTCCAGACAACTTTCTGCAGACCACACTTCCCACAAGCAGGTGCCTCACAAACAGGAATAGCAGGGTATGCAGAGCTGATAAGCTTGCTAAGGCAGACCTTTCCAAGTAAACATTATTCAACAATTTTATTAATTTTATTACCAGATGATTTTCTTAGTCAGGTATGTTTCAAGTTACATAAATACATTAAGACTATAGAGTAGCAGCCAGTGAATCATGTATAACAATTTTTAGGTTATGTCATAAAAACTTTGTCTCCGCACAAGGTTATTAAATCAAGAGAGGCAAGGAGTATGACTACAGCAACTTGACTAATGCCACAGCCCACATCCTTTCTTTGGGCACCACCTTGCCATATCCACTGATTTAGAGGAGGAAGCTGTGAGAAATATATCACCTGTAATTGGCTTTAGTAGAGGTGATACAACGACTGTGCTCACAGAACTGTAGAAAGATTGGGTGATGAAAATGTTCAGAATTGCTATGCTTCTAGTTTGATTCTTTCTCCTGGGAATGCATTAACTGCTTAGATGCCAGGCAACATTCTGCATACAACCACAAGAGATGGCTTTTTGCTGCTAGTCTCTGTGCTTTCCTTTGACTGCTATCCATCAGGCCACGACAAAATGGATGGAATTTTCCTAAAGGAGAGATTCACCTATAATTGCCGGCTGGATCATGTTCTGGAAATGATTCTCATCTTTGCGTGCCTGTGACAGTCCAGTATATTTCTTGTTTCTATTTTTACATTGCTGTAATGGATAATTAGACACCTCCAAGATATCTCTAATATTGAATATAATATGAAAAGACAATATCCAAAGTGGGAAAAAAAAAAATCCTTGTAAGGAAAATTCTGTGTGTCTCTCTAACAGGATAAGATTTCTTTATTTCTTTTGCTACCTCTAAGTTGACATTATTATGACATTATGAAAAAGTAGACATTAAGATACTATTTTGTTAAGGACTTCTTTTTATATTGCACTTCTAATACTGAACCAAGAAAGTGTGCCCTTGAGTTTGCCCAAGCAAATATATCAGTAACTTAACTATTTTGATAGCTAATTGCTCAAAAAGAGACAATTGCTGAACAGTAAATATCTCTTTAAAACTATTAAGAATTGCAATACAGAAAGTAAAGCTGATCTTAGTAAGTTCCCTGACTTCCCATAACTCACTGCAATTTTGATAATTATTTAATTTATATCAAACATAAATTTGATATAATTAGAAGCAACTTTTTCTTTTTGAGCTTTCCCTGCAGCATGAGCCATTGCAGCTGTGGACCTTGACACCAGTAATAATACAGGCAGATATGCAAGCAACATGTGAATTAAGACATCAGTCAAGCAAGAATCATCAGGAGAAATTATTTAAAGAGATCACTTAGCAAATGACTAGTCTCTATACTAACAATCAAATCAACTACAAAAAAAGACAGTCTCTCTCACTATCTTTAACATACAATAGCACTAAATTATATGAAAGCAAAAACAGAGAAGTGCCTAGACACATTATAAAAACTATTATGAGTGTAATAATAATTGAAAATTAAAATAGTATTTTATCATAAAAATCCTACATAATCAGCTCCTTCTACAAGCCAATGACTCATTCTCCTGTAGTGTTCTGGATACACTGCAATTAAGTATTCAAAAACAACTGCAGGATACCAACTTGCCTGAACAGGGAACTTCAGATTGAGCAAACATACAAAAAGGGGAAGTATAGAAGGTGCAAGTAGAACCAAACTTCCAAGGAAGGAAATGGCTTTCTGAGAATACAATTAGTATCCATTTCAGCTGGAGATGAATTTGGTAACAGAGATGAAGGAGTAAAAAAGAACAAGAAAAGCAAAAACAGAAAACAAAAGAAAATGTAGGCCTACTGCTGAGTGGAGCAAGTAATCAAGAAGTGAATGACACGGAATAGAATGATGTATTCAAACTCTTCTTTGCCTTACTTTTACTGGTCTGTTATCCGGTTTCTCAGGTCACCATCTCTAGAAGAGATGTTTGAGGAAGTAGAGAGTACTACACAATGTAGGGAAACATTAAAGTCCTCCTTAGGTAAACTGGATGAGACCATGCGGGAGGCACCCAATCTTGATGAGGAAGCTGATCTTTGTCCTTGTGAGGCCATGTTCTCTTTATTGTCTTAGAAAAATTGTGATCAGTAGAGGTCCCTAGTTATCTGAGAAGGTCTAATGATAAGACCATCTTTAAAAGAGAGAAGAGGACCTGGGGAGCTACAATCTTAGCTCAGTTCTGAGAATAATGTCATGCCAGTGCTCTAGGAAGTCATTTCCAAGCATTTAAAGGACAAGGAGAGACTGGCAACAGTCAGCTTAAATTTACCTAGGGAAAATCACGTGTAATAGATTTGATTTCCTTTCATGACAAAATTCCTGGTTCTGTGACAGGCAGAAGCAGCAGATAAGTTTTTGACAAACTTTTACTGAAACCTTGTAGCCCAGCTGGAAAATACAGACTTGACAAATGAAACCAAAAGGCAAACAAACTACTCAGACCATCAGATTCAAATGATACTGGGCAGTTGTTCCAAATATAAAAAGCAGCTAGGTAAGAAAAGATATCTCTGGAAGTGAGTACTGGAGCCATGACTGATTAATTAGCAATGTGATTTGTACAGTAAGATGTCATGAACCTTCAACAAGTTTGCAGAAGATACCAGAATAGTATGAGGACTTGTTATTCTGGAGGGCTGCTATTCACAGGACCTTGGCAAGCCAGAAGAATGGTGAGAGGAACCATGCAAAGTTCAGCAAAGGCAAAAAATAACCCCAGCTCAGACTTTTATCCGCTGTAAACTTACTCTTTTAAAAGTTAATTTCCTAGTTGATGTGATAATTATACAAATTTGCAGTCAAAGATGATTATATATGTGTTATATTTTTTAATTGAATCATAGTATATCCTAAGCTGGAAGGATCAAGTTCAATGTCTGACTTCACATGGGACAACCTAAAAGTTAAACCTGAGCATGCTGCTCAAGTGATTCTTGAACATCAGCAGATCAGAGCCCTGCTCCAGTTCCTAACCACTCTCTCTGTGAAGAACTTTTATGTAATATCCAATCTGGACTTTCCTTATGCAGCTATAAGCCATTCTCTTGCACATTATCACTGGTCAATAGAGAGATTAGCACCTTTCTCGCCATTACCCTACATGAGGAATTTATAGACAACAGTATGATCATCCTTCAGTCTCCTCTTTTGTAAGTAGAACAAATGAAGTAACCTCTGCCATTTTTCAGATGTCATGCTTTCTAGTTCTGTCACTATCTTTGTTGCCTCCTTTGGACACAATCTAATATTTTTATATCCACCTTGTATTTCAAAGCCTAAAACCATGCAACAGTACTCCCAGTAAGATCACACCAATGACGAACAATTACTTCTTTTGACTGGTAATATATATTACATAGATACAGCAACTAGTAAGTCAGAGTTCCATGAAAGTAAGTCAGTGTGATACAAACTCAGACTTAATGTGAGTCCAGATGCATAACAGCAGCTAGGCATTTTAAAAATATGCAACTTCTCAGGTCTGGTTGGTAAAATTCTTCTTCACTACTAGGTTTATTGTTAAACGTTGATCCTTTTTTATTTATTTATTTTCCCCAGGTCCATTTGCATGCAGCACTGTGGCAGATAGCATAGAGTCTAAATAAATAAGGAGACAAAAGCTCCCGAATTTCTATTCAAAACTTTGCTATCTGTTTTCCCTGTGGTCTTGGCCAGTTGCACCATCCCTTCATGTGCAAGTTCTCCTATACAACAAAGATAGCATTACTTGCTTACTAACTCGTGGCCAAAAAGGCCAATGGCATTCTGGGGTGCATTAAAAAGAGCGTGGCCAGCAGGTTGAGGGAGGTGATCCTCCCCCTCTACTCTGCCCTGGTAAGGCCTCATCTGGAGTACTGCGTCCAGTTCTGGGCTCCCCAGTACAAAAAAGACAGGGATCTCTTGGAAAGAGTCCAGCAGAGGGCCACAAAGATGGTGAAGGGCCTGGAGTATCTCCTATGAAGAAAGGCTGGGTGAACTGGGTCTGTTCAGCCTTGAGAAAAGAAGACTGAGAGGGGACCTGATCCAGGTCTAGAAATATCTAAGGTGTGGGGGCCGTAGTGGTGAGGCCAGTCTCTTTTCAGTGGTGAGTGGAGACAGAACAAGGGGAAACATTTGGAAACTGCAGCATAGGAAGTTCCATACAAATGTGCATAAAATCTTCTTTACAGTGAGGTGACGGAGCACTGGAACAGGCTGCCCAGGAGGGTCGTGGAGTCTCCTTCTCTGGAGATGTTCAAGACCTGCCTGGATGCCTACCTGTGCGACCTGCTGTAGGGAACCTGCTTTGGCAGGGGGGTTGGACTCGTTGATCTCTGGAGGTCCCTCCAACCCCTACAATTCTGTGATTCTGGAATTAGGTCATGCTTAAAATGGTTCTAAAATAAAGATGTGCAATAAAACTGTTAAGAATTATTGCGCTATTTATTGTTCATTATTCTTAACTGGAAGGTGAGTCAGATAATAAACAGCACAGAAGTATAAGAAGTTGCCAACGTAGAGTTACAGCGTGACAGCCCAGAAATCATCATTCTGAGCTCAAAAAGAAAATAAAATGGCAATTTTTTGTTATTATTATTTTAACGCTATGCAAACCATAGCTTTCACTTATTTTCACTACATACAGTACCCTACCGAGTTAAAAATAAATAATTTCAAAGAGCAGCTTTTCCCCAGCTTGCATTTTTATTCCATGTTACTCTGATAAGGTCTCTCCATTGGTGATAATTCTCTCCATTCTCATCACCAAACTTTAACACTCAGTTCCTTTAAAAAACAACTGAGCTGGTTTTTTTGTTGTTGTTTTAAGAATACTTGATTAGGTGAATAACTGCAAAATTATGGCTTAATAGTCCCACATTTCAGTGGTTTCGCCTTTTTCTTAAAAATAAAATACAGAAGACAAAATGTAATCTTTGAGTTATTGCTTTAATGGGGTAAAGACAATGCAAGCAAATGAAAGGCTTCAAGACACATTTTGTTTGAAATTAGAACCATTAGTCTGCATGGCTACAGTATCAAACTTACATTGATGATGCTAATAACATTTTTTGTAGCATTTCTTCTCAAAACTAGATATTAATAGTTTAATTTTTGATTCAAAGTCTGCAATAATTACAAAAAAAATTACAAGTGCATCTCTAGAGGACAGGAAGAAAAAATCCATAGTTTTATATCACATTTTGTTCTGATCTTTAAATGTAGAGAACTTTAATTTCTTCTTTCATGGATTAGAAAACAGATTTTAAGCATTGCAGTGTCTGTCTAATCCGTGGATCTGTCCCTACAATGAACAATTAATATACTAGAAGAGAAAGAGCGCTGCAAAAAAAAAAAAAACTTCAGAAATTAACCATTGTGTAAGTCATTCTTGTAGCTCCCAAGAGTTCCATAGGTATACTAATATACTTTCAGGTGTATATAAGCAATAAGAAAGCAATTTAAAACAAAACTGATGTTGTGTAGTAATAGTAATCTCATAAATTGTGCTTTAGCAAAGAACAGGGAAATCACAGAAACATAGAAGCATGTAGGATGGAAAAGATACTTAAGATCATCAAGTGTGACCATCCAGCTAACACTACCAAGTCCACCACTAACTGTGTCACTAAGCATGACAGCCACAGGTCTCCAATGTCACCAGAGATGGCAACTCTACCACTTAACTATGCAGCCTGTTGCAATGCCTAACCAGCCTTTCCCTTCCTGATATAGAATCTAGACTTCTCTTGAAGCAACCTGAGGCCAATTAGTTACATCCTATCCCTTGTAACCTGAGAAAAGAGGCTAATGCTCGCCTTGCTGAAGTCTTCCTAACCACTTCTTTTCTCCAAAATAACTTCTGGTGTTCAGATAGCCATAAGTGAAGTTTTAAAGTTCATTGTATAATCTTTTATCTCTTGAGTTTAAATTCAACTGATGTCATATTGCTTGACATTTCCCATCATACTATGATAGTTGTATGTCTTAAGAGGACAGAAGAATTACAACATTGACTTTAAAGTAAAACTTTAAAAAACATCATTACTTCAGCAGTAATTTGTGGTTCAAAGGCACTGTTCCCAGTGGGATATGTGTGTGTGCCGTTGCATTTCAGAGTCTAACAGGAGCAGATTCAGGTAGGAGTATCTCTATTCCATCCTATCTTTTTCTATCCATCTCTTCTTTTGAATTACATAATACAGAGTTTCCATCAGAAAGATGACTGAAGAATCTGTCATTAAATTTCATGAAGCTTGGCAAATGGTGATGACAAAATTCACATTGTAACTGGTCAGCAATAGGGATTCATGACCAAAGAATGCTCTGTCATGTAGAGCAAGAATCAAAAGTGGCAGACTGCCTGGAATCAAGAGTGAAAGGCAGATTCCACAAGAGAGTGAAGTTTCTTGACAAGAAATACCATAGCATTGTCCTGTTGCAGTGTAGTCTGAGTGCCCAGAGGCTTCTAGGCTCTGGGGGATGAATCCAAAACCACATGATTCCTATGCCCACATGACTGATGCTAGGGTAAGTGCATGTAAGGAATCAGTTCATGCTGCAACTTGCAGACCACTCTCTGTATTTATACTTGAGCAAAATTGTGTTTAATTCACTTCAGAGGATACAATAAAAGTCCCTCAGTACCAAACCAGTACCATTATTAAATACTGATTGAACCAATTGGCCTTCCAAATCACATCTAAGTATCTGAAAAAATAAATAAAATTTATCATATCACATTTACTCAAGCAACTGAATCAAATCAGGAGTTGTGACTACTGGGCAAAACAAATATAGAGGAAAGCAAACTCTTTGAAATGTTTATTATAAAGGAGGTACAACCAAATTATTTAAATTTTCTCAAATGTATGAGTTTCAGGTAACAGTCCTCCACCATTTTAATATTATCGGCCTTGGCAAGACCAAAAATCTTCCACTGTCAATCTCTTCTTATATGTGCATTCATTCTTAAACAACATAGTATCTGTTACCTTTATGAAAAATAGTGGTAAAAATTAATTGTGGTTATCTGAGGAAAACTGGAAAAATTTAAAGTTTGTAATCACATGTACAAGCAAAGTACTGCTATTCTACTTTGCAACAGGATATCACATATAAAGTTATGTATATAAGCTATGCTACTTTAAAAAAAAAAAAAAAAAAAAAAAAAAAAGAACTGAAATATCAAGAGCAATTGCCAGCCTGGTTTTTTAAACTTCTCAGCGCAAGGTCTGGCAACTGTCATATTTCACAAATTTAACTGTTGCTACCAGCCAGCAGACTTATCAATTTATAAGCAGTTGGTTTTTTGCTCCTATTGGTAATATTATATGTGAAACTTCAGTACAAGACATGAAACCTTCATCTTAATGATGATCTTTGTTATCCTGTCAGTTAAACCTGGATGAAAAAATCAGAATGAAGCCCAACAGCAACCTAAGCATAGGAAAAAAATAGAAGGGTGACAGGGATGACTAGTGTGAAGCGTCTCATTAAAGTAAGCTCTTACAAGAGTGAAAGATTAGAAAAATATTTCTGAATATTTCCTATCTAGTTTTTCATTTATTCTCCTTTGTTTCTTAACTGAGCAGCCTCAGCTAAATCTGTGTAATTCATCCCTATATAAAGCTAATGAAAAAACAGAAACAATCTTGAGGCTTCATGAAAATAGAAAGAAATTAAAAAGAGTTGGAACGTGTGTATGTGTGTGCAGGAACAGAATACACATTGTGTTCTTAAAACCAAATCTACTGTGACTGTTTTGAGTTCCGTGCATTCCAGGTACTTAAATTGAAGTACAAGACAATTTGTAGTGCCATCTATGGGATTTTTTTAGTGTCTTCCTCCAAAAATATATATTTGTAATTTAGGTTGTCTTTAGTGATTACATCCTTCTTAAAATCAGCTCAATGACTCAACTGCTCTTCCACCTCCTCCAACCCATCGAAAATAGAGAATAGATTTGTATACATTCATGCAGACAAAAAGCCTTGATAAGAGGATGGATTTTTCCTGCTGTTGGGTTTGCATTACGATCACGTAAATGAGAAACGCATAGCTGCTTGAGAGAGCTAACCATTGAAAAATGGCATTAAACATCTAGAGAAATTCAATTTCCTGAATAATATTCTTCCTGTAGCAACATAATTGCTCTTTAGCTAAGAAAGAATCATAAGAGCTACCGATTTTATATTACCAAGAAGCATCAAAATTATAATTGCTTTTGTTGTTGCGTTCAGTTTTGCTTTGTTTGTTTGTTTAAACAGCCTTGCAGCTTCATTTAACAATCTGTAGATCTGCTGTTTCTCAGTTACTCCCTGAAATAAAGTTTTCTATAGATAAATCTTCGTCCAGTTTCAAAACAAATTCTATCAACCATAGAAATGAAAGCCTTAGGCAGAATACAAAGTTATATATAACGTCTCTAATGCCCGCAACAGATCCTTAGATGCAGAGAAGCCTTTCCGAGAACATCAATCTCTGAGTATAGCAGATAGCTATTCCTAATAAGCAGACCGTTTGGGGTTTATTATTTATATGAATACCCACGAAACTGTCTTGTTGTTGCATATTTGAATGCAGCTTGGAAAACAACAGTGATCTCCAAAAGTCAAAAATCACTTAGACTTTTTCATAGGACAGAATTATTTACTTTTCACTCTGCTACCTGACTTATCTATCATATAGTCTGGGGTTTTTTTTGGTCAGTATTTTGATTATATTCTCTCCAAAACACGAAGTACCTCTTGGACATTACATGGTTTACACGTGTCCCAAATACAATTTAATTTTCAAAGCTGAATTTCCTGAAATTCAGAAAGGCCAGCAATGTGAACTGTCATAATTGTCCCTTCACTTATTTTCCTTTAAGATTTCAGCCCAATCTTGTTTCCAGCCTCTATGGACAGAAAAAAAAATTGACAAAAAAATCAAGACACCAATCTATTTTTAAACCCTTGCCAAATGGCATTGCATTTCTCAAAGATGTAGTGAATGTTTCACCAAGCATGCTTTCAGATGTAGTCTCGCGTGTTCCAGAAATTAATACACGTGGGAATGAGATCTAGGGAGGCAATGTTACGTATATAGATTTTTTTTCTTTTTGCCATAGCATCCTAATGAATGTTTACAGCTTTTGCTCACATAGTACAAATCTTACATACTTTACACAGCTGTAGGTTCCTAAATTCTGCATTTCAGTTCTCCGTATGTCCATCTTTCCTTTTCTTCATGCTTCCTTATGTTACCAAGTGGCTGCATTGCCTTCACAATTAAGAGCATAGTACTGCATTCCAGACAACTCTCATTTTGGAAAACAACGCAATAAAACAGTATGAAAAGGAATGAAGAACAGAAAAGGTTACATTAGAAAACATGCTTGATGTAAAAACTCATGAATGTAATATGAAGAAGCCATAACAGTAGTTACAAACAAATATGCAGAACAATTGATATTATAAATATCCTAAACATTGAGATGGAGGCACAATCTACTCATGGTTCCTTGCAAGTGATTTTGGAACTGTGCAAAATATTTTCTGAGTACAGAAAATCTTCTGCCTCTGTTATAATACTCCAACGGGGTCATTCAGGCCTCTGTAATTGAGATTTATTTTTTTTTTACTTTGAAGTTATTAATCAAGTTCAGATAAAATATTTCCCATTACTTGCATTTGGACATGACCAAAAGGTTTACAAACTGAGTTATTAATTTTCATCCACAAATTCATATATGAACATTTTACTCTCATTTTTCACCAACTCTGCTAAACTCTACAAAATGACTTCCATATATTTATTAAGGGGATTTAGAAAATAAATAAACTTCTGTCCTAGAAGGAGGATCTGCTGTCCTGTAGCTATCACAGAAAATTACAAATCAGAAAGAACTTGCTGGATCTCACCTGCTGGACTCTGCTGATGTAATGGCAATCACAGGAGGAATCCTCAGTGGAAGAGTTGTGGGCCGTGGCATGGTCTCAGTATCATTCTTTTTATCCCAATCAGCTTGTTCTAGCTGCCTGAAAGCCAAAGGGGGAAGCTGGATGTTACGGGATGATAATCTCCGCACGAGATAGGGCTCCATTGCTTGGAAAGACTCTTCCTCCTCACTACAGTGATGGAGTACTTCTTCTGAAATCTACAATCAGGGAGAAAAACAAAAAAAACCAACCCAATATCACATATGAGAACACTATAACATCAATTTAACTACCCCTATAATCCCTTTCCATAAATTTGTTATAAATACTGGCTATACATTACTGCCATTATTCAGGAAATGCAAAAAGTGAAAAAATGCAGTAAAAAGTTTATAGAGTTGAAGTAATCTGCTGCTTTAAAAGCAATGAGAAAGCTATTCTATGAGAAGATAAAAACACCACTACCTAAAATATGCATTGGGAACAAATGTCTACTTTAGATGAACTTCTATCCTGCAATGTGTTTTTGCTTCCCTGAAAAATGTTTATCTTTTGGAAGAAGTGAGAATCCAAATAGCAATAATAAAATAAAAGTAGTTAGAGAATGCAGCTATACACCTCTAGACTGAAAACAAGAGAAAACTCACCTTAAATTTCTTATTAAACTGTATTTAACAGATTACTGCAGATTTTCCAACTCCCACCTTTCTTCATGACACACAATAGTATCATGTTAATATGAAGTGATCAGTAGTTAAAACAACCAGTGTAGTGCTTGGAAATAATGAATAAGTGGATCTTCTGAAGGTGTGGGTATTACAAAATGGTAAGGTTAAACATAAGTAACCATTCTTTTCAATATAATAATATAAAATATTGGTAGTATTTTCTGGGTCATGGAATAATGATGCTTAATGTAGCATCAAGAAGTCTTCAGTTTACTTAAAAGGGAGGAAATTTCATCATAACATTTTCAGAATTTTAAACAAACCTCACAATTTCAAAAGAAAATTTGCAAATAATTATTTTTCTGAGAGCACTAATATCTTCAAAAGCCTGTTGTAATAATAAGAGGAAATTTATTTTTCTCTCCATATCTTACTCAGTTTCTCACCACCTCTTGATAAATTTCGCAGCACAGATACTACTGTCTGCAACTACAGCTTTGATGATATTCCTGTGACTAAACTCAACTTATAAGTAAATCTAAAGATTTTCTATAGCATCTATATTAAGAATGAGCTATAGAATTACAACAACATGCTATTCCATCTAGGTCAGGTATGTCTAAGTCCTAGTACACTGGTACACAGAGAATTTGCCTCTGCCAACTAACATTCAAACGTATGGCATAGTTGATATGGTGTACTATGACAGATTGCTCACAATGAAATCACACATCCACTTGTAGCACAGACGTGGCCTTCAGTTTCAGCTGTCTCGTGAGGACTGATTCATACCTTCAAGGAAAGTTTGCAGGGCAACATATCTACTCTGTGCACATAGGGAAATATGTTAATGAGCCCCCTTTCATGATGAGTAATATTAATAACCTCTATTTATACTCAGAGCTTGAGCAGTTGCTATGAGCAAACTATTTCTGATTAAATTTTTAATCATAAAATCTAAATTTATAATTTAGCTGTTTTTCTTAATCTAGTTGTAATGTAGTTTAAGAAAACAAAGATTATAAAATTGTACGCATTATCAAATGTACACTGAAGCAAATCCACTGAAAAATTAATCACTGTAAAAAAGCCTACAAGAATTAATGTGTTATAGTCATCCAGGGAAAAGTTTAACTTCAGGCTTGTATTTTCAGTGTGTGCACAGTGGATATTCAAGACAGTTGAATGAATTAAAAAATAATAATGAAATTAATTATAGCTCTGCAAGAAACAAAAATGCTAATATCAGAGCTAAAATTAGTCTATTGCAGGAGGCTATTTGATCCACTTCATCACTAACAAACTGTTGATTTTGAGGCTGCTTTGAAAACCATTAAAATCTTTGAACTGCAGAATCAACTGCTGAAACAAGAAAGTGGACTCACTGAAAATCTTTGAATCATGCAAAAACTAGAGGTAATGATGTATGGCATAAAGGAAACTGTCAGGACAAGGGACAAATTTCAAACTAAATATTAAAACCAAGATTTTAAGAAATCAAATAGTTACCTAACATATATTTCAACTAGTAGTAATGGGAAATTAAATCACTTTACGGAAAAATACATCACTTATTAAGATACAAATACACAGACATCTAAATTAGGAAATACTACTGATCAAACTCATTTTACTTGGTAAACAAAAGAAAAATATGCATTAGTGATTTTGTCTTATTTGTGAATACAGTTGTAAAGATTCTGATTCACTCCACTGGAGAATCTTCTCCAGTTCTCTACCACATTTCTAGTAGGGAAGATTCTCCTGATGTTCTACCTGAACCTTCTGAACAGGGGCCCTTGATCCTTGTATAGTATGCCACAGTGGAGCTCAAATTTGTTGTCTTTTGCAGCTACTCTTCAAGTAGCTGTAGGCTGCTGTTAGATGGCCTTTCTTCTCCTTCACAGCAGACTGAACAACTCAGCTCCCTCATGCACTGCTCACTGATTGTGAGCTTCAGGCTCTCACCATCCCTGTAGCCCTTGTCTGGGCTCCTAGCATTTCCCTTGATCTACTCGCTACAGTCAAACTAGCATGTAGTCTGCGTTATTTATGACGATTGGCCGATATCCACCCTGCCATCAATTGAAGCCCTCAAGTCCTTTTCAGCAGGGTTATTACCCAACCAATGCTGCCCTGCACACACTCTTACTTTTCCTCACTGCTTTTATTTAGTTGCCTATCATCACAACAACTAAGAACTTCACAGGCCTGAATTTACACCAGTGTCTGTAGTCAAGAATGAGCGAAACAGTGAGTTGAAAAACAACCTCTCATTTGCTTTGAACAATTTGGGAAATACCAGTTTCGGAACATTTCACATCAGCTTGCTCTTCACATCACAGTGATGTGATCACTATTCAGAAAATAATAAAAACAGTAACCGGACAAAAACTTTGCTTAAGCAATGTATTCGGTGTTACATAGTTCTTTGTTGGTATAACCAAGAATAGAAGCAAATTTTGTCTAAGGTGAGAGTTTACTAGCTTAATATTCAGACCACCATTTCACTGTAAGTCTTCCACAGTTTTTCTTTAACCTCTTTCAAGTACCGGGAAAAAAATGGGAAGACCATAGTTGCCATTGCTACACTTTTCATATTGACGCCTACAAGCAGCATTCACCTACAAGGGAAGCAAATCAGAAATCAGCTTAAGAGAATATGTGATCGTTCTGTACTCAGCCCTGGTGAGGCCTCACCTCAACTACTATGTTCAGTTTTGGGCCCTGTACTACAAGAAAGACATGGAGGCCATGGAGTGCGTCCAAAGAAGGGCAGTGAAGTTGTGAGGGGCCTGGAGCACAAGTCTAATGGGGAGTGGCTGAGGCAGCTGGGATTGTTCAGTGTGTAGGAGGATCAAGGGCGACCCCTATCACTCTCTATATCTACCTGAAGGGAGGTTGTGGGGGGTGGGAGTCAGCCTCTTCTCCAATGTAACTAGCAATAGGACTAGAGGAAATGTCCTCAAGTTGCACCACAGGGGGAAATAGGTTGGACATTAGGGAATACTTCTTCAAGAGAGTGGTCAGGCATTGAAATGGGCTGCCCAGCATGGTGGTGGAGTCACTAACCCTGAAGGTGCTTAAGAAACATTTAGATGTTGTACTGAAGGACATGGTTTAGTGGGAGACATTGGTGACCGGCAGACAGTTGGATTGAATGATCTTAGAGGTCTTTTCCAACCTTGGTGATTACACTGTTCTGTGATTCTATCTTGTAGAATTTCATAGTGTATAAGGATATGGTGCATAAGGACACCAATAAGGCTGATATAGGTAATTCTGAGACTGCCTAATTTTTTGCTTCTTGGCTTTCTACCTCAGTGTTTTTCATGACAATTTTAGAAAGTAATATTTAATATTATTTCTGAAAAACATAGCACGTTTTCATCCTAGGGAGTGACAAACTCTTAATTGCTCAGATAAGCTGAACATTTAGACTGACCACAATAAGCAATGACATGCAAGAAAAAAAAAAACCTCAGTAGAAGCAGTATGTTGTTAGCTAGTCTATTATTTAGATCTATAGCCAATTATGAAACATACTTTTCCAGTGGCTTCTCCAAATATTTGGTATGTGGGAAAATAACAGCTTTGCATAGTAGAAATACCCATCCAAAATGTTGCAGATAGCATAGTAGTATCATCTATGTATACTATGTATACTTTGAGAAAATATACATGCTGTGTTCTGTTCTGCCTGCTCTCCCCAGAGAAGGCAGAGAAGTTCAGAAACACCTTGCTGAACTAGTGTATCTGATCACGTCTACAGTAATAAAAAAAATTAAAAGTTCTGGGGTACTTCAACATCATGTACTTTCCACAATAAATCTTTTTTTTGACGTGTTGCTTTACTGACCTAAATTCAGATTTTTCCTCTACTTCCTCAAAACTTCCACTATGAACATTTCTCTTCCTCATTCATTTTTATCTTTCCAAATCTTTTGCTCTGGTCTGGTTCTTGAATTCAATCAGATAACTTTGTTTTCTCAACATCAGTAAAAGGGCTCCCTGAGCCCAGGAAGAATGGGGTAAGGAGACAGAAAAAAGCACAATTGATTTCTGTTATTAGCTTTGTCATCTGTGCTGGGTCAGGCTGGAACAGAATTTCCTTCATAGCGACACATATGGTGTTATGTTTGAGAATTGTAACCAAAATAGTCACAATTTAGCTGTTGCTGGCTGAACAGCGCTTAGACAACATCAGGGCTTCCTCTGTTTCTCATGCTGTGCCCCCAGAGAGGATGCATACGAAGCTGGCAGGTGACGCAGCTAGGGTAGCTGTACAGAACCAACCTCTTGTGTTTGCATAGCGCATGCATCATGCCCAGCAGTAAAATCTCTGGGTGAGGAGAAGGAGGAGGGCAGCACCCAGGATTATGGCACTTGTCTTTCCACATCACTACAATGCATGCTGAAGTCCTTCTTTCCAGCACAATAAAAGATTGAAGAATAACCTTTCATTTATTTATTTATTTTCTGACGTGCAAATTTTCATAAGAGTGCAAATTTTCTCCTCGTGCAAATTTTCATAAGAGTGGCAACAGATGCATCTGAGGTCTGAAGAATGAGAAAGTAATTTACCAGCAAGTTTGCCATCATATTTCAATCAATGAAAATAGACTTGTTAACAGGTGAAGGATCTTAGGTTAGAACTGTGAAAATAATTATCCTGAGAAAGACAACTGATGTTATCCAAACCTGAAACTAAAGACTTCCTTTTTCATTCGCAAATTAAAAACAATATTCTACTAAGAAATTGTTGTGAAATCATAGCAGTTAATGCTGCCATTAGAACAAAACCACTGAGAATGCCAACTGAGCTTTGGGAAGGCAGGTATCTGACATGCTGCATAATATAGTCCAATACCATAACTGCTAATAAAAACAAACAGCAAGGAGCTCTGCTGCTGACATTTCTAACCTCTGATAGTTTACACAAGAGAAAGGAAGTTCTTATAAGGTGTTTGATAATGAAATCCATCAAACAGAACATTTTTTCCTTTCTCTTTTTATGTTAGAGGTCTGAGAGACTCTCCATTAATCCCTGCCCTGTAACCAATTAATTGAATTCTAGGACATGACATCCTTTTAGATACCAATTAACCTACTTCAGCTCTTCTGGTATAGAGCAGACTCCAGGCTGGGTCATTCAGAGTATCTGCCTCCTTATTCCACTTATTCCTTAAATCTCTCTGCTAATAATGATGAATCATTCGCTGGCTAAGTTACAGCTCATGAGATGATTTGCTAGCCTTCTAATTAGCAGGTATTTTTCTTAGTTCTTATCAGTAATTGCTCATTAGTAGGCATGGATTTCTGTGCAACACAAAATGATTGCAATCTAAGGAACAAAAGTCAGTCACATATCATAAGCTTGCAGGAAAAATAAAAACAGAGAGAGGCAAAAAATAAACAACCCTTACATGGACATATGGATTATTTCGTTACTGCTATTTCACTGCAAAACTCTTAACAAACATAACAGGATTATCTATTTGTCATCTACCTTAGCTTTTTCTGAAATGCTCATTTTGAGAAGTATCAAAATGTGCATTTCTAACAAAGCAGTTTTGTAGAGCCAGTTCTTTAATCATACCTAACCATAACCTGACACGCCCTCCCATCCTTTCCCATCTGCTGCTCAGTTTTGTGATATGGATCAAATGACTAATAACAGCTCAGAGGTGATCTATTCTCTTCCAAGATCAAGTAAGGAGATTCATTAAAAGCAAATAAACAAACAAACAACAACAACAAAAAAAACACAACAAAACAATGCAGCCACATTTCAAACAACTTTGACATGCCAACACTGGGCATGAGGGAGCTGGCGGGAGTGATTGCTGAGCTCCTCTCGGCCATCAATCAGCGCTCTTGGTTAACTGGTGAGGTCCCAGAGGACTGGGACTTGCTGATGTGACTCCCATCTTCAAGAAGGGCTGTAAGGAGGATCCAGGGAACTATAGGTCTGTTAGCCTGACCTTGGTACCAGGGAAAGTTATGGAGCAAATCATCTTGGATAAGATTGCACGGCATGTGCGTGGTGTCCAGGGGATCAGGCCCAGCCAGCACAGGTTCGTGAAAGGCAGGTCATGCTTGACCTCATCTCCTTCTATGACTGGGTGACCAATCTGGTAGATGAGGGAAGGGCTGTTGATGTAGTCTACCTAGACTTCAGCAAAGCCTTTTACATGGTCTCTCACAGGCTTCTTCTGGGGAAACTGGCTGCCCATGGTCTGAGCAGGTATACACTTCTTTGGTAAGGAACTGGCTACAGCGCCGTGCCCAGCGGGTCGTGGTGAATGGAGTGAAGTCCAGCTGGCGACCTGTAGTGTCCCCCAGGGGGTCAATAAAAATGGGGCCCATCTTGTTTAATATCTTTATTGATGACCTAGATGAGGGGATTGAGTGTACCCTCAGCAAGTTTGCAGATGACACCAAGCTGGGAAGTGGTGTCGATCTGCCTGAGGGTAGGGCGGCCCTTCAGAGGGATTTAGACAACTGGGCTGAGGTGAATGGGATGAAGTTCAACAAGGCCAAGTGTCGGATCCTGCACTTTGGCCACAACATCCCCATGCAGCGTTATAGGCTTGGGGATGAATGGCTGGATGACTGTGAAGAAGAGCCACCTGGGGTATTGGTTGATGCTCAGCTGAATGTGAGCCCACAGTGTGCCCAGGTGGCCAAGAGGGCCAACAGCATCCTGGCCTGCATTAGAAATGGTGTGGCCAGCAGGAGCAGGGAGGTGATCATCCCCCTGTACTCAGCGCTGGTGAGGCTGCACCTCGAGTACTGTGTTCAGTTTTGAGCCCCTCACTACAGGAAAGACATTGAGGCCCTGGAGCGTGTGCAGAGAAGGGCAACAAAACTGGTGAGGGGTCTGAAGCACAAGTCTTATGCGGAGCAGCTGAGGGAGCTGGGATTGTTCAGTCTGAAGAAGAGGAGGCTCAGGGGAGACCTCATTGCACTCTACAACTTCCTGAAGGGAGATTGTGGTGAAGAGGGGTTTGGCCTCTTCTCCCAGGCAACGAGCAGGACACGGGGCAATGGCTGCAAGTTGTACCAAAGTTGTACCAGAGGTTTAGATTAGACATAATGAAGAACTATTTCTTTCCGAGAGTGGTCAGGCACTGGAATGGCTGCCCAGGGAGGTGGTGGAGTCGCCATCCCTGGCAGTGTTCAGGAGGTATCTGAACAACGTGCTGCGTGATATGGTTTAGTGCCAGTGGTGGCTGTGGTGATAAGGAGACAGTTGGACTGGATGATCTTATAGGTCGTTTCCAATCTTGTGATTCTATGATTGTAAGAATACTAGTTGGTACAACTTCATAACTTCATATTGTGGACATGCATTACCATGTCACAATACACATCATGCCCACACAACAGTAGAGCTGTTCCAGAAAGTAGATTAAAAAAAAAAGGTAAAAATAATCACCTTTGTTTGTTTGTTTGCAGCCCACAGGCACTATAACTGTCAAACAGCTTGGGTCCACAATGAAAACTCATTCTAGAGGTTTTACACATGTGGGAAACAGTTTCTGCTAATGGATAATGCTATTGTTTTTAGTCCATCTACAAAAAAGTTCTGTGGTTGGCTTCAGTCAGGAAATAGTCATCTTTAATAAATTCTATCTACTTTTGTAGAAAATCTTTATCTTATTTGAATCATTTTAATGCAAACTTCCCAAATTAATTTGATTTATACTTTTACTTGGAATAATAATTATTATTTTATATGTTAATAAAAGCTGACAGGGTAATATTTATAATAAATTAATGTATTCAACTAATCCATCTAATCAGATAGTGGGTGAGTGCCTGCCTATTTTAGATGCCAGTAATAAATTCATATGTCAAAGTGAAATAGACATAGTGTTGAGAGTATTAATATCTGGATTTTCTTCTCTGATTTGCTATGCTACTCTTTCACTATCACCATGCCTTAGCTACACCTTAGTTACACCTGTGTAAGTAATATAATAAACAAGCTAAAAGCTGGACAATAATTGAAATAAACTAGCACTGTTTATTAGTATAGCTTTTTTAGGTCTAAATTACACACCATTCTTCTTTCAGAAAACTCTCTACTTTACATTCCCACATATTCTCCACTTATTCCTCAACAATAACCATTTTAATACTTTGAAAATAGGACCCAATGAAACTGTATTAAACCAGTAAAATGTTCTCGATCCTGGATTATTTAATTTTTATTAAGGAATAAATGAGCCTATATTATTAACACACCATTTCAAGATTGCATTTCAGGGTGACTAGATTCATTGCTATTCATTGTTTGCACTACAGAAAAAGAGAAAACACTGATGATTCACATCCTTAAACTCATAGCTAAATACAATGAAATTCTATACAATCAGGTGATTTGTTCTTTTCTTTGTCTATGACGCAAATATTTTCAGGGAAAAACACCTCTAAAACATGTTCAGAATAAATGTTTTCCTGTATTTTTCTTTAATTAGTTTGAAATAGTTACAGAGTTTAAAATGCGATCATGTATCTCAGCTAAGAAGTATTAATGTACATGAGAAAATGAACAATTCCTACTAACAGTAAGTTAATTAGATGCAGGTGGCGGAATTGCTAATGGTACAAAAAATACTCATGTTTATTTCTGTTCTATATTTAGATGGACAAGAATGATTTATTCAAAGCAAATGAAGAGGAAATATTTTCCAGGCCCATAGAGTGGATTGCTTTTTTGAGTAGGAAGCTTTAAGTCAGCAGAAAAAATCAGAAGATGAAATCTAACTCATACTGGCCCTATGACATTGATGGTTTTTAGAAAAATCTGTTTGTTTATTCTTACCAGATATTCACCTGCTAACCATATACAGGTAGATCATGAAGAACACTAGAAAAAAAATAGTATACATAAAAATAGACAAGTGCATTTCTGTTGCTTTTCCTTAAGTAAAATGTTATGAAGTTGCATGGCATTATATATGTTAAATCTTTACAGATGAATGAAAGCTTTAAAATAGATGCTCTACTTAACAATAAATGCACCTTCCTGACAGAGACATATAAGAGGAAGTTAACAGAAAAGTCATGTCAAGATTTTTCCTTCATCTACAGCAAAGTATGAGACAGAAGTCCTTCCATGTCACTTGTTTCTCAAAAGTGAAATTCATCTTTTTAAAACCTAGTCCAGACATAGCACTGAGTGTATACTTCTTTGGAGAAGTCTTTACCTGTTACTTTTGAACTTCAGAAATCATATACAGCCACTCATACAATCACATAGGCACACACACACAAAGCCTAGATTCACAAGTTTGCAAAATCAAATCAATTTTAGCTGAACACTGAGGAGGTGCCATTGAACAATGTGATTATTCTCCAGTAAACCTCAGTCTCTAGGACCCAAGATTGTCTTCTGCTCTATTATTTTTTTTTAATCTTCATAGATATGGAACTATCAAAAGATGTATACATTGTGCTTGCACATTGCTCACCCAGCATTTAAAGACATTTTAGTGCACTTACAAGGAGTTAGTTTTCCAACTGTGGTAAAATGTAAGAGTCTTCCTTCCTACCTGGCAGAAGATGATGGTTTTTGCAATCCAGAAAGCCAATCATATCCTGGACTGTATTAAAGAAGCATGACTAGCATTCTTTGTTTCCATTACTCTGATAATGGAATTCCTAATTTCAGTTAAGAAGGTAAGCACACAGTATTATTGCTGCCATCATAGAATCATAGAATGACTTAATGATCATCTAGTTTTCATTTAATCTTTGCAATGTTTTTCTGTCACTACACAAGAAATCAACACATTCTGCAAAAGTCTAGCTGAGGAAAAATATGGATAAAAAAAAATAAATTCATTTCAGAAAGATACTTCCACATTTATCAGTTACAACCAAAATAAACTTAGAAATTTAGCTACCTCGAAAAAAAAAAAACATGTCATGTAGAACAGCCATAGATTCTCTTCTGGAAGTCAGTTTTATTGGAATCTATTTTATGATTTACATGAGAAGAGAATTTTTTGACTTGAAGAAAATAATTGTACTGCTTCACCTTTCACACAAATAATATGTAAGCCACCACTAGTCAAAACACTAGTCAAAACAAGGTCTTTTTTAAACTATTGAGATGCTTCAGGTTATTCACAGGCTGTTTTCTGGATTAACCCGAATCCTTATTCTCTGAGTGTAGCTGAATAGTAAAATAATGTTCATAACTTCTAAAGAAAAAATACATTTTTGAGAGATGGGAGAATAATGAAGAAAAAAAAAGTATCATTTAAAAGAAAGATCAAATGATATTGAAAAAACAGATGGCAGAATGAATTGTCCCTTTGAATAGAGGGCTACAATTGCACCAGTGGGAAGAAAAAATGGACCATGCAAATTCGTTTTAATACTACAATTAGCTTACTATCTACAAAATGCTTAGGGAAACTGCAGTAGAAACAGGTCAGGAGTAAAAGCAACACACTCCTCATTTTCACAGTTTCTGTCTTCTTTCAATCAGCATTTCCTTCATTTTGTTCTGTACAATAGTTGTCAGTAGAAATTCATGGTTAATTCCATGAAATCATCCACTTTTTTTTAATGTTTCTACATCATTTCCTTTTGCACTCTGTAATTTTTAATTCTACAGTTATATCTTGTGTCAAAAAAACACTACCTTTTTCTTTATACCAGTTGCCTTGTAATTACTTTGCCCTTTATGCCTTTCCTAGCTATTCTTAACACTTCATCTGAATTTTTAAAAATTGCTGATCATTGAGCTGGTTTCTACAGAAAAATTTCAATATAATGCTCAAGTTCCCTATTCTTAGCAGAAATCTGTCACTAAAAAGGCTTTATTAAGAATGAATGTTATACTTCCTACCTATATTTGTCAGTACCACTTTTGAAATATCCTAATATCAATTTAGTGCAATAATTAGCTTTTTGTAGTTTTTAAAGTTTTTGTTTTTTAATAGGCTTTACTTTTCAGTATGTTGCCTTGCAAACAGATACATATGAAGCATTCACTTAAAACGTGAGGAAGGAAAGGGCATCTTAACCTTGTAGAACATTCATGTGGAGAGAAGAGCATAGATCTGACATCTTTTAACCAAAAATGTATTTCTGCATCCAGTATAGTCATCAGTAAAAGATTATTCAGATCTTGTACTTTTGTACAAAATGTTAGATCTTTATAAATTGTTTTCTTGTCTAATGCTAGAAGTAATATCAACATGTGTTGTGGGACCTTGTGGGACCACACAAACGCTGTCTTTATATTAATGAAGAGTTACAGTACAGGACTACTATGCTATGCTACAGAGTAAAATAACCAGGTGGTGGAGTCTCCTTCTCTGGAGATGTTCAAGACCTGTCTGGATGCCTACCTGTGCGACCTGCTGTAGGGAACCTGCTTTGGCAGGGGGGTTGGACTCGATGATCCCTGGAGGTCCCTTCCAACCCCTACAATTCTGTGATTCTGTGATTCTGTGAACCAGATGTAACCAGTACCAAATGTGTATGCAAAGTAATGGGAAATCAGGATAGTTTGTCTACAAAACTCTATAAACAGATACAGCAAGTACAATAAAACTCAATAGAGATGGTGATTCAGCAACTGTTTTCTACCAAAATAAATAAATAAATAAATAAAATTAAAGCTAGAATTCCATAAGGAGGAAAGAGATATTCTGCTCATTTATTATAATTAATTTTCTAAGAGAGCCAGGAAACTCTATGTTATTTACTTGTCTTATAGAGGTCCTAAAGACAGATTGCTTTGTAGTTCTGATACACAAGGTTTGGCATTAAAAACACAATTATTTGTTCATATTAGGATGCAATATTGGAGTTATTTTTCCAGAACATTTTAAAATATGAATTAAACAGTGATATTGTGAGAGCTTCACTGGATGTTAGCATGGTGGACAAATACAGCCACTTATGTTTACAGTGGCAGGAGAAAGAACATTGCACAGTCACAGGAAAACTGCACCATTAATCACTGTCAGAAAAGACTGGCTGGAATGAGTGGACCAGCATACTCATCTACAGGCACCATTAAACCCAACCTGCACCATGGTACACTGCAGTTATTAGAGACTAAAATGGAAAAGAAAGAAAAATAAGCAAGTATGATACATTAGGTTAATACTGCTCTTTATCAAGCCAGTTTGACTAGTGCTAGGTAACCCCTCCCTTTTAGTGTCTCTTCAGAGTCTTTGAACCTTGCCTAGTCACTGAGGCTTGGAAAAGGCATGGGATGAAAAAAAAAAGGGATTTCTCCAAAGAGAGTTATACTGTGAGGAAATTAATAGGCTACAGATATGTAAGAATCCCATGAATCTTCTACTGGGAAAGAGATTCTATTTTCTGTGTATTACACTAAGTGACACAGCTCAATAACGTTCCAAATAATACTGCTGCTCTGACATATTAAAATAATAAAATTTGTCATCATTTTAGGTCATAATATTTTAATATTTTTCACTAGACTGCAAAAATGCTTCTACATCTATTAGCATTCAATAGTAAAAGCAACTGTGTTTTTCAAAGATCACTTATGGTTATTTTCTGAATCATCTCATTCTTTGAGGTTGCATGAAAATTCAAACATCTCTGTTTCTTAGGCACAGATGTGCAAGTCACACTTCTTTTTTATTCTTATTTGTACTTCGTGTCTGAAGTCCCCTCAACCTAAAGTAGATCAGCATACCCCTTTTAGAAGTCTATAATATTTCTCCTTAATGCAAATTCTTTCTTCATATTGTTCATTATACTGGTATACTGAACTCCGAAGCAATGTAACAGACAACTCATTTTCAGATATCAATCATTTTCATCCATTCACTTTCTGAATTTTGAGGTTCTTTATTTGAAATTTACGCTTAACCTTCCATCTTAATTTGTATTTTACATTATTTCCATTGACTTATTTTTTCAACTTCCACAATTAAACTACCAGTACTTTATCAGTCTTTGGTTAAATTGTGACAGTTATTACCTGAAATCACAAATGCAAAGAGTTATTATTTATTTATAAAAGCCAAATATTTCTTATGAGTGCTGGCGTCACTCACATTGACATTCAAAACTGAAAAATACAAAATCCAGCCTGAGCTTTATAACTAGAGTGGTCTGCCCAAGATGTTCCTTCCCAGGGACTTCAATATCAGTGCAGATTCGTCCTTAGAGGATTGTCTTACAGTGGAATTAACCTTTCTAACACACTAAACATCAACATCTCTGTATGTAAGAAGGCAGTCAACCGCTAACATATCACTCGCTTCAGGCAATCATCCACGAATAGCTTAATTCTCCAAAAGTAATCAGTTTACATTTCATTTATGACAGGAAGGTGCTAATGAATGCACGAAGGCAATAGCCTTTTTTTCTCCCTTGAAACTGCAGAGAAACATGGTTCAGTAACAAATGTCTTTTCCTAAAAGTTCTTCCTAAGTTAATGCACACAAATTTATATCCAGATTTTACTGGAGGATACAGAAACCTTGTTGCTAGTTAGTCATAATATTGCAAACCACAGCTAACTCTGACCATTCATTCACTTAAAAAGAGTTCAGTAAAGAGAATCACTATTGGTTTTTTTTTCTACTTTTTGTTGTTTTGTTTTTGCTTGCTTAATTTCTGTTATTTTCTACTATTTTTCTAAACAAAAAAAAAAAAACAACAACAAACAAACAAAACAAAAAACCCAACTCTTATTCTAGGAAATTTTATGCAGAAATTACTTCCATTACAATAAAATAAAAAAATCAGTGCAAGATTGCTATTATTAAAAAGCAAAAGGAATTATTTTTGAATTTGAAAGATCAAACAGAATTTCTTACATACAGACATACTAAAGTCTAAAAATTGCAAATTTTGTCATGTTCATGCACAGCTATATTATGATAAATATATGATAGCACTTTATACTTTGTACTAAAAAAAAACCCAGCAGTTTCTACTTCATACATTAAAAAAAAGCAGTTTATACAGTAAAAAAAAAAGAGCTCAGATGAGCAAAATCCTTCTACAATTTTTGTGCTTTTCTACACAACACTTTTGAACACTAATGTTCATTCCCACGTTATATCTTGCAGAAGCAGTTCTCTGAGTCTCATTAGTAAAACATCTTAAAAATATTATTCTACATTACCATCTCTAATAATGATGCACTTTGCTAAACTATAGCTGTAGCAAAAAGCAGTTGTATTTTGAGTAAAATTGAATTTTACGGTGGTAAAACAAATTAATTTTTCTTGTTTCCATATCTCCATTTGGTAAACCTATATATCTGTAATCCAGCATTTGTAATAGAGCGTGTTGCTCAAAGAGCACCAACAGTATACATTTTATCCAGACTAGTCCACTCCTGTCTGCCCTCTTGCCCAGACTCTTTTTTAGGTATGGCGTTAGATGTCCTGGCAGTAGCAGCACCATGTTCTGACTGACAGTTTTTCTCAGT